>NC_090757.1:69450357-69500357 GCF_036898095.1 Palaemon carinicauda
ACGTGGCGAATCATGACGAATCATGAATTGGGATGATTCTCCATGAATTGAATCGATTCGATTTGCTTGGTGTAAACGCAGCCTAAGATGCTAGAGGCTAGAGGTTACGAGGCTAGAGGTCAGGGGTTAAGCAGGGATCAACTTGGTAGGGGACAAACCCCAAAGCAAGTCCTTAAATTCACTTACTCAAATATGTCATTCATTGAATATGAAAAGGGATAATCAAAAGAAAACCTCAGAAAAAAAAACGTAACTTTGTATTGCCTCAAAACAGAAGATCTAAACCTTTTGAAATAAAATGTAAATTAAAAGTATGAAGAGAGAGGGAGGAAAAAAAGGAGATTTTTTTTTTACAGTTCCCTGAAGTGTTTGTATTTGACTGCGTCCTACACTTCCAAAACCATTTCTCTTATAAAAAAAAATAATTTTAATTTGGTTTACCTAGTAAATATTAGTTTTGTATTCCCACAAAACAATCATTAACTAAATTGGTCCAAAAGGAATATTACTTGTTCATAATCGACTCCATCCTTTACTTCCAATTCTATTTCTCTTTTAAAATAAACTAATTCTATTATGATGTCATTAGGTAGTACTACTTTTCTATTTTCATAAAAAAAAAAAAAAAAAACATTGACTAAATCGGTTGAAAAGGAACATCACTGTCAGCTAAGTCACGCAATGTTGGGTTAGGTTTGTACCTGCATATGTAAAGAGACTGTTGGCACACAAGCCTCATTGCGACTTATCCCCAAAAAAGCCATGCAACATATGGAAAACAAATTTGTCAAGTCAAAACTGGAGGTGGATGATCTATTGACAGAAAATTGTATGGTGAACTAAAGGAAAGTATTTTCCTGATGGTATATGAAGTGTGAAGTAGATGATGAAGATTGGAGAAGTATTGAATTAAAAGCCCAAGGAAGAGACGACTGTTGGAATATAACAGAGGCCCTTTGTGTCAATAGGCGTAGGAGATGATGATGATGACGATTACAAAAACAGTATATCGAAGAAAACAAATTGTTGGGTCTGACCAGGTCTATTCAGGTGACATTAGAAATCTATACTGAAACGTTTAAGTATCTAGAGACCTATCATGAGAATAATTTGAGCTACATCAAATTGATAACCCAATACTTTGAGTGATATCGCTAGTTTCCCTCCTCTTCACATTCGGACCATCATGGCGATCTCTCGGTTGTTTGACGTCGGCCGCCTTTCAGGGCAAGAAGGTCATGATCTCTCCAAGTCGGGTCTGGCCAGGCGACGCGGGTTTTGTTGCTGGGTGCACAATCTTGTTAAAACCGAATGTACTGCTTCAGACCGAACGAGGGTCTGCTGTTCCATTGAGCGTTTGTTGTCGTATGCTCCTCTGCTTTTAATCCATGACAAGTAGATTTATCTTCCCGATTTACTTTGATGAGCGCTGTTTCATGAAATAAAATACTGAAACAATGTTTTAAAAGTCTGTCCACTCTTTGTGTATTTTTGTTTGGGTAGGTTCCTTTATGCTTGTCAGTATTAGCTAAATTTGCCTGATTTTTTTTAATTTCAGTGTTGCCACAGATATTCACGCCACTGATAATCTTTATTTTAGTCATTTGGTCTGATGTAAGAGTAAAGAGTTTGAAATAGTTATTTGATAATGTTTAGTTAGAGGTAAATGATGCTAGAAGTAACATTTGCCATGAGAGTTAAGTTTATTTCAAATGTAGCCTATCAAATAGTGACCCTGAAATGACACCACTTAATTCTTCCAGAAGATTTTTTTAGAACAATCCTTTTCAAGCGATGGTTTCCGAGTTAACAGGAAGACAGTAATGTAAGTGTTGGCCGACTGAGTGGCAGTGAAGGTTGTTTGTCGGTTATAGTCCCAGCGAGACGTTCTAATTATATTTAGGAGATTCGGTTTATGACTTTGCGGACTGAATCGAACGATATGATGTTAAAGTATGGTTCAGGTCCTGAGTTTCAAATAAAGACAAGGAAGTGTGAAGAAGATAATGAAGAATGGAAAAGTATTGAATTAAAAGCTCAAGATAGAGACGACTGTTGAAATATAACCGAGGTCCTTTGCGTCAATAGGCGTAGGAGATGATGATGATGATGATTACAAAAGCAGTATATCGAAGAAAATGAATTGTTGGGTCTGACCAGGTCAATTCAGGTGACATTGGAAATCTATACTGAAACGTTTAAGTAACAAAAGAACTATCATGAGAATTATTTGAGTTAGATAAAATTGATAATCCAATACTTTCTTTGAGTGATATCGCTAGTTTCCCTCCTCCTTACATTCAGACCATCATGGCGATGTCTCGCTTGTTTGACGTCGGCCGCCTTTCAGGGCAAGAAGGGCATGATCTCTCCAAGTTGGGTCTGGCCAGGCGACACCGGTTTTGTTGCAGGGTCCACAATCTCGTTAAAACCGAATGTACTGCTTCAGACCAAACGAGGCTCTGCTGTTCCATTGAACATTTGTTGTCATATGCTCCCCTGCTTTTAATCCATCACAAGTAGATTTATTTTCCCGATTTAGTTTTGATGAGCACGGTTTCATGAAATATAATACTGAAACAATGTTTAAAAGTCTGTCCACTCTTCATGTATGTTCATTTGGGTCGGTTCCTTTATGTTTGTTGGTATTAGCTAAATTTGCCTGAATTATTTTGTTTCAGTGTTGTCACAGAAATTCACGCCACTGATTATCTTTATTTTAGTCTTTTGGTCTGATGTAAGAGTAAGGAGTTTGAAATAGTTGTTTGATAATGTTTAGTTCGAGGTAAATGGTGCTAGAAGCAACATTTACCATGAGAGTTTGAGTTTATATCAAATGTAGCCTATCAAATAGTGACCCTGAAATGACACCACTCAATTCTTCCGGAAAATTTGTTTAGAACAATGCTTTTCAAGCGATGGTTTCCGAGTTAACAAGAAGACAGTAATGTTAGTGTTAGCCGACTGAGTGATAGCGAAGGTTGTTTGTTGGTTATAGTCCCAGCGAGACGTTCTAATCATATTCAGATTATTCGGTTCAGGACTTGGCGGACTAAATCGAATGAAATGATGTTAAAGTATGGTTCAGGTCCTGAGTTTCAAATAAATTTAGAAAAATCCTAAATTGCCATTAGCCAGGAGAAAGCCATCCCTCACTTAGCCCAGCATGAGCTTGCTTGCCGGGCAAATAGGTAAATGAAAAATGGTGTTTCACGCAAAGCCAAGACAACATTCAGAAGGTCAAAGGATATGCTAATCCAGACAGTCTATCGGGAAAGAATTTGTTTATGGGTTTGTCATAAAAGTCAAGTCCGAAATAAATCCTGAGGAAAAGAAGAAACAGGAAATAACAAAGGGTGAGTGTTAATTGGGGCCTGTTTGTTAATGAGATGCACAACACTATCAGCAGAAACTCTCACGTTATCCTTACAGATTCTTGTCTCTCCTCATGCACCTGACAACATTGGGATTACTAAACACTTATTCACCCAAAGGGTTAATTACTGTACTGCAATTGTTCAGTATAGTTTCCTCTTAGTAAGGGTAGAAGAGACTCTTTAGCTATGGTAGTCAGCTCTTCTAGAAGGACACTCCAAAATTAAACTATTGTTCTCTAGTGCCATAGCCTCTCTACCATAATCTTCCACTGTCTTGGGTTAGAGCTCTCTTGCTGGAGGGTACACTCGGGCATACTATTCTATCTTATTTTTTTTTATCTTCCTCCTTTTTTTTTTTTTTTTTTTTTTTTTTTTTTTTTTTTTTTTTTTTTTTTTTTTTTTGAAAAGGTGTGTTGGGCAAGCTTAAAAGAAGGGCCATGGATGCCTGGTGGTTTATCAAGAGGTTGTCTATTCCTTATCTGATTCTTTTCCTTCTGAAAACCATCCTTACTGTCCTCCCTTCAGTTGAAGTGGCTATCCTGAAGGGTATTTAGCCTTGCAAGGTGTATCGGCTCCTCCATATTGACCATTTTTTCCTACTTTTTACTATAGTCTGTGGGTTTGATCAATCACTTTATTTATAATTTTGTACATGTTGATTTGTTGTAACTCTTATTAATCTAGTTTTTAAGTATGATCTCTTTTTTTATTAATATTAATTCTTATGCTATCTGGAGACATTGAGTAAAATCCAGGACCAGTACTTCCTTGATTTCGTCAGTGTCGCCTTCTGTATTATTATTATTATTATTATTATTATTATTATTATTATTATTATTATTTGCTGAGCTACAACCCTAGTTGGAATTGCAGGATGCTATAAGCCCAGGGGCCCCAACAGGGAAAATAGCCCAGTGAGGAAAGGAAACAAGAAAAGATAAAATAATTTAAGAACAATAACAATATTAAAATAGATATTTCCTATACAAACTATAAAACCTTTAACAAAAAAGAAGAGAAATTAGATAAAATAGTGTGCCTGAGTGTACCCTCAAGCAAGAGAACTCTAATCGTGATCTTCATGTAAATATTCAAGACGTTACAGTTGCGTCCAGACAGTATGATAATCTTTTGTGCTCAGAAACTTTGGTTTCTTATATGAGACACTCTTCTGAGCTCCTTATAACTGGTTTTAAGAAACCAATAATGTTAAAACGTGATTCCATCCCTGGAGCCAGGTGAATGTAGGTGTATATTAGTACTGAGTACCCTGCTTCACACTAGTCCTGCTATAAATGTGGATGTCATGAGATTCAGGTGATAAAAGTTTGTGGCAGGCATAACAACTTTTATTTGTGTTCGATCTACTGGAATCCAGACATGGATGATTTTGTCTTCGATTGTCTAAGATATGGCTAAGATACAAGAAAATTATAGAAAGGCTACATTTGTCTTTGTTGGTGATTTTAATGCTCACCATAGGGAGTAGTTAAGTTCTATCTCTCCTACTGATAGCCATGGCTTATGAGCTTTAGACTTTACCTTAGAATCAGGCGGTGAGCAAATCATAAGTGAAGCTACTCATAGATCTGGTAATTGCTTGGACCTCGTATACACCGACTCCCTTGGCGTTATAACTAGTAACGCTGGTTCTCCATTTGGGACATCTCATCATGCCTTGATTTCATTAGTAATGAAAACCTAGCAGTCTTTCCTTGATGTATGATACTCTTATAAAATGTATATAAAATGTCAAGCAGACTGTAATGGGATTTTGCATGATCTTTTGTGCTTGAATTGGTCACAATTGTATAGCAGTGTTGATCCTGTTGTCCCTTTGAATGAGAATCTAGTCAACATAATTGATAAGCGTATCCCTTCTCGTGTGCTAAGGTACCGAGCGAAGGAAAACTGTGGTTCAAAGATGATTGTAGATGTGCTTTTTTTGGAGAAGCAGGACGCCTATCATCTTAGGAAGGGTAACAGATCAGATTTGACCTTGAATAACTATACTCAGCTTAGAGCCTTTGCTCAGAGAGTTTATACCTTAACTGAAAAGGAATACAATTTAACCATAAAAGAAACCCTTTCTGGTACAACTCAGGAACATAAATGGGGGTCTACCCTTAAATCTGCACTATTTGGTATAGATGTAACAGTTCCTCCTTTACTTAAACCAGATGGCTCAGTCACTAACTGTCCAAAGGAAAAGGCAATCCTTTTGGCTCTTGTTTTTGACAGTAAACAGAATAATAAAAAACTTGAACTTCCTCAATCTTGTTTTTCTGAGGCTAAACTAACTAGCATAGTGTGACGGGCCAGGAGAAAGGTTGCGACGGGGGCTTGTAAGTCTGGCGGCACGGAGTAAATTTTCCCACAACGTGACGTAGGCGCTGGAGATCGTCGGAGGAGGTTGTAGAAGGAAAAAATTCGGCAGGGACGACCAACGGGTCGCCATACACCATTTCAGCTGCTGAGACGTCGAGGGCATCTTTAGGAGTGATACTTAGTCCAAGGAGGAAACATGGAAGCTGAGTAAACCAGTTGCAATCCTTGCAGCGGGACATCAAAGCTGCTTTGAGTTTGCGATGAAAACGTTCAATCATTCCATTGGCAGCGGGGTTGTAGGCCGTTGTCTGATGTAGGGTGATGCCCAGGAGATTTGCTAATGATGTCCACAATTGAGAGGTGAAAGTGGTTCCCCTGTCAAAAGTAATATGCTCAGGGATACCAAATCTTGAAATCTATCCAGAGAGTAAGGCAGATGTACATGAGGCGGACGTTGCAGTTTCCATGGGAATGGCTTCAGGCCAACGAGTGGAGCGGTCGATGACGGTAAACAGGTAACGATGTCCTTGTGATGTGGGTAGGGGGGCCTACAACGTCGACGTGAATGTGTGCGAAACGATGCTGAGGTTGAGGAAAGGTGCCCACTCCTGAATCCGTGTGTCGATGTACTTTGGAAGTTTGGCAAGAAGTACAGGCGTGGACCCAATCCTTAGCATCCTTAGAAATGCCGTGCAAAATGAACTTTACCCTCAGCAGCTGTGCAGTATAACGGCACGAGGGATGTGAAAGGCCATGAATGAAATCAAACACCTGCCGTCGCATGAGAGCAGGAATCCAAGGTCGCGGTCTACCAGTACTGACGTCAAAGAGGAGGGTGATGTTGGAGTCTTCGAGGGGAAAGTCTTCCCAACGGAGGGACGTGTAGGATGTCCTACATGCTTGATACTCTGGATCCTGTCCTTGGGCTTCCGCTAGGGCGTTGTAATCCAATCCCAGTTGAACGTGTTTCTTGACAGGGCATCGGCAACGGGATTAATTTTCCCAGGGACGTATTGAAGGGTGTAATTGTATTCAGCCACGGCGGAGAGATGTCAGCGTTGACGGGCGGACCAGGCGTTAGACTGTCGAGTGAAGGCGTGCACCAGAGGCATGTGGTCTGTGCGAATGACGAAGGGCGTACCTTCTAAGAAATGGCGAAAGTAACGGACAGCCAAGTGCACCGCCAGCAATTCTCGATCGAAGGTAGAATAAGACGATTCTGCCTTGGACAGTTTTCTGCTGAAAAAGGCCAATGGGCGGGGGGGAGCCGTTGACCACCTGCTCGTGTACTGCACCAATAGCGACGTCGCTGGCATCGGTGGAGAGAAGGAGAGGGGCATGTGGGATAGGAAAAGTGAGAGCCGCAGTAGTTGATAGGGCGTTCTTTGCATTGCAGAAGGCTGCTTCTTAAAGGGGACCCCACTTCAGGTCCTTTGGCTTGCCCTTGAGGGAGGCATAGAGGGGAGCAAGAGTGGTGGCAATGGCTGGCAGAAAACGGTGATAATAGTTGATCATGCCCAAGAATTCCTGCAGAGCTTTGACAGTCGAGGGCGTGGAGAAGTTCTGAACGGCTGCTACCTTCTCAGGGAGGGGATTGACTCCTTCAGGAGTGATGCGGTGCCCTAAGAACGACACTTCGTTGGCGCCAAAGGTACACTTGTCGTACCGGACTACAAGGCCGTTTTGTTGCAGGCGGTCGAGCATGATGCGCAGGTGACGGAGGTGTTCCTCTTTTGAGGAGGAGAACACAAGTATGTCGTCCACATAACGTACACAGAAAGGCAGGTCCCCTAAGATGCCATCCATGAGACGTTGAAACGTTGCCCCAGCATTACGAAGGCCAAAACAGGAGTATTTGAAAGTGTATGTACCAAACAGAGTGGTGATGGCGGTCTTGGGGATGTTTTCTGGGTTCATAGGCACCTGATAATTCCTCTTCAGGAGGTCGAGCGTAGAGAAAACCTTCGCTTTGTTCAGGTAGGCGGTCACGTTGGCAATGTTTGGGAGGGGGTAGTGATCCGGTTCAGTTTGCTTGTTCAGGCGCCTGTAATCCCCTGTAAGGGTGACGACCATGGGCTGGAGGCCTTTTGGCAAAGGCCCATTTCCTCCATTTCGGCGAACGTCTGTTTGGCAGCTGCCAATCGTTCCTGTGCCAGACGTCTGAATTTTGCGAAGACTGGGGGTCTCGTCATCTTGATATGGTGATAAATACCGTGCTTGGCAGGAACCGTAGGCGTTTGGCGAAGTTCTGGACGGAAAACATCCGGGTACGACGTGAGGAGGTGGGCGTAGTCATCCGTGGGTGCGCTGATGTGGAGAGCAAGGTTAGAGGGGGCGGGTTGAAGAGGTGTCGACAAGTACGAGTCTGCGTTGACCAATCGTCGGTGGGCGACATCGACCAGAAGGTAGAAATGAGAGAGGAAATGCGCACCGAAGATGGGCAATGTGACGTCAGCAAAGAGAAACTTCCAATTGAATTTACCGTTTCCGAATGATAATGTGAGGTTCTCATAACCGTAGGTGGGTATCGCAGATCCATTGGCAGCTACCAAGTGGACATCGGCAGATGTAGACAGACTACGTCGTGCCTTGAAGAGTTTCCTTGGCAAAAGAGAACGACAAGCACCCGTGTCTACCAAAAATCGCACACCCGTTCCTGCATCCTGTAAAAAGAAAAGATTAGAAACACGGAAGGCCACCGCCACGAGCGATGGCCTACTTACACGTTTTTTGGCCACTGACAATCCTTGGCACATTTCTTCGCGGTTGCCCGAATCTGAAGTGGTAGTAGTAAAACTGCGGCGGATGGGAGATAGTAAGTGGCTGTAGAAGTCGTTCATTGGGGCACGAGCGATTGGTGAGTGGTGGGCGGCTTTGTCTCTGCTTCGGCACGTCACGGGGTAGGCGTGTATGTCCTACGGCATTCATGTCAGCTTCGGTTGACGTTGAATAGGCATCCTCTTCGTCAGGGGTGGAGGCGTTGATGGAGGTCTTGAAGTGGCTGTCCATAAGGGCGTCGGCTTTGGTCATCAAGTCATTTATGGGTATGGCAGCGCGTATAGGTCCGGGTAAACGGCGTATCCAAAGGGCACGAAGTAGGTTCACCTCACGAGGAGAGCCGTCTGCGGCAGGTTGAAGGCGAGTGATACTGGTCATTTCCCTGAGGGCATGCGAAGCCCTTTGGTCCCCCAACGGTTGTTGCGAGAGCTGAAAAAGCTTTGCTATACGGGCGGCTGGCGATGGCGAGTGCTGCTGCAGAAGGTATGTTTTGGGGGTGTCATATGCTATTAGGGTGTCTCCTTGTTCACAAAGCCAGTCGGATATTTCTGGGAAGGTGTCCTCGGGTATCGCCGCGAGATCATAATCTGCTTTGGTGGTTGAGCGAGTCCTGCCCCTGATGCGAAACTGGACTTCTGCGCGCTGAAACCAAGCAAACGCCTATCCGCTGGCAAACGATGAAAGTTTGAATGGGGCGGCCGCCGCGCCAACTGCCGTAGAGTCTGCCATAGTACCAACGATGGAGGGGCGAGGGGGTGGGGGTGGAAGGCGGTGGGAGCGAGTCGACTTCCGGGGTCACCAATATGACGGGCCGAGAGAAAGGTTGCGACTCAAAGGCAGGAAGTAATCAACTGAGAAACTTTATTATAGAACACTCTCCTTTATATACAAAACCTCAAAGCAACAGGCATTTTCATGTTCACAAGACAGACAATGTTACAGAGGAAAACCAGAGACATGATTCTTCAGGTTCTTTTTAGTACGAGGGAAGAGCGCAGATACAAGCTTAATATATACAAAATAATTTATGTACGATCGCGTGACACACGGTTGGTACAATAGCTTTTCGATCTTGTGAAATTAAACCTCTGTTGATGGACTTTGATGCTTATGGAGGTGTAGACATAAATGGTATTTTTCCATTGTTTTTTATAAAGACTGTAGATTTCTTAGATCTAAAGTTATTTGTTATTTTGCGCAAATTAGCAAGAAGAGGAGCTTTTAGCACTTGTTGGAGAATTGATAATGTTACTGCTTTATGTAAATGTGTTTGTGGTAGCTATAGTCCGATTGATTACCGCCATATTTCCATAACTCCCATATTATCTAAAGTTTTTGAACATCTTTTAGCAAAGCGTTTTAATAGTTTTGCTTAAGCTAATCATCTATTGGTTTTCTTAAAGGCTTTGGAGCATGTGATGCCCTTCTTACAATATCCAATGCTGTACAGAAATCTCTTGATTGTGGTCAAGAAGTTTGTATGATTAGCCTTGATTTTAGTGCAGCCTTTGACCGTGTTAATCATGAGGCCCTTGTTTTCAAACTCAAACAGTTGGGAGTTGATGGGTCGTTTCTTAGCTTTATTATTGATTTTTTAAGTAATAGATCTCAAAGAGTTGTTGTTGATGGGCACCATAGTGAGTATTGGAATGTAATATCTGGTGTTCCATAGGGTAGTGTTTTTAGCCCCTTACTTTTCTTACTATATACACATGACATGTGGTTCGGTCTAGAAGACAAGCTTGTTACATATGCAGACGATACTACTCTCTTTGCATCAATTCCATCCCCTGAATGTAGATCTTGGGTTGCTGAATTCCTTAATAGAGATCTAGCTAAAATTAGTGAATGGTGCAAATTATGGGGTATGAAGTTGAATCCTAACAAAACTCAAAGTATGATTGTAAGTAGGTCAAGAACAGTAGCTCCTCAATAGCCAGATCTCAGAATTGATAATGTTTCTTTAACTTTGTATGTCTTTAAGAATTTTAGGTGTGATTCTCGACAGCAAATTTACTTTTGAGAAACACATTAGGTCTCTGTCTTCTTCAATTACACAAAAAAAATGGTTTATTGAGAAAGCCTTTCAAGATTTTCGGTGATCAATCTATTTTGAAGAAGTGTTTTAATTCTCGCATTCTACCTTGTTTCGAGAATTGTTCTCCTGTCTGGTGTTCGGCTGCTGATTCTCATCTTAATTTGTTGGACAGAAACTTATGGTCTATCAAATTTTTTTTTCCTGATCTAGATATTAATCTTGCCAACATCGTTCAATTAGTTCATTATGCATATTGCATAATATTTTCCATCACTCTGTTCATCCTTTACATTCAGATCTTCCTGGACAATTTCATCCTGTTTGTAATACTAGGCAGGCAGTTAATTCTAATAGCAAGGCCTTCTCCACCATGAGGCTCAATACTACACAGTATACTAGAAGTTTTATTCCAGCTGTGATCAAGTTGTGGAATTATCTTTAGTATGATGAAAGGATGTCTACATAACAACCATAATGATTACCGAGTACATAGTTGAAGAATTGTTAGTAATTATTCCTCAGCTGAACCCATCTGTGGTCGCCAATTTTTCTTGGTGGGATTTAATGATATGTTTGTATTCTTAAAATACACTTTAATAAATCTTGTGACTACATTGCTCTGTAACAGCCAACTCTCAAGTATGTGCGGAGCATCTTAAACAATCTGACAAAACCCAAACATTGCTAAACAACAAAAGAGCATCGCTCTCAAAAGACTTAAATCCTACTCCAGTACAAAACTATAAAGAATTACATTCTCTCTCTGAGGTAACTAATAAATGATTGAATCCAAATATCAAAAATCATTTCACTTATATACAAAGCATAACATGTGTTATTCGTGCAATATGATGAAATGTTGCGCAACACATGTAACACTTGAAATAATACAGTACATTATTACAATAATACATAACAGTCTCCTCCCCCTTAACTTGACATTGTAAAAATCTTTATAAATCTAATCTCTCAGGGGGCTTTCCTCTATTAATCCTATTAGGAGGTAGTTTAACATCATCTTGTACTGGTACATGAATTGGTTCTGAATCTACATTTAATGTTGGAGAATATTGGTTAATATTTGACTCATTTGATCTAACTACTTCTTTAAATTTCTCATCTCTAACATTCACATGCTCTACTGTATTTCTTGTTAATGGCTGTAATTGATCAACATGACGTTTTACATAATCACCAACACGAACATCATAATGTAAATTTACTATCTCTCTTACAATCTCTCCTGCTACCCACTTCTCTGGAGTGTTGTACGATCTTACCATGACATCAGATAAAGGTAAAAAATGTCTTACATTAGGAAGCTTTACTACTTGTTTATACCCTTAATCTTCTAAATCACTTTGAAAACTTGGATATAACAAATTTGAGGGTGTCACGCCTGTTGTGCTGTGCGGCGTTGTTCTATAAGACAATAAAAACTTTGTTACATGCAAAAATATGTTACCTGAATTTGCTTTTCTACACTTCATATTGTGTTTAAACGTTTGGACAAATCTTTCAGCTTCTCCATTGGTAGATGAATGATATGTAGCTGAAAATGTATGCTTTATACCATTGACATTACAAAATTCTTTAAACTCTTGTGAGGTAAATTGTGGACCATTATCTGTAGCAATTCTTTCTGGAATACCACGTGTAGAAAAAATTTGCATTAACTCTTTTATTGTGGCGTAAGGCGTTGTTGTCTTCATTGGTATGATTTCTGGCCACTTACTGTAAGCATCTACTACTATCAAAAACAAGTAATTTAAAAAAGGACCACCAAAATCTATATGCACTCTTTGCCATGGATACTTAGGTAACTCCCACTTGTGCATTCTAGCAAATTGAGGATTGTTCTGTTGCATAACACAATTCATACAATTCTTTATATAAGATTCCACATCTTTTTCTACACCTGGCCACCATACATAAATTCTCGCAATTAACTTTGATCTTGAAATACCTTGATGATCAGCATGTATTTCAGACAAAACCTTATTTCTCAGTGAATTAGGAATCACTACTCTTGAGCCTCTCATCACTAGTCATTGTGTTACACTCAGTTCATACCATATATCCTTATACGGTTTACAATTTTCCTCTTTTCCACATAAGTCCCCACCTGTCATTAAACTCTCTAAAACCTTACTAAGTACTGGGTCTCTCTTGGTACTGTGTGCTACATCTTTTGCAGTTGTGGGTACATCATAAACAGAAATTAACAGAAAACTGTCATCCTCCTCCTCTGGAGCTTTGTCTACGGGTAATCTGGATAAAGCATCTGCGTTACCCATGTTAGATGTTAGACGGTATTCTAAATCATAGTGGTACGGGGCTAACGTAATTGCCCAACGTTATAGTCTTACGGCTACCAACGTGGGTAAACTTGCTTTTGGACCCAATATTGATAATAAAGGTTTATGATCTGTAACAAGTGTGAACTTTTTCCTACCATAAAGATACATATGGAATTTTTTAACTCCATAAACTAATGCTAAACCTTCCTTTTCTATTTGAGAGTAATTCTTTTCTGCCTTGTTCCATACTCTAGAAGTGAATGCAATTGTTTTTTCTGTTCCATCTGGCATTACATGAGATAATACTGCACATAAACCTATGTTTGATGCATCACATACTAATTTAACTGGTAAATCCATTTGATAATGTACTAGGAATGTAGGTGATGTTATTTCCTGTTTAATTCTCTCAAAAGATTCCCGACACTCTTTTGTCCACTTCCATTCTACACCCTTATTCAACAGATTATACAATGGATGTGCAATTTTTAGACAAATTCTGAATGAAATTCCCATAAAATGTTACTAAACCTAGAAATTATTGTAATTCCTTAACATTTTCTGGCACTTTTGTTGATTGTACAGCTTTTATCTTCTCTTCAGTTTTGTGAATACCTTTGCCATTTATTACAAAACCTAAGTATTCCACTGAATCAACTTCTAAAATACATTTGCTCTTATTTACTCGAATATTATGTTCCTTCAACTTTTTCAGAGCTGTTCGCAATCTTTCTCTATGTTCTCTTGTTTCTTTACCAGCAATCAAAATATCATCTATAAAAATTAATACTCCTTGCATTCCTGAAAAATCTTATCCATAGTTTGTTGCCATATAGCTGGACTACTTGCAACTCCATAAGGTAAAATCTTTGGTCTAAACAAACCTAAGGATGTATTTACTGTACATAATTCTTGTGAAGTTTCATCCATGGGAAGCTGTTGAAATGCTTGTCTTAAATCTAATTTAGAAAAAAACACTGCATCCACACATAATGGCAAACATGTCTTTCGGATTTGATAAGGGATGTTGAGCTACTTGCAGTTGTGGATTTAACGTTACTTTGTAATCTCCACATAACCTAACCTGTCCACTTTCCTTCACTATAGGAACTAATGGTGTAGCCTAATCTGAATATGTAACCTTTTCCCAGGAACCTTCATTTTCTAATCTCCCGATTTCTGTTTCAACTGCCCTTTTCAATGCATACGGTACTGGTCTGGGAGCACAAAATCTAGGTGAACTGTCACGTTTCAAAACTAAAATTATCTTTGCGTTCTTTACTGCACCTACTTTAACTTCAAATACGTCTTGAAACTCTGATATGATATTATCCATAGATATCTCATTTGTGTATTCATGTTATCTACCTGTAACCTTCAAAATACTAGACCAATCTAACTTCAAATACTGTAGCCAATCTAAACCTAGCAAAGTTTGTCCATTACCTTTTACTACTGTAAATGGCATTCTCTCTAATTTCTGTTCTTTGTACTGTACTTCTACGTCGAAGCACCTATTACCTGAATATCAAAACCATTATAACCTTTCAATACTTTATTTGTACCTTCTCATGACAAATTAGGAATGCTTTTAGCCGTTTTCTCAGACATAATTGATACATCGGCTGCTGTGTCAACTTGCATCAAAATTGGTTTACCATTTATGATTACTTCTACCATGATATGTTTCTTTGCACCTTTGTTGACGGAATTAATGCGATACGTAAAATCAGTTTCAGACTTAACCTGATTATCATGAACATTTTCCGCATTATTCTCTTGACCAATAGTGTCAACTGTAGCGTTTATTTTCTTTGCGTACTGTTTAGGGAATCTACCATCATTTGCAAAATGACCAATCTTTCTGCAATTCTGGTATGTTTGTCCAGTAGTAGGGCATTTCTTTGCTTCTTATGCATGATGATCAGTTTTACCACACCTATAACACTTGGATTTTCCCCGTTGTTTCTGTGTATAAGCCTGATTCCGATATTTGTGAACATTAGTGTTAGGCACTTTTCTATGAATAGGCTTTGACATATTCCTTCTCTGATTCTCATTGGTTTTCCACTTAGAACCTACTGTATTAATTTTAGAATTTTCTATTCTATTGCTTGTAGAACTACCTATTATGTTACTTTGCCTAATTGATGTTTCTAAAGCTCTGCCTGTTATCATTTTCTAATGTTAAATTTTTATCTTGCAATAATTTCTTTCTTAGCTCTTGTGATGTGCAATGTGCAATAACTTAATCTATGATAACATTTTCTAACTCTAGAAATTCACATGAAACAGCTAAATTCTTTAGTCTAGTCACAAATACATCTAAACTTTCATTTTCTTTCTGGTAAGCCTGCGCCGTAAACTGGTATCTTTCAAAAACATTATTGACCTGAGGAGCAAAATATGTGGTAAGAGCCTTAATTGCAGCTTCACTTGTGTCATCTGTAGGCTGCAATGTCTTAAACACTTCCCGAACTTCCCTACCTGCTGAATGAAGTAACAATGCCTTCATTTGGGCATCCTTCATATTCCCTAATGCTTCTAAATAAACCTTAAATTCCTCACACCACTGTTGCCATCGTGTTGCAACAGAATTGGGCTCAGCTGTGATGTTAAATCATTCAGGATGTTCAATGTCAAGAGGCATTTTGTGTGCTTACCTTATTGCCTACAATAGGTTACTGTTCTGAAGTCACTTTGTATCCTACCTTTTTTGTATCCTAACAAACCTTAAATTCCCCTTTTTCTTTTGTTTGCTTGCTATGATGAAATTCCTCCGTTCTGCTGCTTGGAAAATCTTCATTGGGCTTTATCTCCTCTAGTCCATCGATCTATAAAAGCTCCTTCTCTTGTGCTGGCCATCAATCTACAAAAGCCCCAATGTTTCTTCTGCGTGTGTTCGTCCTTCTGAGCGTCACCAGTTAATATGATGATAGGATGTCTACATAACAACCGTAATGATTACCTGGAACATAGATGAAGAATTGTTAGTAATTATTCTTCAGCCGATCCCATCTGTGGTCGTCAATTAATATGATGATAGGATGTCTACATAACAACTGTAATGATTACCTGGAACATAGTTGAAGAATTGTTAGTAATTATTCCTCAGCTGATCCCATCTGTTTTCATCAATTTTTCTTGGTGGGATTTAATGATACGTTGGTATTCTTAAAATACACTTTAATAGATCTTGTGACTACATTGCTCTATGACAGCCAACTCTCAAGTGTGTACGGAGCATCATAAACAATCTGACAAAACCACATTGCTAAAAAACAAAAGAGAATCGCTCTCAAAAGACTTAAATCCTACTCCAGTACAAAACTATAAAGAATTACATCCTATCGTTGAGGTAACTAATAAATGCTTGAATCCTAATATCAAAATAAATCATTTCTCTTATATACAAAGCATAACATGTTTTATTCATGCAATATGATGCAATGTTGCGCAATACATGTAACACTTGAAATAATACAGTACATTATCATAATAATACATAATCTTCCTTTTTGGGCTCAAGCCATGTCGTCCTGATGGAAGTTCCTATAGGGTAGCTTCCTAGGGTATATTACAACTACAGCGATATTCCCAGAGAATTTACCTTAAGGTACCCAGAATTCTAACTCCTGGAGCGAAAATCCCTAATGAAAGTACCAGGGATATCGCGAAATATCAGAGGACGTATTCTTAACCCGCCACATGACAATCTGCACCCCGAACAGAGATAACACTTCAAAGGGGTCAATTGGCAAGAAAACGAAAACGAGAAAGAAAAAGGAGAGCCGTTCGCAAGGCTCTCTCTTCTCCCGTTTCGTAAGCGTGCATTGCGCGGATCCTGGCGCCATCTGTATTCCTTTTTGCGTAGCTTAACAACTCGGTGTTTTTTCCTGTGTTTCTCGCAAAATCTTGGATTTAATCGCTTATTATGCTTTCTCCAACTTCGTCTGCCTCTGATAAGTTGAGTATTATTTCTTTTATGTATAAATGTAGGCTCTTGGTAATTTTTAAAGTGATTAATAGTAATAATCTTTGTTACAAGAGCCGTTGCCTACCGGAGGCGTCCTGGACGCTGTCGCTCGCTAGGTATGAGTTTTAGTTAGCCAGAGCGACGTTCTCGGCTGTTTTGCTTTAATAATTTTAGCTATTTAGCGTTACATAGGATTTCCTTATTCGTGCTTATAGTATTGTTTGTTTTGGTAAAGTATTTGCCAATTCTGACCTACGCTAGACCATATAGCCTAGTCGTTTGGCCCTAGTACTTTCCTGCATGATTTTTGGATTTCCGAGTGTTTTAAAATTTTGTTGAAGCTTTAGGCAGTTTAATACATTTAAGATTATATTGATTATTTCCAAGATAGTATACGAGTAAGTTTCGGTGATTTAGGTAATCGATTCTCTTGGTTCCTAGGCTAAGTTGCCTATGGAGCCTTAGTATACTTTCTCATACTCCACGGTTGCTTTCTTTTCTTCGGAGAAGGTATGCAATCCCTTTCCCTCTGTTTAAGCCTTGGGCTTAACCCTAGTGGTTTATCTGAATTAACTTTCGATATAACTATATTGGGGTGTTACTGTACCTTCCTGTTCCAGTAAGTCTGGTTTCAGAGAGGGGCAGAACATCAGAGTTTTTAGTCTGAGTCTGTGTTTGTCTGGCTTGGGGTAGAGTCTCCCTCGCTAGTCTGACGCAGACATAGGAGGCTTAGCCTCCTTAGGTCACTCCCGAAGGTTTCTGTACGAGATGATTCCTTCTTTTGTGATCTAGCAGACTAGTCCTTGTTGCTGTTCTCGGTAGGAGGATAAGATCCTATCCCTGGGAGTAGCAACACCTTCCTTGCTTTGGCTCAGTGGGGGTTGGCAAGTATTGCTGGCCTCCCCCCTTGGATCTCCCTTAGGCCAAGATGAGTTTTCTTGGCTGCGGGTGATTCTTTACTAAAGCAAGGTTGGTAGGACCCTCTTTGTCCCTTCCCCCTCTATCTCTTTAATGGCCTAGCCGTTACAGTACTGTACGTCATTCTACATCTGGACCTAGTATAGGTTAGGATGTGGAATTGACTCAGTCCCTTGCCGGCCGGCAAAGGTCTTCTGCTTTGAGTGCTGCCCGGACCTCCCTTGGTCCCTCATCCATGTCTGTCTCTAGAGCCAGACAGCATTGGTCAGGAAGCCTGAATTAGATTCTCCCCTTCCTTACATGCACTCTTTCGGATTGCCGGGCTTGGAGGTAGTATACTCTCTTATCCTGGCATCCATTCTGTTTTCTTCTAGTGCTGTACCTGAACCGGCTGCCGTCCTATGTGGCCGGCAGCCCGGCAGTCGAAGATCTCTGGTTCTTTTGCTGCTGGCCGGCATCGGTTGTGTACCTTTGACGGCCGGCTATTGTCACGCCCTTGTCTGCCGGTCGCTATGAGCGGTGGCCGGCAGCCGGGTGCTACCTTGTGTAGTTGCCAGCCGGCAGTCATTGCCGGCCGACATTGGCTGTTGCCGGCCGGCAGTAACTGCATTTGAACCAGCGTTCTGCCGCCTTATAGCTGTTAAGTAGTATACTTTAAAGCTAGTTATGGTGGCGCATTACCTTCTATACTGTACCAGTATCCTTCAGTATATTATATACTGTAGGAAGAAAACTATAGTATAGTATTGGTACAACACTGTTTTCTAACACTTTTGTGTTGTCTTGCACAGCCCTTTGGTGTTGCCTTAAAGATAAGAAAGTGAGTTCTTTCTTGTCTATTATCCGGTATTTTAAAATTATATCTTAGGTGTGAGCTACAACTGTTTCCTCTGGAAATTTTTCATTGGTTACTCTAGGACAGATTAACCATACGATTTTATTATCTAGAAGGCTGCAACAATTGGTTGTGCGGGAAACACAAGTGTGTGTCTTTCCTTTCTGATTTGTTATGCTAAACTGTGCATATTCAGTGATACGTAGGTCACTTGATACTCATGGAAATTTCTTCTCTTTACAGGAGGACCATCCGAAGTGCGGAAGTGTTTTCTGCAACGTCCGCAGTAAGAGCTTCTGCGGACATGAGTTTTGTAGGAGGCACGCAGCATGCGCTGTCTCCAAGGGTGTTCTCCGGTATTGGGACCCTCAGGTATGTACCGTGTGCTCTAACCTGATTACTGAGGCTTTTGATTCCCCTAGGACGGCGGAATCAAGGGATATAGCAAGGGAGAAGCTTCGTACCTGGGTAAGGGGCTTCCAGAAGAACACCTCTGGACCTTATCTTCCAAGTGAGAAGATGAGGGCTTACCTTTTCCCTAGGGCATCAGCTGATGCAGTGATTCCCCAGCCTCAAGAGGAGATCCCCCTAGTTCAGAACCAGGTGGATGCTGAAGTCGCGGTCGCCTTGCAAGACATCGAGTTGGACGACAGGATGTCAGATGTGTCCGAGCGGCGGGAGGAAGACCTCCTGGCAGGAGGCCAGGATGAAGATCAAGCCCCAGAC
The DNA here is from genome assembly GCF_036898095.1 of Palaemon carinicauda. NCBI lineage: Eukaryota > Metazoa > Arthropoda > Malacostraca > Decapoda > Palaemonidae > Palaemon > Palaemon carinicauda. Next base: position 69,469,634 of record NC_090757.1, read on the forward strand.
ATTGTAGAGGAAGAGGCCGACGAGGTGTCGGCTGCTCCGGTTCAGGTCCCTGAACCTATCCCCTCAACATCGTCCGCTCTCCCAGTAGAGCTGGGACAGGCCCTCTCCTCCATTGTTGGGATGATCCAACAAATGCAGAAGGAGAATAATGAGAAGGCGGCTGCAATGGGACTGCAGATGCAGAAGCTTGCAGCATCACGTGGGCCCCAGAAAAGGGTCAATGTGAAAGACCTTCCCTTGTGCTCAGATGCTTACCCGTGGAGATATGCTGAGCACATGCCGATGACGATTGGAAAGATCGTCATGTCGGATAAGTTGGGTTCAGTTCCCCTAGAAGAGGTGGAATTCTGGCCCAGCAAAGGGTCATATCCGGACTGTTATGTCCGGTTGAGGAAGGAACCAGCTTCAAAGGAGGAGACAGAGCCGAAGGAGGTCATAGTGATGGACCATGCTAAGGCTCAAGCCTTGCTTTTATCTTCGATGAAAGAGAGGGGCTTCACGAACTCCAAGGTAGCTGCATTGAGTAAGAAGCTCTCTTCCTTTGTGTCCTCTCCTGCTAGAGCCTTCCCCTTTTTGCAGGAAGGGTTTGCGGCTGTATTAAAAGCAGTCGAGGCTGGCAAGCCTTGCCCCTCCCTGGAGGAGTGTAAACCCTTGTCGCTGGCCCTACCTATGGACCACAAGGACTGGAAGGACGTCCATCTTACCTTCTCAGTCGGGAAGTTGGAGGCTGATATTGCCGGACGTCAGTTCGGTGAGAACCTCCCTAAGCTGTCTGACTTTCTTTTGCGGAGAGAGCTCGAGACAAAAGAAAGACTGGCTGCCTCAATGTCTCTTCAGACCACTCTTGAGACGATGGCAAGTGACCCCAAGGTCCATGAAATGTTCATGGTAGTGGCCAAGACTCATCTGGCCAGTGACGAAGGATCTTTACAGCTTCGTCAGGGCGAGGAGAGCTTGTAGGGGGTTCGTGTTCACCTCGGCTACGGTGAGGCAAGAGCCAAGGAAACTAATCTCCTCCAACATTTGGGGCAAAGACCTTTTCCCTAGCGAATCGGTCAAAGAAGTTGTTGATAAGGCCGCCACGGAGAATAGAAACCTTCTCCAGAAGTGGGGCCTGTCTATCAAGAGAAAGTCTTCCCCGAATGAGGGTCCCCAACCAAAGAGGAAGACTAAGCGGACTAGGCTACCGTCTCGGCCAGCCAAGCCATTTAGACAGCAACAGCAACAGCAATTGCCGATGCCTTCAGTGCCCCAGATGGTGGCACAAAACCCGACCACATTCCAGTGGGTACCCCAGGCCGTGTCGACACAGTCCCCGGCATTCAATCCAACGTTCGAAGGGCAGTCAACTTCCTTTCGAGCAAAGCCTAGAGGAGCAGCCAGAGGCTCGTCTAGGCGCCCCTCAAGAGGAAGGGGATACAGGGGTGGTCGCGGACAGGGAGGCAAGACCTCAGGACAGCAGTCCAAGTGAGATGATACCGGTAGGAGGGAGACTTCAAAGTTTTCGGGATCGGTGGACCTTTGATCCCTGGGCCCACAGCCTACTCAAGAATGGACTGGGCTGGAGCTGGTACAGCACTCCACCCCCGTGCCCTCAGTTTTTTCAACACTCCACCCCCGTTCTGGAGGAGTACATCCAAGAACTGATGGAGAAAAAAGTGATCCGAAGGGTGAAGTCCATCAAATTCCAAGGGAGGCTGTTTTGTGTTCCCAATAAAGACTCGGAAAAACTCAGAGTCATTCTGGACTTGTCGCCACTCAACAAGTTCATAGTGAACTGCAAGTTCAAGATGCTAACACTGCAACACATAAGGACCTTACTGCCCAAGAGGGAATATACTGTCTCCATAGACTTGTCAGACGCCTATTGGCACGTTCCAATCAACCGTCGACTCTCCCCCTACCTAGGGTTCAAGCTACAACGAAGACTATACGCCTTCAGAGCCATGCCATTCGGGCAAAATATAGCTCCAAGGATCTTCACGAAGCTTGCGAGCGTAGCTCTCAAACAATTACGCCTAAAAGGAATTCAGTTGGTAGCCTACCTGGACGACTGGCTGGTGTGGGCAGCATCCAAGACAGAATGCTTGCAAGCTTCTCTGCAGCTGATCCAGTTCCTAGAGTATCTAGGCTTCAAGATCAACAGAAAAAAGTCTCGACTTTCTCCATCTCAAAAGTTCCAGTGGTTGGGAATCCACTCGGACCTAATGTCACACCAATTCTCCATCCCGGCGAAGAAAAGGAAGGAGATAGTTGGTTCTGTCAAGAGACTTCTAGATTCCGAAAGGATATCAAGACGCGAACAGGAGAGAGTACTGGGTTCTCTCCAGTTTGCTTCGGTAACAGACCCGGTGCTAAGAGCACAGCTAAAGGATGCAACCGGAGTTTGGAGAAGTTATGCATCAAACGCGCGAAGAGATCTGAGAAGACCAGTTCCGCTTCGTCTACGTACTCTTCTCAGGCCTTGGTCCCAAGCCAGACATCTAAAGAAGTCGGTTCTTCTTCAGCTACCTCCCCCGTCGGTGACGATTCACACAGACGCCTCGAAGGAGGGGTGGGGAGGTCACTCTCATCGGGAAAAGGCCCAAGGGACTTGGTCCAATTTATTCAAGACCTTTCACATAAACTTTCTAGAAGCTATGGCAGTGCTCCTTACCTTAAAGAAAGTCTCCCCGCATCACTCGATCCACATAAGGTTGGTGCTGGACAGCGAGGTAGTTGTGAGAAGCTTGAATCGACAAGGATCAAGGTCGCCACCTCTTAACCAGGTGATGTTGGCCATCTTCCGATTGGCGGAAAAGAAGAAGTGGTACCTGTCGGCAGTTCACCTTCAAGGAGTCCGCAATGTGACAGCGGACGCTCTATACAGGTTCACACCGATAGAGTCGGAATGGTCCCTAGACGCAGGATCGTTCTCCTTCATCTTGAGTCAAGTCCCAGTACTGCAGATAGACCTCTTTGCGACGAAAGACAACAAGAAGTTGCCCCTGTACGTGTCCCCGTATGAGGACCCCTTAGCGGAAGCAGTGGACGCGATGTCCCTTGACTGGAACAGAGGGTCCTGGATTTATCTGTTCCCTCCTCACAACCTTCTGTTGAGGGTCCTCAACAAACTGAGATCCTTCAAGGGGGTAGAGGCAATAGTGGTCCACAAGTGGCCGAACAGCGTGTGGTTCCCCCTGGCATTGGAACTACGGTTGAAGTTTCTACCGCTGCCAGATCCAGTTCTGACCCAGCGAGTCCAGAAGTCGACTGTCTGCGCTTCATTACAGAAAACCCGGACCCTGCAGCTCATGATTTTCTCTCCCTAGCGGTGAAAAAGCGTTTCGGGATTTCGAAAGCCAGCATAGACTTCCTTGAGGAATATAAGTGCAAATCTACTAGAAGGCAATATGAGTCATCTTGGAGAAAATGGGTGGCCTTTGTCAAGGCAAAGTATCCGCAGGAGATCTCGACGGACTTCTGCTTATCTTTCTTCATCCACCTCCATGGTCAAGGGTTGGCAGCTAACACGATTTCAACGTGTAAGTCTGCTTTGACAAGATCTTTAATAAAGTTCCGAAAGCCTGTGCAAGGCTCAGACCTTCAGCACCTCCAAAGCCCATTTCATGGTCTTTAGATAAAGTTCTTCATTTCACTTCTCTGTTGAACAATGAGGAGTGTGCTTTAAAGGATTTGACCCAAAGTTATTTTCCTATTTGCACTCGCGTCCGGGGCCAGGGTTAGTGAGATTGTAGCCCTCTCGAGAGAGGAAGGTCGTGTCCAGTTCCTGAATGGGGGAGAACTAAACCTGTTTCAGGATCCTACGTTTCTCGCCAAGAATGAGTTACCCACCAACAGGTGGGGTCCCTGGAGAATCTGCCCTCTGAAAGAAGATGCATCTCTATGTCCAGTAGAATGCCTAAAGGTCTATCCTCGTAGAACTTCAGACTTCAAGGGTGGTCAACTATTCAGGGGAGAAACATCAGGCTCAAATTTATCACTGAAAAAACTTAGGGCGAAAATCACATATTTTATTCGCAGAGCGGATCCTGACAGTATACCCGCAGGTCACGATCCGAGGAAAGTTGCCTCATCCTTAAATTTCTTTAATTTTATGGATTTCGAACATCTTCGTTCATACACTGGCTGGAAGTCTTCCAGAGTGTTCTTTCGCCACTATGCGAAGCAAGTGGAGCAACTAAAGAGATCTGTGGTAGCAGTGGGTTACGTCGTTAACCCTGCTGTTTAACTCTGCGAGGAACAGTGGTTTTAATTGGGACGATTAATTCCAGGGTGAGTGTGTAGTTACATACTGTGCTACAAACTAAGTGAGGGCACCGAGCTGCCCACGTTGACTGTTCCACTTCCAAAGGTGAACCTGGCATAAGTGCAGACATGTGTGCCGAGCGTTTCTAACGCTAATGTGACTGATTAGTAATACAGACTTTTATGACTTTGATACCTCAGTATGTTAAATGTGGCACTAATGTTTTTCTTTCAGATAAATAAATTTCTGTTTACTATCATACTTATGCTTAAAGTTTTGGTTATCCTCCTCTATATATATATATATATATATATATATATATATATATATATATATATATATATATATATATATATATATATATATATATATATATATATATATATATATATATATATATATATATATATATATATATATATATATATATATATATATATATAATTGTTGTTAACCTGTCTATTTATTGTCTGTCAATAAACTTGTTCTTGAGAACCTTGCGTCTCCTTCACCTGTGTCAATTTTTTGGTATAATTGAGCATTCATTCTATGTATATTTATCTGGGATAATTCTAATAGATTGTTCCTTTTTGGGCTCAAGCCATGTCGTCCTGATGAAAGTTCCTTAAAGGTAGCTTCCTAGGGTATATTACAACTACGGCGATATTCCCAGAGAATTTACCTTAAGGTACCCAGAATTCTAACTCCTGGAGCGAGTATCCCTAAAAAAGACCTTAGGGATATTGTAAATATCAGCGGACGTATTCTTGACACGCCACATAGCAATCTATACCCCGAATAGAGTTAACACTTCGTAGGGGTCAAATGGCAAGAAAACGAAAACGATAAGAAAAAGGGGGGAGCCGTTCGTAAGGCATCTCTCCTCCCCGTTTCATAAGCGTGCCCTGCGCCGCTCGTGGTGCCATCTGTATTCCTTTTTGCGTAGCTATACAACTCGGTGTTTTTCCCTGTGTTTCTACCAAAATCTTGGATTTACTCTTGAATTATGCTTTCTCCAACTTCTTCTGCTTCGGATAAGTTGAGTACTATTTCTTTTATGTATAAATGTAGGCTCTTGATTAAAATTTAAAGTAATTAAAAGAGTTATCTTTGATACAAGAGCTGTTGCCTGCTGGAGGCGTCCTGGACGCTGTCACTCGCTAGAATAGGATTTATTTGTTAGCAAGAGCGACGTTCCCAGCCCCCTGCGCTTTAATAATTAGCTGCTTAGCTTATTTAGGAATTCTGTTATGATGCTATAGTATAGCGCCTGGCAAAGGATTTGCCTAGGCTGACCGACACTAGTCTTCGTAGCCTAGTTGTTGGCCCTTGTAATTCCTGCATGATAATTAGTCTTCCAAGTGTGATTTTATACTGTTTAAAGCGTTAGGCAACGTTATACATATAAGCCTTTTTCGAGTATTTTCCAAGATAGTATTGGAGTGAGTTTCGGTGATTTAGGTAATCGATTCTCTTAGTGCCTAGGCTAGGTTGTCTTAGGTTATTAAAATATTGTCTGTTTCCCCGTTTGCTCCCTTCTCTTCGGGGAAGGGGCAAACCCTTTCCCTCTGTTTAAGCCTTAGGCTTAACTCTAGTGGTTTGTTTGAATTAATTTTCAAATATAACTATGCTGGAGTAGTACTGTACCTTCCTGCTCCAACTGGTTTGGTTCAGAGAGGGACAGTACAGCAGTGTATTAGTCTGAGTCCGTGTTGGTCTAGCGTGGGGCAGAGTCTCCCTTGCTGCCTGACACGGGCATAGGAGGTTTATCCTCCTTGGATCACCTTGGAGGGTTTCTGTAGGTATGATCCCTTCGCTCGGTGACCCCTCAGACTTGTCCTCTTTGCTGTTCCGGGTTCGGGATATGTTCCCTTTCCGGATTAGCAATTTCTTCCTTGCCTTGGTTTTAGGGAGGCAGCCAGTAGTGCCGGCCTCCCTCCCTGGATTTTCCCTGGCTGAGATGGGCTTTCTTAGTTGGGAATGATCCTTAACCAAGGCAAGGTTGGACAGGACCCTCTGTCCTTCCCTTCTGTTTTTTCCGTTTCCTTTGTGTCAGCCGTCTCACATCCGTACCTACCCTAGGTTAGGATGGGGAGCTGACGTGGTCCCCTGTCGGCTGGCAGAGTGTGCCGACCGGCAGAGGCCCTATCCCTTGAGTGCTGCCCGGTCCTTCCTTGGTCCCTCAAAAGCTGCCATCTGTAGATTCAGTAAGCAGTGGTTAGGAAGCCTGACTTAGTGTCTCCCCTTCCTCTCGGCACTCTTTCGGGTGTCGGGCGCGGAGGTACATAGCCTCTTAGCCCAGCACTCATTCTGTTGTCTTCTTATGTGTTGTCCTTGCCGTCTGCCGGCCTAGGGGCCGGCCGTCGGTAGGAGGTGTTCTCTAGTTCTCTTGCTGTCGGTCGGCGGTGGTTATATGCCTTTGCCGGCCGGTCTCCTGGCTCACCTGCCGGCTGCTATGAGTGGCGGCCGGCAGCCGGGCGCTACCTGGTGTGGATGCCAGCCGGCAGGGTTTGCTCACCGCTGCCGGCCGGCCTGCTACATCGCTCGGTTGGCCGGCCACTAAGAGTGATGGCCGGCAGCTGGGTGCCACCCGGGTAGCTACGGACCGGCAACCACTGCCGGCCGGTTCAGGCATAGGAACTGGAGTTCTCCCCTGTATGGGTGATCTTAAGCTGTATACTTGAGACCTACCTTTGGAAAAGGGGGGGGGGGGGGTACTGACCGGCAAGAGCCGGCCGGCACACCACCCTCATGTACTGTATCAGTTCTTCCCTGTATGGTGTATTCTACCAGGGGAGACCATGATATAGTAGGTTACAACACTGTCTTTTCTAACTTACTTGTGTTTCCTTGTGCAGTCACTTGGTGTTGCCTTACAAGGATGAAAAGAGAATTCTTTTCATCTTTAGCCAGAATGGTAAAATCTTACCTTAGGTGTGAGCTACACCTAATTTCCCTCGGGAAATATGATCTCTGGTTATTCTAGCAAAGACTAACCATTTGATTTTAATGGCTGTTGGGCTTCCACAGGTGATTGTGTGGGATTCACAAGTATGTGTCTTTCCCTTATTCTTTGTGAATGCTCATATATACATGTGAATTGAAATTCACTTGATATTCATGGAAATTTTCTTCTTTTACAGGAGGAGCATCCGAAATGTGATAGCGTTTTCTGCAATGTCCGCAGCAAGAACTTTTGCGGACATGTCTCGTATAGGAGGCACGCGGCTTGCGCAGCCTCCAAGGATGATCACCGCTACTGGGATCCGCAGGTATGTTCAGTGTGTACTAACCTGCTATCTGAGGCTTTTGAATCCCCTAGGTCGGCGGAGTCAAGGGACGCAGCGAGGGAGAAGCTCCGTTTATGGGTAAGGGGTGTCCAGAAGAACACCACTGGACCTTATCTTCCTAATGAGAAGATGAGGGCGTACCTTTTTCCCAAGGCTTCTACTGACGCTGTTGTTCCCCAGCCTCGGCCGGAGATCCCTCTCGTCCAGATCCCAGTGGAGGAGGATGTTGCGGATGCCATGCAGGACATCCAGCTGGATGACAAGATGTCGGACTTGTCCGACCGTGCGGAACAGGACCTCCTCGCAGAGGGTGAGGAGGAGGATCAAGATCCGATTGCCGTGGAGGAAGAGGTTTCCGTACCTTCAGACGTTCCGGTTCAGGCCCCTGAACCTATTCCCTCTACTTCGTCCGCTCTTCCAGCAGAGCTGGGACAGGCTCTCTTTTCCATCGTTGGTATGATACAACAGATGCAGAGGGAGAATAGTCAGAAGGCCGCTGCAATGGAGCTCCAGATGCAGAAGATTACAGCGTCACGTGGGCCTCCAAAGAAGCTCAACGTGAAGGACCTTCCTCTGTGCTCGGATGCCAACCCGTGGAGATATGCCGAGCACATGCCGATGACGGTCGGGAAGATCGTCATGTCGGAGAAGCTGGGTTCAGTTCCCCTTGAGGAGGTGGAATTCTGGCCCAGCAGAGGGGCCTACCCGGACTGTTATGTCCGTCTGAAGAAGGAGCCGGCCTCGAAGGAGGAGACGGAACCGAAGGAGGTGATCATCTTGGATCACGCCAAGGCTCAAGCTGCACTAACGTCTGCGTTGAAGGAGAGGGGCTTCTCAAACTCAAAAGTTGCTGCTTTGAGTAAGAAGCACCCTTCCTTCGTATCTTCTCCGGCTAGGGCCTTCCCCTTTCTGCAGAAAGGGTTTGCGGCCGCTTTGAAGGCGGTAGAAACTGGCAAACCATGCCCATCCCTGGAGGAATGCAAGCCCTTGTCTTTGGCCTTGCCGTTGGACAACAAGGACTGGAAGGAGGTACATCTCACCTTCTCGGTTGGGAAGTTGGACGCCGATATTGCAGGTCAACAGTTCGGCGAAAACCTTCCCAAGTTGTCTGAATTCCTCCTACGGAGGGAACTTGAGACAAAGGAGTGTCTGGCAGCCTCGATGTCTCTCCAGACAAACATGGAGACAATGGCTAGCGACCCTAAGATGCCTGAAATGTTCATGGTAATGGCCAAGATCCATCTGGCCACGGTGACAAAGGACCTCTATAGCTTTGTCAAAGCGAGGAGGGCCTGCAGGGAGTTTGTGTTCGCCTCGGCCACAGTGAGGCATGAACCCAAGAAACTCATCTCATCCAGCATCTGGGGTAAAGATCTCTTTCCCAATGAGGTGGTTAAGGAGGTGGTGGACAAGGCAGCCACTGAGAATCGAAATCTTCTCCTTAAGTGGGGCCTGTCCCTTAAGAGGAAGTCTTCCCCTGATGAAGGCCCTCAGCCGAAAGGAAAGGCGAAGAAATCGAGGTTTTCTTCCCGCCCAGCCAAGCCTTTCAGACCGCAACGTCAGCAGCAGCAGCAGCCAGCTTTGCCTCCGGTGCCACAATTGGTAGCCCAGATCCCGACCACCTTCCAATGGGTACCCCAGGCCGTGTCATCAGCATCCCCGGCATTCAATCCAGTGTTCGAAGGGCAATCGACCACGTTTCGAGCAAAGCCAAGAGGTGCAGCCAGAGGCTCGGCGAGACGCCCCTCTAGGGGAAGAGGATTCAGAGGTGGTCGCGGCCAGGGAGGCAAGACTGCAGGTCAGCAGTCAAAGTGAAGTGTCGCCGGTAGGAGGGAGACTACAGTATTTTCGGGATCGTTGGACCTTCGATCCCTGGGCCCACAGCCTGCTCAAAAATGGACTGGGTTGGAGTTGGTACAGTACTCCGCCCCTGTGCCCTCAATTTTTCCAACACTCCACCCCAGTTTTGGAGGAGTACATTCAAGAACTGTTGGAGAAAAAGGTGATCCGGAGGGTAAAGTCCATCAGGTTCCAAGGTAGGCTGTTTTGTGTTCCCAAGAAAGACTCGGGGAAACTCAGAGTCATTCTGGACTTGTCACCACTCAACAAGTTCATAGTGAACCACAAGTTCAAGATGTTAACATTACAACACATAAGGGCCTTACTGCCCAAGAGGGCATATACCGTCTCCATCGACTTGTCAGACGCCTATTGGCACGTTCCAATAAGTCGCCGTCTCTCCCCCTACCTAGGATTCAAGCTACAACAAAAACTTTACGCTTTCAGAGCGATGCCTTTCGGGCTAAACATAGCCCAAAGGATCTTTACGAAGCTTGCGAGCGCAGCGCTCAAACAGTTACGCCTAAAAGGGTTCCAGGTAGTAGCCTACCTGGACGATTGGTTGGTGTGGGCAGCATCCAGAGCGGAATGCTTACAAGCTTCCCTACAGGTGATTCAGTTCCTGGAATATCTAGGTTTCATGATCAACAGAAAGAAGTCTCGTCTTTCTCCAGCTCAGAGGTTCCAGTGGTTGGGAATTCACTGGGACCTAGTGTCACACCGTTTTTCCATTCCAATGTCGAAAAGGAAGGAGATAGCGGGGTCTGTCAAGAGACTTCTAGTTTCCGAGAGGATATCAAGACGCGAACAAGAGAGGGTTCTGGGCTCTCTTCAGTTCGCGTCAGTAACAGACCCAGTGCTAAGAGCACAGCTAAAGGATGCAGCGGGAGTTTGGAGGACCTTTGCATCAAAAGCGCGAAGGGACTTGAAGAGACCGGTCCCACTTCGGCTACGTTCTCTTCTCAGACCGTGGTCTCAAGCCAGTCGTCTAAAGAGGTTAGTACCTCTTCAGCCCCCCCCCCCCCCCCCCCGCCCCGTCAGGGACAATTCACACAGACGCCTCAAAGGTAGGGTGGGGAGGTCACTCCCATCGGAAAAAAGTACAAGGGACCTGGTCCAAGCTATTTGGGACTTTTCACATTAACTTTCTAGAAGCTATGGCAGTGCTTCTTACCCTGAAGAAAGTATCCCCACGTCACTTGATCCATGTAAGGTTGGTACTGGACAGCGAGGTGGTAGTGAAATGTCTGAATCGGCGGGGATCGAGATCTCCACCTCTCAACCAGGTAATGTTAGCCATATTCCGACTGGCGGAGAAGAAGAAGTGGCACCTGTCAGCAGTTCACCTTCAATGAGTCCGGAATGTGACCGCGGACGCTCTATCCAGGGTTACTCCGATAGAGTCGGAATGGTCCCTAGACGCAGGATCATTCTCCTTCATCTCGAGTCAAGTCCCAAAACTGCAGATAGACCTCTTCGCGACGAAGGACAACAAGAAGTTGCCGAGATATGTGTCCCCGTACGAGGACCCCTTGGCGGAAGCAGTAGATGCGATGTCCCTCGATTGGAACAGATGGTCCAGGATCTACCTGTTTCCCCCTCACAATCTGATGTTGAGGGTCCTCAACAAACTGAGATCCTTCAAGGGAGTAGCAGCGATAGTGGCCCACAAGTGGCCGAACAGTGTATGGTTCCCTCTAGCTCTTGAACTACGACTAGAGTTTCTACCACTCCCGGACCCAGTTCTGTCCCAGCAAGTCCAGAAGTCGACTGTCTGCGCTTCATTACAGAAAACCCAGACCCTGCAGCTCATGATTTTCTCTCCCTAGCGGTGAAGAAGCGGTTCGGAATTTCGACAGATAGCATCGACTTCCTGGAAGAATATAAGTGCAAGTCTACTAGAAGGCAGTACGAATCAGCATGGAAAAAATGGGTAGCCTTTGTCAAAGACAAGAATCCGCATGAGATTTCTACGGATTTCTGCCTATCCTTCTTCATCCACCTCCACAGACAGGGGCTGGCGGCTAACACGATTTCTACATGTAAGTCGGCTCTGACAAGACCCATTCTGTATGCCTTCCAGGTAGACCTTGCTAACGAGATTTTTAACAAGATCCCGAAGGCCTGTGCTAGGCTTAGACCTTCAGCTCCTCCAAAGCCTATTTCATGGTCTTTAGACAAAGTCCTTCATTTTGCCTCATTACTGGATAATGAGGAGTGTGCACTGAAGGATCTGACTCAAAAAGTGATCTTCCTTTTTGCCCTAGCTTCTGGGGCCAGAGTTAGTGAGATTGTAGCCCTCTCGAGAGAGGAGGGCCGGGTTCAGTTCCTGGATGGGGGAGAACTGAACCTGTTTCCGGACCCTACGTTTCTCGCTAAGAACAAGTTGCCCACCAACAGGTGGGGTCCCTGGAGAATCTGCCCTCTGAAAGAAGATGCATCTCTATGTCCCGTAGAATGCCTAAAGGTCTATCTTCGTAGAACTTCAGACTTCCATGGGGGTCAACTATTCAGAGGAGAAACATCGGGCTCGAATTTATCTTTAAATCAACTCAGGGTGAAAATTACATACTTTATTCGCAGAGCGGATCCTGACAGTTCACCCGCAGGTCATGATCCGAGGAAAGTTGCTTCATCCTTAAACTTCTTTAACTTTATGGATTTTGAACACCTTCGTTCATACACTGGCTGGAAGTCTTCCAGGGTATTCTTTCGCCACTATGCCAAGCAAGTGGAGCGGCTAAAGAGGTCTGTGGTAGCAGTTGGTTGCATCGTTAACCCTGTTGTTTAACTCTGCGAGGAACAGTGGATTTAATTGGGACTTTGATTCTCGGGTGAGTGTATAGTTATATGCGTTGCTATAACTAGAAGTGAAGGCTCTGGGAGCCCACAATGACTGTTCCGGCGTTATGGTGATTGTAGCACAAGTACAGACAGGTGTGCCGAGCGTTTCTGACGCTAATGTCAGTGGCTAGTAACATGGACGTTTAACTTTGATACCTTGGTATGTGAAAAGTAACCTGATTGTTTTTCTTTCAGATAACCATATATCCATGTACTACAGTACTTGTGTAAATTGTTGGTCATCCACCTATCATATGTATATAATTGTGGTAACCATGTCTATTTATTATTAATCAATAAACTTGTTCTCGGGAACCTTGCGTCTCCTTCACCTATATTGATTTTGTTTCAATTTTTGAGCATTCAGTCTATGTATATTAATCGGGGATATCTATAACAGCCTGTTCCTTAACCCTGGATAGGTACGGTCCTCGGACACCCCTTTAAGGGTATACTCGGACGCGAACGACCCCGACGCCAAAAAAAATTCTTAAAAAATCAGTTTTTGCAGTAACCTCCTTTTTTCTTTTGCCAAAAAAAACTTCAATGAATGCTTAAAACAACTGTAAAGATAAATACTACTCATCTGCAGAAAAACTATTTATTATAAATATTTTAAAAAATTAAGTAGAAAAAAAAGACCTGACATAAAAATTCATAAAAAAAAAGTTTATACATATATACACAAATCCTTTTAGGAATTGATTCTTGAATGTTTAGGACACATCTTGATGTATTTTGGATGAAGTCAGACCCATGGAGGTGAAGATCTGAAATGAGAAAAAAAGGGTAACTTTTTTGGGCCAAAAAAAATTGTCCAAATTTCATGAATTTTTTTGGGTACCCAAATGAAATAGGAAGTGTCTAATTTTTTTAGGGAATAAACATATGTTATCTTAAAATAGAAATATGTAAAAAAATCTTCATTATTTTGTAAATTACATTTATATCAGGGGCCATAATCTGCCACTTGAAATGTAGGAAGGGTATGTCAATTTCAAGGTGTTATTTACTAATCTAATTATTATTGGATATGCATAAAAATTGTATGGGGGGTTGCTGGATAATTGTCGATTATTTTACGACTATAAAATTAAAATTCTGACCCAAAAAATTTTTTTTTGAAGGGAAATAAAATCGAAAAAGAAAATGTAAAACAATATTTTAGCTAAAAAAATTTGATGATATTCAATCAAAAAAAAAGTAAACAAAATTTTCCGACAAATAAACATCTAGAGGAATCATTACTCTGTGATAGTTCCTTAGTACGTAGTAATTTTGAAAGAATTGGGAAAAAACGAAAAAATGGCAATCACCGGAAAATCGAACACATACCTATATATACGCCATATCTGGCTAAAAAAAAGATAGGCATGGGTAGCCAGATCATCTAGAAACACTTTCCAACACTATAAAAATATAAGTTTTGCGACACTACTTGCCAATTCCTTACGGTAACATGACTAAGCAAAAAAATGCAAAACAAATAAAAAGGGGCACTCGTGGAAAAATGGCCATTCTAATATACGGCATTTCAGAAAAAAAAAATTTCAGCCACGTGCTAGGCAAACCATCAAGGCATATTTTCCGACAAATAAACATATAAATGAAATATTACTCTGTGATAGTTCCTTAGTACGTAGTAATTTTGAAAGAAATGGGAAAAAACGAAAAAATGGCAATCACAGGAAAATCGAACACATACTTATATATACGCCATATCTGGCTAAAAAAAAAATAGGCATGGGTAGCCAGATTATCTAGAAACACTTTCCAACACTATAAAAATATAAGTTTTGCGACACTACTTGCCAATTCCTTACGGTAACATGACTAAGCAAAAAAATGCAAAACAAATAAAAAGGGGCACTCGCGGAAAAATGCCCAACATTCTAATATATGGCATCTCAGATAAAAAAAAAAGACATGCACGTGTTAGCCCAACCATCAAGGCAAACTTTCTAACACATAAACATGAAAAAAAAATCAATAATATACGGCAATTCCTTACTACGTAGTAAATTTTTACAAATATTGAAAAAAAAACAGAAATTGGCAACCGCAGTTAAATACCCAATATACCAATAACTACGTCGTATCTGACAAAAACAAAATCACGCATGGGTAGCCAGATCATCTAGACACACTTTCCAACATTAAAAAAGCAAAAGTTTTACGACACTATTTCGCAATATCTTACGGAAAAATGACTTGGCAAAAAATTAAAAAAAATGAAAAAGGGACACTCGCGGTAAAATGCCCGACATTCTAATATACGACATCTCAGATAAAAAAAAAGACATGCACGTGTTAGCCCAACCATCAAGGCACACTTTCTAACACATAAACATGAAAAAAAAATGAATAATATACGGCAATTCCTTACTACGTAGTAATTTTTACAAATATTGAAAAAAAAAACAGAAATTGGTAACCGCAGTTAAATACCCAATATACCAATAACTACGTCGTATCTGACAAAAACAAAGTCATGCATGGGTAGCCAGATCATCTAGACACACTTTCCAACACTAAACAAGCAAAAGTTTTACGACACTATTTGGCAATATCTTACGGAATAATGACTTGGCAAAAAAATGAAAAAAAAATGAAAAAGGGGCACTCGCGGTAAAATGGTCCTCGTGGTGATGAACGACATTTTAACTAAAAAAAAAATCATGCACATGGTAGCCAAACAATCCACCAAGACTTTCCACAACTGATAACCTATACAAGTTGCACCATTCTACGACAATTTCATAATACGTAATAACTTTGATAATTATGCAAACTACCTCAGAAGGGTAAACTCGGACGCGAACGACCCCGACGCGTCTCAGAAATCGGGGAAGGAGTACAGCTACAGCAATGCACATCTGGACACTACTAGAGCGTGTAGGGGAGACACCTCCTGCAGGTCGATCACCCACAAATTCAGTCACAGGGGTGAGTCACGTGAGAAAAACCTGTTTTTTTTTGACGCTCGGGGTCGCAAACGACCCACCGTACCTATCCAGGGTTAATACAAGCCTTGTTGCACTGGTTTATACTTTCCTTAGCATAAAGGGCTCCATCCTTCTCAGAGGACGGTAGCGGCAGAAAGTTTAATCCTACACAGATATAACCTTTTGTCCAATTCTACTTCGACCAGGGGACTGGTCGGGTTTTCCCTTGGATGCTGTAGTTCCGTAAGGACTATGCTTTACTTCATATAGAGTGAGACTACTATATTGTATCGGCTTGCGAGTGAGTCATACATAGGTATATGTACTCTTCGTTCGTTTCTAGAGTCTAGTAGGACTCCTCCCTGTAGGGGGCAGGAAGCGCTTTCATGGTTTATGATTAGTGAAAAGATGTATAACGGTAAAATCTTAGGTCTTTCAGTCGAGTTGACTAAGAAACATTCCTGAGGAGTACGGCACGTATTGAGAATCCACAGATTCAGTAATGCTCTGGTATACTTCCATCAGGACGACATGGCTTGAGCCCAAAAACGGATTTTGAGCGAAGCGAAAAATCTATTTTTGGGTAAGATGGCCATGTCGTCCTGATGGACCCACCCTGTCCCTTTTCAAAAAAAAGAAAAAAAAAAAGAAAAGGGCTGTAGGACCCCTCCCTACATACAGTATCTGTAGCACCTCGTGTATCGCTACAAGAAATACAGATGGCGCCGCGAGCGGCGCAGGGCACGCTTACGAAACGGGGAGGAGAGATGCCTTACGAACGGCTCCCCCCTTTTTCTTATCGTTTTCGTTTTGTTGCCATTTGACCCCTACGAAGTGTTAACTCTATTCGGGGTATAGATTGCTATGTGGCGTGTCAAGAATACGTCCGCTGATATTTACGATATCCCTAAGGTCTTTTTTAGGGATACTCGCTCCAGGAGTTAGAATTCTGGGTACCTTAAGGTAAATTCTCTGGGAATATCGCCGTAGTTGTAATATACCCTAGGAAGTTACCTTTAAGGAACTTCCATCAGGACGACATGGCCATCTTACCCAAAAATAGATTTTTCGCTTCACTCAAAATCCGTTTTATGCAAGCTAATGTTGCATTGGTTTATGCTTTCCCTTAGCGGGAGGACTCCATCCCATAAGGGGACGGTGGCGGATTTACAAGTTTCCTCCTATGCGGATATAAACCTTTGTCCAATACAAGTATTGAGTGGAGAACTGGTCGATATTTCATATTGACGCAGTGGTTCTTTACAAACTATGCTTTACTTGATATGGGGTGAGACCACTGTATTGGCTTGCCTGGTATTCATACATAGGTATATGTACTCTTCGAGACTTTTCCAGAGTCTAGTAGGACTCTTCCCTGTAGGGGGCAGGAAGCTCTAACATGGTTTATGGTTAGTTGAAAAGATGTATAACGGTAACATCTTAGGTCTCTAGGTCTAGTCGACCGGGGAAATACCTCTGGGGAGTACGGCACGTTCTGAGAATCCACAGATACAGTAATGCGCTGGTATACTTCCATCAGGACGACATGGCTTGAGCCCAAAAAACGGATTTTGAGCGAAGCGAAAAATCAATTTTTGGGTGAGATGGCCATGTCGTCCTGACGGACCCGACCTTCCCTTTCTATGAAAGGGCCGTAGGACCCCTCCCTACATATCTGTAGCACCTCGTGTATTGCTACAAGGAATACAGATGGCGCCAGGATCGGCGCAATGCACGCTTACGAAACAGGAGAAGAGAAAGCCTTGCGAACGGCTCTCCTTTTTCTTTCTCGTTTTCGTTTTCTTGCCAATTGACCCCTTCGAAGTGTTATCTCTATTCGGGGTGCAGATTGCCATGTGGCGTGTCAAGAATACGTCCTCTGATATTTCGCGATATCCCTGGTACTTTCATTAGGGATATTCGCTCCAGGAGTTAGAATTCTGGGTACATTGAGGTAAATTCTCTGGGAATATCGCCTCAGTTGTAATAAACCCTAGGAAGCTACCCTATAGGAACTTCCATCAGGACGACATGGCCATCTCACCCAAAAATTGATTTTTCGCTTCGCACAAAATCCGTTAATTGGGTAGTTAAATAAGTAGAACTTCAAAAGTTCAAAGTTGCAGCAAAGGTTTCTATGTTAAACAGACTGACATAAGTTTTTTATAGTTTATATATAACTGTTACGATCCTTGTCGGGCCATGGTGCAAGTTCTTAATGCACAATAGGAGAGGTCAGTGTTTACAAAAAATACCCAACAGCAAATTGGTCAGCGGAAACGAAAACACTTGGGAAAACTTGACAATATTTATTAATGACCATTCTTAGATCAGTTAACCTTGTGACTACCTAACCATTCAAATTACAAATTAACAACTAACAACCAACAATTAACAATTAACAATTGATAATTAAAAAAATTCCCCACAGTGAAACACCACACTCTTAACGAGAGATAAACAACCATGGTGCAAGAAAAAAATTTAAAAATATATATTCTCACACTCTTTGGGACTGGATGAAACCACACCCTGCTCCAACCAAAGTAGCGACTCCAGTCTCAACAATATCACTCACTACTGTTGGGAGTGCAGCTTCGCAGGACTTCTCATCAAAGGGATGGAAATGGAGTCCCAACCTCCCCAAAAAGGTAAAAATTATATCTCCTACATAAAAACTGCCTTCCTACATGTCACCACGAGCTCCAAAGCTCCTGCAACTGCCTATGTCGAGGATGCATTGACGGCGGTGTCTCTCCCGCGTCCACTTTGATGCCGGATTCCTACGTCGGTGCCGAGGACCGCAGAAGACAACACACAGGAATTACAAATCACCGCAGGTGGCAGAAATGCACCTGCTTAAAACCATCAAACGTTGGCGTTGTAATCCTCTGAAATGCTCACATAAGCCAGCTGCAGCAGTAGGTCAGGGGAGTGGGGAGCTCGAACTATCTCTTTAAGCAATTGAGTTCCTTGCACGTAAACACAGGTGTTTCTTCTCACCAAAGACTTGAAAAACACAGAAAAGAAACAAGCGTTAAACTAGACACTTATAAATCTGACGTAAACAAAAGCAAAAATTACGTTAATACATAATAATGACATATCTGTTTTGACGTCAAAAGAAAAAAAATTAAATTTACAACTGAAACCTTATTAACTGAATCTTATGCTAATTTTACATAAAACAAAAATGCAGTAACAACGGTAACGTAAACAAAAGCAAAAATTACATTAATATCTACCTTCCTCCCGAAGAAAAAAATAAACAGAAACATTTTCATTTTTTATTTACATACAAAATGAAAAGCACCTGTAAAGTAAGAGCAATAAGTATAATAACGGAACAATAAACCTAAAACTAAACAGAAAGTACCCCTAAAGAATACAAACCAAAAGCTTTATATAGCTTACCATTATTTTTAAGATTCAATATTACCGTACTTCGTCAAAATCTCCAATTATATGGAAACAAACATACCTAACTAAACCTAAATAAACTTACAGATATGCCCACAGACATACATCTAAACCTACAATACACCGGCATTATAGTCCAAAAAGTCATTTATATTATTATACAATCAAAAGTCTTAGTATATTGGGACAAATCAATAATCAATTTAGGGGAACCTTTATAAAACACTAGAGTGTATACCACTCAAAGGAACCTCCTAAACTTTATCTACAAAGCTATTATTGAAACAGAACTATATCCTAACAATTTTTTTTCCATACAACCTCAATGGAGAAACGAGCAAGGTGGCGTATGAGAAGGATCAGGCAAGCACACTAAATTCTAAAAAGGGTATCAGGAATTTTGTTGTCAGTCCCTTTAACATGTGTTGTAACCAAATTAAATTCCTGCAGAAAAAGGGCCCAGCTCAAAATCCTCTGGTTTGCTCCCTTCATCCGCTCGCTGAAAACCAGAGGATTGTGGTCCGTCCATATCTCAACCAGGAAAGAAAAATTTGTTATGAACGGCTTGAAATAGTTAAGAGCGTGGACCAAAGAAAGAGCTTCCTTTTCTATGGTGAAGTAACGTTTTTCCGTCGCTAGAAGCGATTTACTGTGGTAAGATACAGGATGAACACCAACCTACTTTCTCTGAAAAAGGACACCTCCAATGCCGACGTCACTGGCATCTACTGCTGTGATAAAAGGCTTCTGAAAATTTGGGGAAGTCAAAATGGGGTTAGTAATTAATACCGATTTAAGTTTATTAAAATTCTCTTCACACTGATCCGACCACAAGAACTTTTTTCCTTTTTTCTGATAAACTAGTAAGAGGCTGAGGAAGATCAGAGTAATTACGCAAAAATCAGCGGTAATAAACTGTCATGCCCAGCACTCTTCTTACCTCTCTAACAATACAAAATGTCATTATATTTTTAAAAACCATTCAGTCCTCTCCATGACTAACGACCGGGCAGAACCAGAGTACCTAAAAAACTTCACCTGGACAACAATCACTTTTCCAGGCCTCAGATATTTGTCATACTTTAAGTCATGATTGGGGATTAGGAGCATTAGGCTTACTACTATTTACTAAACTACTCCTATCTACTACAGGTCTGTCTACAGGACAACTGACACTAACCTCTGACTTATCATTCACAAAGGTTACAGTGCTTTAATTATTGCGCTGTAGGCACATCCTATGAGCATTAAAATTGGTTTTGGAAATGCCCGGGCGTGTTGCACCAAAACAGCTTCCTTTACAGCCTAAACTTCTATATCCATTGTACCTGTTATTTCCCCCACCTGGGAAGTCTCTGTTAGCAAAAACTTTAGGGGGAGGAGGACCTCCTTGGACTCTACCCTCATCCCTATCACCTAAAAAAGAATTAGAATTAATATTACCATTCTTAGGGATATGAGGGGTCGACGAGGAGGTTTTCCCTCTCGCACTACTACTAGGGGAGCAAGATGTTTGATTATCTTAAGTCTTATACGTAAAACTACTGCTACCTGAACGGTGAGTCAATACATATTCATCCGCTAGCTGAGCGGCACTACTCATTTTCAAACTTTTTACCTCCTCCAGGTGAACTCGCAACTCCCTGCTACAGGCCTTCTTAAACTACTCAAGGAGCAACAGTTCACGTAACTCAGCGAATGTCACTATCTGACAACTTTTCAGCCAGTTGTCGAACTGTTCCTCCTTGACGCACGCAAACTCCACAAAAGACTGCGCAGGATGTTTCGTATAGTTGCAAAACCGTAGGGGGCAGGCCTCAGGGACCAAGTCATAAGACTTCAAAACTAAGGCTTTTACCTTCTGGTAATCCCGAGCTACTCCTTCCTCCAAGGCATTATACACCTTCATTGCCTTGCCCACTAAACTACACTATTAATACAGTCCACATTTCTGTTGGTCAAGATAATCGGGAGGCCATGCGCTCAAATGCCTTGAAAAACTCAGGGACATACTTTTCGTCAAACACTGGCACCAATTTTAGTGCAGCACCTATGTTAAACCAATCTTGGAAGGTATCTTTGGGGAACTTATCAAATTGGCCCCCTACAGCCTAGCCATCTCTATTTAATTTCGCCATCTCCAACTCATGACACCTCACCTGCTCGTTCTAAACAAATTCCATTTTTCGCAACACTATGTGTTTGCAAATAAGGTTGTATTCCTTCTCCTCTTTGGAGTCACCCAACACATTAACAGGGGCCAGAGATTTGAAGGGTACAGAATCAGGGGGGCCAAGAAAGATTAGAGGACACATTACCCGGACCCTTGGGAAAGTTTGCTGGACCCTCGTAAATGGTACCTATGACAAGAGGATCCTCAAACAAATTTAGACCAGCCCTCATAATTACATTGTCCTCTTCTAAACCTTCATTCAAACTCTGCTCACTATCACCAATTACCTCACTCTCACTCACTGAATGTTCAGCTTCAGCTAACTCCTGTTTTATTTTATCCCTAATTGCTACCAATATTTCTGCTCTGGTGTCAGTCGCCTTCCGTGGAACACCCAGCCACTTAGCACACTCAACTAATTGTTTCTTACTTAGCAAAGGCAAATACGCAATACAATCAACTGACCCGAAAGATTCAGCTGGATCAAAAACAAATTCCTCCATTTCGTAAAACATAAAAAAGAAATTTAGGGAAGAAAGGCAACACTAAAACAAAAAAATAAATATTGAAGAGTACACCGGAGTGTCGCTCCACCAACCAAAATATCGGATACTCAGAGCTCTCTATCATGTCACGGTCGCCAAATATGTTACGACCCTTGTCGGACCGTGGTGCAAGTTCTTAATGCACGATAAGAGAGGTCAGTGTTTACAAAAAAATACCAAAGAGCAAATTGGTCAGCGGAAACAAAAAAACTTGGGAAAACATAAAAATGTTTATTAATGACAATTTTTAGAACAGTCAACCTTGTGACTACCTAAGAATTTGAATTATCAATTAACAAAAACCAATTAACAAATAACAATTAACAATTAATAAAAATTAACAAAATTCCCTAAAGTGAAACACCACATTCTCAACGAGAGAGAGTCAGATAACTAAACAACAATAGCGCACAAAAAAGATAAAGAAACATATTTTCACACTCTTTGGGACTGGATGAAACCACACCCTGCTCCAACCAAAGTAGCGACTCCAATCTCAACACCATCACTCACTACCATAGGAGTCGCAATACCCAAAATGGTAAAAATTATATCTCTTACCTAAAAACTGCGCCTCCCTACATGTCACCACTAGCTCCAAAGCTCCTGCAATTGCCTATGTCGAGGATGCGTTGACTGCGGTGTCTCTTCCGCGTCCACCTTGATGCCGGGATTCCTACGGACAGCAGAAATAAACACCCAGGAATTACAAATCACCGCTGGTTGCAGAAATGCACCTACTTAAAGCCGTCAAACGTTGTCGTCCGTTGGCGTCGCAATCCTCTGAAATGCTCATATAAGCCAGCTGCTGCAGTAGGTCCGGGGGTGGCGAGCTCGAACTGTCTCATTAAGCAATCGAGTTCCTTGCACGTAAACACAGGTGTCTCTTCTCACCAAGGACTCGAAAAACACAGAAAAGAAACAAGCGTTAAACTAGACTCTTATAAATCTGACGTAAACAAAAGCAAAAATTACGTTAATACATAATAATGACATATCTGTTTTGACGTTGTTACTGTTCTTAGAATGATTTATTGTTAATTTGTCCTCATCATTCATTTATTTCCTTATTTCCTTTCCTCATTGGGCTAAATATTCCTTTGCCTACACATACACCGAATAGTCTGCCCTATTCTTTATACATTCTCCTCTGTTCTCATGAACCTGACCACACAGAGATTACCAAACAATTCTACTTCTCTTAAGGGGTTAAGTATTGCAATTGCATTGTTCAATAGCCATTTTCCTCTTGGCAAGGGTAGGAGAAACTCTTTAGCTATGGTAAGCAGCTCTTCTAGGAAAAGGACACTCTAAAATCAAACAATTGTTCTATAGTCTTGGATAGTGCCATAGCCTCTGTACCATGGCCTTCCACTGTCTTGGGTTAGAGCAAGTCTATAGATCTTGGATTAGAGTTCTCTTTCTTGAGGGTACTCTCTGGCATACTTTTATCTTATTTCCCTTCCTCCTGTTTTGTTATTTTTCTTTTTTTTTGTAATTTATATAGGAAATATTTATTGTAATGTTGTTACTGTTCTTAAAATATTTTATTTTTCCTAGTTTCCTTTCTCCCTGTTGGAGCCCCTGCGCTAATAGCATCCTGCTTTTCCATCTAGGGTCGTAGCTTAGCAAGTAATAATAATAATGAATTTGAAATGGTTAGTCTTCGGTATGTTTGTCTTATAGATAAAATATTTATTGCTAGTATGCAGAGACAATGTTCGTAAAGCAATGAGAGATTTAATGGAAATAATGGAAACAACAAATATTAAATCTGAGGAATAAACGGGAGGAAAAAACAAGTCTACTATATACTGAATAAAGTATTTAGTAAAAATATCTAGTTGATTAAGTACACTATTCAATATTTACTCCTCGAGAAAAGGCTGACAGTGTAGAGTTTTACGCTTGAACTGATATACATTCATTGCCTATTCAATCAAAGGTCCTTTGCTACTTAAACATGTTTTATGCCCAGAGTAAACTAATGTTTTGATTTGTTTTTGGTTTATCTTCCTAAGTTACTAGGAATATCAATCAAAAGATTAAGAAGAAAAATAAGGGTAGGACTTAACATATACGGAGAGATCATTCTTCGACTGGAAGGAGTGTGAGAGTATGGAAAGACAAAAGCAAATAGGGAATTCCAAAGCTTAGTTGCTTTGAAAGAAAAATAAAGCATTTATTTAAGAGATCATTGGAAGGTACTTTGTTTTAAAGTCTTACCAGTTTCTTCAAATCATTCATATCCTACGCAATTTAAACTTTCTTTTTCATAACTTTACTTGGCACTTGTTAACAACTTTAACACAGCTTATAATAATGTTTATCAGATTTAATATCAACATTTTAAAATGATTATAGACATATCACTTTTTTATATAATTCAGGGCATTAATTTTGTCTTCCAATGGTAATTTGGGTAAAACCAAAAGCGTAGCCATAGTAAAACTAAAATCTCATGTAATGAAATATCCTATGAATTTCACAATCATATCTAGCTCTGTGTAAATGTCAAAAGTCCTTCTAATCAAACCACTATTTTTCTAGTTTTAATTCTCGTTTTTTTTTTCCATGAAGGCCGAAGGGAACTATTTTTTTTTTTTTTCGCTATAATACTTCCACTATAATAGGTTTAACTGATAGGTCAGGAGGAAATTAAATTTCGTTTTTACTTTTCATGCAAGTTCTCTCTTTACACTGGTTTCATTTCATTTCTGTGTTGCAATTACATCTACACTGTTTTCCAATTACATGACAGCTAAATAATATTTATCATTTATTTGTTAATTCCGCTTTCATGGGGTTTTTAAATTTCTGTTTACTTTGTATGTCAAACAGATTATATTCCTACAGTGGACTAGAAACGGCAATATTTGTTTATTAGATAATTTTGTATAAATCCTGCTCTTTTATTCTTGAAGTCTGCGTCGAATAATTTCATGGAATTGCTCACAATATTATAATTATTCGGTGTAAAGATTCCCAGAGTTCAGATAATGGATATTATATGACTCCATGCTATTCTTAGACCTGATTCTCTGGATACTTTTTTCATCAGATATTTTTGGAGTAATCAATATTTGTAAAAGTCCTGAAGTGCCTTTTATTTCATACTTTCCTAGAGGGCTTATCTTTATGAGGTGTCTTAAAGGTCTGTGCTCAACATTTACTCTAAAAAATCCAAATTATTTTTTTTCAGCTAATGGTATCTTTTGCATGTAAATGTTTAAGCTTCATTTGTGATAGTGGTCGAAGTAAAACTATTTTTCCTTATTCAACTTTTAATTTATGACAGCAATAAAAATGTGCACCGGAATGTAATACATATATTTTTACTTTATTGATCTGCAGGAGAACTATTTTTTTTTATGAATATTTTTATTTCAAGTTTCCTCCATGGTATGTTATGGCTGCGCAAATGAATTCCACATACTTTTATTTTTACTTTTATACCTTTCAGGAGAAATACTTTATAGAATTTTCTCTTTATTCTCTACTAGGGAACTTGCAACACGAAAAAAAATATATATTTAATGTCAGCAGACAGCTTTTAAGTTTTTTTGTAATTGCAAAGAATTATTTTCAATTAAATTAATATTCTTCTTACACAGCGATTATTACTATTTGAAGAATCAGAATTTCCTATGGAAAGTGTAGAAACACCAGTTGATAAATATATCTTTTTAAAAAAATGTAAAAAAAATATATAAATATAAATAAGTAAATAAATAAAATAAAAACATTTAGTTTAGACGATTTTATTTTGTATCCCATTTAATATTGTATATCAAGTAAGTCCTACATTCCCCTTCAATTTGAAGAAATTGCCAGAAATACATTTTAATGAAAAAACACACTATTATATCTTATTCAATACTTCCCTCCTCGAAACTCAGAAATTTTCTTTGACTCAACAGGTGTTATTGCAAAGAGCTTAAGATACGATACATCTTCATTCCTCCCTTCAAGCAAAATTCATAGTTCCATTTTTCGTATTAATTGGGTGCATTCCTTACATATGGTGATGTGAAGATTGACCAATCTATTTATTTGAAAAGTTTCCCCTAGGAATTGTCGGTTGCATAATGCTATAATACTTCTCATTTGAATAAAGAAAAAAAAAGTAATAATAATAATATCAGCTATTCTAGTTTGCGTAAAGGAGAACCCAATATTACCTTGATGATGTAGCTTGTAAAATTTATACTTCACAGACCAACAAGAATACAATCGCTACCTTTGCGTGGTATGGCAGGAGAGATAAACTATTGTGCGCCCAGCAGAGGAAAAATGAAGCTAAATCGAATGTGAATTGGAAACATTAATGGAGTTACGATGATATAAAATTCAAATTTACATTTGAGAAAAAGAAAGTAATATGCAGTTCATGAATTAATTTCATATTGCTGGGGAAATTGTTGTAGCTAAGACTCGTGGAGCCGTAGACGCAAAAGATGTTATATATCAAGATAAATGAGCGTAAACTTACTTAGTTACGTTAAAATTACCAATATAATCGAATAAGGATTATTTTTGGGAAGGGAAGTTTTTCTTTACCATCAAAAGAGAGAGAGAGAGAGAGAGAGAGAGAGAGAGAGAGAGAGAGAGAGAGAGAGAGAGAGAGAGAGAGAGAGAGAGAGAGAGAGAGAGAGAGAGAGAGAGAGAAAATCTTTAGTCGAAGCTCGAATGTCGCTACCAAGATATGCTTATTATGATTGCGGGCGGTCACATATTTGTACTTGAAAAATAGTTCTCATAAATGAATTATTAAACAATGAGATAAAACTGAATAAAGGTGTGTTATGTTTTGCTAGATTCAAATTTTCTTGCCGAAAAAAACTGTTCCCAGTTTATGTAGTTTTTTATAGAAGTTGATTTTCTTTTAATACAGCCATGTTTGTTCTCATCCATTCTTCCAATAAAGTTTTTGATACATATAACTAACAAATTTAATATAATGCGTATGCCTCAAACATTTATTAAACCTTCTCTATAGAATTGATGGTACAGATTATCCAATTCAAACTTTATGAATATCTCATCAGGTAAAAACTACATGAAAGTTATTGAAAGATTTTCACAACCTAAAGCATTTTTAATAGTCTAACTATAGAGTTTGCAATATAAAGGAAATTTCATTGTAATCGCGTAATGGAACAATCTAGTGCAAAATTAGACGCGAAAGGGACCTCAGTGGCCTTTTAACTCTGGAAGAGAGTAATTTCGAACTCTTTTTAAGTAATTATAGTAAATTCTATGGGTCAGTATTCATATGACTTGGATTTTGCAAAAGGCAGTAGAGAGATACAATGAATTTATTTTTGTATAAAAAGGGAGCATAATTTTTTGAAACCAGGATTTTGTGAGGAAAGCAAATATTCTTTAAAAGGGAGACTATATTCCTTAATAATCAAAATATGAATATTGGTTCTTAAAGGTAGAGCCATATTATTTTAAGTGAACCTAGATAACTGTACAGCAAATGATTCATACAAGCTCATAGGCTATAATGTAAGGCTTTTTTATCTCACACTTTCTCCAACTGATAAGAGAAAAACTGTTTAAGCTTGTTGCATATTATACAAAGTTGGAATTTTTATGGCACTGTTGCTATCAACCGTGTGTATATAAGCTCGTCTTGTTAAATAAAGTTACATGCATTTACCTCGACTTTCTGTTAGAGCTTAGCTATCAGCTACTTTGCAGCATTACATTCTGGCGGAGCTATCGTGCGATAGCTTATCTAGTTAACAAACCAAACACTAAAAATTGGTTATGGAGTAAGTGCGTAATTAAGCGTCAATCATTCCCTTGCGAATTATCCATTTCGGAAGCCCTTGTGTTTACGTTTACGGGGGACGATAGCGAAATCTGATTAATGTTAGCAAAGCTAATTGGAGGATCAAAGCGCCAGATTTATTTCGTCTAAATAATCACTCTTAGAAATCTCATGACCCTCTTCATCATTCATGAGGATATTTACATCCGACTTAAACATTCTGTCTATTGAAACGGAAGTAAGACTATTACCTTTTGATTTTACATAATGTTAGTTGTGAAGTATGATTTCGTGTCTAAGTTTCAATTCGTATTTGAAGAGCATACGAGGAAAAATTTATATTTCCCTTAGATACCAACATGAATATATAAATTTTCTAAAAACCCACAAGACAAAAATTAAAAACCCAAAAGAAAAAAATTAAAAACACACAAGAAAAAAAATAAATAAAAACCCACAAGAAAAAAAAAATTAATTAGAAACCCACAAGAAAAATTAAAATGACTAGAATCCCACAAAAAAAATCAAATGATTAAAAACCCACAAGAAAAAGTGAAATGATTGGAAACCCACAAGACAAAATGGTAAGTTAGCAACCCACAAAAAGATTTTTTTTTTTAGAAACCAACATTTTTTTTAGAAACCCACAAGAAAAAAAGAATATAATTAGGCCCCATCCACACGAGCGATCTTTGCTCGGTAAACTTTGCCTCTTTGCGAGGTAAGCCTGTCGAACGCATTTAAGCTCTTGTCCAAACGACGGTGGTTGGGTAGTGAAAGACTGACAGCTCGTGGGCCGTGGCCGTCTAGGGTACTGCAGGTGTGACAGGAACTCCACTGTCCCGTGACGTAATTTTTCTGCTATTCTATACTGTTTACGTGAAGTGAATATAGTTGTTTGTAAAAGGATAACGGCAAGGTGTAATTTATATACTTAAATTATATTGAGGCACAGACATATCTGTGTATGAAGACGTTTGAGAAAGTCAACAAGTAGATAAAGCACGTAGCAACAAATAACCCTGAAACATTCATCATCAACGAAATTGTAACAATATCATGAAAAAACGTAAACAAAATAGTAAGCAGCACAGATATTTTAAGGAAATGAGTTCAATAAATAATATAAAACCGAGACAGATAATTTATTATTAAGATATATGTAATAATACAGTACACTGTATAAGTTACAATTTAAGAGCTTTTATTTAATTTCTTTGTTTATAAGATTTACCTTAATTAGGAGTATTGATAATTTATAAGCAGTGCATATATATATATATATATATATATATATATATATATATATATATATATATATATATATATATATATATATATATATATATATATATATATATATATATGAGTGAGTTTATGTATGTATGTCTGCATATATATATATATATATATATATATATATATATATATATATATATATATATATATATATATATATATATATATATATATATATATATACAGTATATATATATGCAAAAGCAGATGTATATATTCGAAAGTGACGGCATGTCATTAGTGTGACAGCTTTATCCCTTTATTGGAAGACGAATTTCCGTCAGGGAAAACCCTTGCCAGGCAAAGCCTTGATACTTCGCTAAACATCAGGGAAGTCCTGTGCGAAGCTTTGCTCACGGTTTCTCCGTTTCTGACGTCACACCGAGCAAAGCTTACCAAGCAGTGCT
Source organism: Palaemon carinicauda (assembly GCF_036898095.1). NCBI lineage: Eukaryota > Metazoa > Arthropoda > Malacostraca > Decapoda > Palaemonidae > Palaemon > Palaemon carinicauda. Next base: position 69,498,427 of record NC_090757.1, read on the forward strand.
CGCTCGTGTGGACGGGGCCTTAGTAACTTAAAAAACAGATTCTAGAGACCCACAATTTTATTTTTAAAAACCCACAAGAAAAAATATAATGATAAGAAACCCACAAGAAAAAATTAAAGGATTAGAAAACCACAAGAAAAAAATTAAATGACTAGAAGTAAAAAAAAAAGAGAAAAAAAAAAACGATAAAATGATTGGAAATCGTCCGCCAAAATTAAAAGAAACCCATAAGAAAAAATAAAATAATTAGAAATACTCAAAAAAAATGTGAATAATTAGAAACCCAAAAGAAAAAATAGAATTATCAGAAACCCACATGAAAAAATAAAATAATTTGAAACCAATAAGAAAAAAAGATTATTAGAAATACATAAGAAAATATAAAATAATTAAAAGCCCACAAAAGAAAAATATTCGAAACTCAAAAGAAAAAATAAAATGACTAGAAACCAACAAGAAAATATGAATAATTAAAAACACAGAGGAAAATATATCATAATTAGAAACAAAAGAAAATAGAGAATAAAGTGATTAGAAAGACAAAAAATATAAATCTTTAGAAACCCACAAGGAAATATAAAATCATTAGAAACCCACAAGAAAATATGAAATAATTAGAAACGCTCAAGAAAATATGAAATAATTAGAAAAACTACAATAAAAAATAAAATTATGAAAAAAACAAAAATAAACAAAATTATTAGAAACCCAAAAAATAAGATTATTAGAAACCCACAAGAAAAAATAAAATAATTGGAAACCCATAGGAGCAAATAAAACGATTAGAAACCCAAAAGAAAAAGAAATTCTTTACAGTAAACATCAAATCCCCAGCATAAACTCAATGAAAATAATACGATTCTATGTTTGCATGAGCAAAATGTACCAAATCGCCGTCCCTTACAAAAGACATCCAGCATTTACAGCGAATAAGTCCACCATATCCTTTCAACCGCAGTATTTTTCTATTCTCAATTTCTCTGTCTTACTTCAAGGGACACTTTAGACAAAAATACGTCAATATAGGGTCTTTTATAAGTACAAATTCCAATAAGGAAAAGGATTTTTGGTTTATTGCCAGTTCGAAATAAGTAATGACGAATGGAAGTCAGAAAGTTTACAAATTCTCCTATTATTTTTTCTTCTAGCCAATTTGTTTTATATATTTGTTTTACTCATTATTTGAATTTCGACAAACAGATTGAGGACCAGGGGAATAGGAGAAAAAAAAATCTTCTTTGATAACTGTAATCTCCCTTATACAATAAAGAGAAAATGTCTGACTATACAGTATATCAACATATAGTATATATTTCCTGTCATGTTCAGGGAGAGAGGGGAGTAGTCATGTTCATGGAGAGAGGGGAGTAGTCATACTTAGATTTTCTCTTTCTATTTACAGCATTCCAAACACGCAGTCTTCTTCTGAACTCCACAAAACAATCAATATACTATTCTCTGAATAGATTTTTTCTCTCAGTTAAATTCTATTTTGGATACTCTCTCTCTCTCTCTCTCTCTCTCTCTCTCTCTCCTCTCTCTCTCTCTCTCTCTCTCTCTCTCTCTCTCTCTCTCTCTCTCTCTCCAAAGACATTTTTATCGTTTATTTCTGTCTCGTCTCAGTCTTTGAGATTCCATTAAGATACTTCTGTTTTATTTCACTCTGTAAACGTGAAATGAAAATACAACTGATGGAAACTTTAGGGACTCCTGATTTATGTTAAGTTTGTTTTCATTCAACGGCACTGATTCTTATATCAATTAAAATACATATAATGTACACTATTACGACTAACGAATTACATAAATTCCCAAGCTCACAAACTCACCTGCTTTATATTACAAATCTGATAAACAAGAGAATACCTCCAAGCTCGGAGAATAATACGCAACTCCCAAACAATAATATATCTAAAGGTCTCTTTACGTTA
>NC_090757.1:69505357-69517857 GCF_036898095.1 Palaemon carinicauda
CTTCTAAGAAATGGCGAAAGTGACGGACAACCAAGTGCACCGCCAGCAATTCTCTATCGAAGGTAGAATAACCCGATTCTGCCTTGGACAGTTTTCTGCTGAAGAAGGCCAATAGTGCGGGGCGAGCCTTTGACCACCTGCTCGAGTACTGCACCAATAGCGATGTCGCTGGCATCGGTGATGAGGAGAGGGGCATGTGGGATAGGAAAAGTGAGAGCCGCAGCAGTTGATAGGGCCTTCTTTGCATTGCAGAAGGCTGCTTCTTGAAGGGGACCCCACTTCAGGTCCTTTGGCTTGCCCTTGAGGGAGGCGTAGAGGGGAATAAGAGTGGCGGCAATGGCTGGCAGAAAACGGTGATAATAGGTGATCATGCCCAAGAATTCCTGCAGAGCTTTGATGGTCGAGGGCGCGGGGAAGTTCTGAATGGCTGCTACTTTCTCAGGGAGGGGATGGACACCTTCAGGAGTGAAGCGGTGCCCTAAGAACGACACTTCATTGGCGCCAAAGGTACACTTGTTGTACCGGACTACAAGGCCGTTTTGTTGCAGGTGGTCGAGCACGATGCGCAGGTGATGGAGGTGTTCCTCTTTTGAGGAGGAGGACACAGGTGTGTCGTCCACATAACATACACAGAAAGGGAGGTCCCCTAAGATGCCATCCATGAGACGTTGAAACGTGGCCCCAGCATTACGAAGGCCAAAACAGGAGTAATTGAAGGTGTATGTACCAAACAGAGTGGTGATGGCGGTCTTGGGGATGTCTTCTGGGTTCATAGGCACCTGATAATACTCCTTCAGGAGGTCGAGCATAGAGAAAACCTTCGCTTTGTTCTGGTAGGAGGTCACGTCGGCAATGTTTGGGAGGAGGTAGTGATCCAGTTCTGTTTGCCTGTTCAGGCGCCTGTAATCCCCACACGGACGGAGGGAGACGTCTTTCTTCAGAACGACATGTAAGGGTGACGACCATGAGCTGGAGGCCTTTTGGCAAAGGCCCATTTCCTCCATTTCGGCGAACGTCTGTTCGGCGGCTGCAAATCGTTCCGGTGCCAGACGTCTGAATTTTGCGAAGACTAGGGTCCTGTCGTCTTGTTATGGTGATAAATACCATGCTTGGCATGAACCGTGGGCGTTTGGCGAATTTCTGGACGGAAAACCTCCGGGTACGACGTGAGGAGGAGGGCATAGGCATCCGTGGGTGCGCTGATGTGGAGAGCGAGGTTAGAGGGGGCGGGTTGAAGAGGTGTCGACAAGTACGAGTCTGCGTCGACCAATCGTCGGTGGGCGACATCAACCAGAAGGTGGAAATGAGAGAGAAAATCTGCACCGAGGATTGGCAATGGGACGTCAGCAACGAGAAACTTCCAATTGAAATTACCGTTTCCGAACGATAATGTGAGGTTCTCGTAACCGTAGGTGGGTATCGCAGATCCGTTGGCAGCTACCAAGCGGACGTCGGCAGATGTAGACAGACTACGTCGTGTCTTGAAGAGTTTCCTTGACAAAAGAGAACGACAAGCACCCGTGTCTACCACAAATCGCACGCCCTTTCCTGCATCATGTAAAAAGAAAAGATTAGAAACACGGGAGGCCATCGTCACGTGCGATGGCCTACTTACACGTTTTTTGGCCACTGACAACCCTTGGCACATTTCTTCGCGGTTGCCCCGAATCTGAAGTGGTAGTAGCCAAACTGCGGCGGATGGGAGGTAGTAAGTGGCTGTAGAAGTCGTTCGTTGGGGAGCGAGCGATTGGTGGGTGGTGGGTGGCTTTGTCGCCGCTTCGGCACGTCACGGGGTAGGCGTGTATGTCCTACGGCATTCATGTCAGCTTCAGTTGACGTTGAATAGGCATCCTCTTCGTCAGGGGTGGAGGCGTTGATGGAGGTCTTGAAATGGCTGTCCATAAGGGCGTTGGCTTTGGTCATCAAGTCCTTTATGGGTAAACTATCGACATCGGGTATGGCAGTGCCTATAGGTCCGGGTAAACGGCATATCCAAAGGGCACGAAGTAGGTTCACTTCACGAGGAGAGCCGTCTATGGCAGGTTGAAAGCGAGCGATACTGGTCATTTCCTTGAGGGCAAGCCAAGCCCTTTGGTCCCCCAACGGTTATTGCGAGAACTGAAAAAGCTTTGCTATACGGGCGGCTGGCGACGGCAAGTATTGCTGCAGTAGGTATGTTTTGAGGGCGTTATACTCTATTGGGGTGTCTCCTTGTTCATAAAGCCAGTCGGATATTTCTGGGAAGGTGTCCTCGGGTATCGCCGCGAGAACATAATCTGCTTTGGTGGTTGAGCGAGTCACGCCCCTGATGCGAAACTGGTCTTCTGCGTGCTGCAACCAAGCAAACGCCTCTCCGCTGTCAAACGATGAAAGTTTGAATGGGGCCGCCGCAGCGCCAAATTCCGTAGAGTCCGCCATAGTACCAACGATGGAGGGGCGAGGGGGGAGGGGGTGGAAGGCGGTGGGAGCGAGTCGACTTCCGGGGTCACCAATGTGACGGGCCGAGAGAAAGGTTGTGACTCAAAGGCAGGAAGCAATCAACTGAGTAACTTTATTAAAGAACACTCTCCTGTATAAACAAAACCTCAAGGCAACAGGAATTTTCATGTTCACAAGACAGACAATGTTATAGAGGAAAAACGGAGACATGTTCATTCAGGTTCTTTTTAGTGCGAGGGAAGAGCGCAGATACAAGCATAATATATACAAAATAATTTATGTAGGATCGTGTGACACATGGTTGGTGCATGATTGTTTTCTATAAATAAGAGGAAACTGATAACAGTAATGAACTAATATACACTATTTGTACCAACTGTTCAGGCTCACTTCAGACGAGAGGTTTTTTCAGCACGGGAAAATTAGGCTCGTTATGAGGCATGTCTCCATACAAGCGGTTTTTCCCCGCTAGTCCTCGTACTTTCTACATGCCACTACACTGAAACCGCATGGGTTAGCGTGCACTTGGCTAGAAACCACTGCCACTCGGAAATTCTTCCGAGCGGGCAGCTCGTAAATGGCCTCCATGATCTTTATTGATTTCTAATCCATGCGGAGAAAATCGCGCGGCACCAAACAGCTTGTGTGAAGCGAGCTATAACACAATAAGGGAGTTCTTATTTGGATTTCATTGTCTTTATTTCAAGATAAGAAATCAATTATGCTCATTAATTTTGTTCAATCATAATTTCCATTTATAACTTACTGTTCCTCTTGATCTGTTAGTCCTTCTCCTTGGCGGAATGTGGGGGTAGGGCTGGAGGTGCTCATAAAATGCAAAATAACACGAGTATTAATCTAAATACAGAGTATCAATAATCATTGATAATCGCTACAAATTTCTGAAAAGAAATATACGGAAATAACTAAATCTTGACTAATTACAATTTTGTCCTGCATTTACTGAAAATAATTTTACCTAAAAATGCATCATGTAATATGCTGGCTTTGGTGTAACTTAATTATTCAACTAAGACACAGAATATTATAAAATGCAAAGAAAAATCACAGAAATTGCTACAGATTTTTTTCGAATGACAGTCAGCATCTAAATGACATGAATGGATAAAAGATTTTCACCCATATCATTGAGCCTACGATCATCAGTAAAGGATTGAAAACATTGTATTGATATGAGAAAACTCTCTCTCTCTCTCTCTCTCTCTCTCTCTCTCTCTCTCTCTCTCTCTCTCTCTCTCTCTCTCTCTCTCTCTCTCTCTCTTAAAGATGAAACAGATTTCTCCGGCTTATCTAGGGTGGTAGCATTATGGCAATAGAAGGGGAAAAATAATCTAAAATAGAAAAAATAGATTCACTTCGATAACCAAAACAAACGTTGAAATCAAACGTTTACAGAACAATAAAATCAGCATACCCTTTACTTGGAGGATCTCATCACCATATGTTTAACTGACAAATAAAGGTAATTTACCCTCAGATTGCTACCAAGCAGGAATCTTGGAGGCAATGTGCTTTCTAGTTGGATCGTCTCTCTTTTCAAATGGTGATGGAATCTCTATCGTAACTTATTTATGTATAAGTTCACATTATTCATATATCTTATGATAAGTTATGTATTATAGCCACAAAAGGAAAAGTGGGAATACTTTATGTCATTGCTATATTAAATATCTTACGGTCATCACGTGTCAGATTCATGATTTATACACATCATATATCAACAATATGGACTTTTAGATTATCATGAAATTTGAGTGTAAACATAATTGGCTTTTCTCATGTTGGACTTATGTAATTTACATAGTTTTATTTTTAACTAATAAATTCAACCAATTAAGATAAAGGGATGAGTATAATGAAATTGCTATGTAATTCAACTCCTTGTTTTTAATTAATAACTTTCTTCAATAAGAGAAATGTAATAAGTATAATTATCATACTATTAATTGAGATATTTCTAAGGAACTTTGACAATGACATAGAGTAAAATAGAAGGAAAAATTAAACGGAATAAAAAGAAATGCCGAAAACCTCCAAAAATTTTCCTAGAACATTTTCTCAACCTTCCTCTATCTTTTACTGGCTATGTAGAACTTCTGCTCAACAACAACACAGTAAAGCAAATATTCTTATCGTTTTTGAAATCTTCAACTTTCAGAGACACATTTTTTGACATAGTTGAATAGTTTGTGTCCAAATTGCCTTGTCAAAGTGAGAGAGGAATAGGCAGACAATGAGGAATATTTGATGAGCCGGAATAGTAAACCTTTAGATTTAGTGAAAAATTATTTGTGGGAATATCTTATCGAGAGTAAGGATAGTAAGTAATAAGTGTCTATTCACAGTTTCAATATGATATATTGTATCTTTGTTATCAATCTTAAAGTATTTTTTACGAAACACTCATTACTTCTCGTATATTTTATTTCCTCATTTCCGTTCCACACAGTGCTATTTTTCCCTGATGGAGCCATTAGGCCTATAGCATCTTGCCTTCCGTTGACTGATATTTTACGTAATTCTAATATAACCGTCTATTGTTTCAAGTTCAACATCCGTAGGAATGGTAAAAGAGTTTGATGGAGGTAATCTTACTGAAAAGGAAATATAATTTCTTTATTTAATTTTTCATTTGTTTTGTTGGAATCAGTAAACCTTTTAAGAGCTCTTCTGAAGGGGACTTAGAAAGTATTGTACTGTGTTTGCCTGTGAACAAACTGAATATATATATATATATATATATATATATATATATATATATATATATATATATATATATATATATATATATATATATATATATATATATATATATATACAGTAGATCCTGGGGTACGGTGTCCCCATCTTACGTTTTTTTCACGTTACGGTGTGGAATACGAAGTTTATTCGTCCCTCGTTACGACATTTTTCCCCACCTTACGGCATCGAATTCTAAAACTCAAACTTGGCGGTTTTCACGCGTATGATTAAAGAGAAGGAAATCCCTGGTGATACACTCATGCAATCGGTAATTTCGCACAAGGCAAGCGCCATCTTCGCCGATCTCGTGGTTGATGAAGACGATCATCCTCATCGCAATCATCATTACAACAACAAAAACATATTATTATTATTATTATTATTAATATTATTATTATTATTATTATTATTATTGGTGCTGTTGTTGTTGTTGTTGTTGTTAAATTCAAGTTTCCCAACATTCTTTTACGTTGGGGAAATAAGGGTCAGTAAATTTGGTTGTTATTGAAATTACCTCTTATTTTGTCTTCCCCTTTAAGATAGTACAATTAACAGAAATGCAAATTATTTACACTGTACACTGTACACTGTAAAAAGAGAGCGAGGAGAGAGAGAGAGAGAGAGAGAGAGAGAGAGAGAGAGAGAGAGAGAGATTCCCCCAAGAAAGAAACCTTAAGGGAAAGTGCAAACAATACCCTTTACACCCCTCGTCATGGTGATACTAAACTTTCTAGAGCTGGATTAAACTCCATCGCCTCCTTCTATCTGCTGTCACACAATTTCACAGGTTCTAATCCTATCCTTCCAGACCCCCTCCCCCCCTACTCCTAGACTTCCTCCTGCACTCTTTACTCAGCCTCAATCTCTAGGTGGCCGTGACTCAGCCGCTTCATGTTTACTCCTTCTCTCTTCTTCTTCTTCTTCCTACTCTACCACATTTTTCTTTAGTATGCCTCCCACCTATCTTTTTTATAGAAGAGTGGCGAGTTAATACCTATGAGGATTAATGCTACTTTATTTTCTCCCAGAGGTTAATACTTTCATCCATACTGCTCAATTTCACGTAATTTCCATCAACATTTTGCGTATTGTTTCGCAGACAAGGGTACCGATCTTCGTATATATATATATATATATATATATATATATATATATATATATATATATATATATATATATATATATATATATATATATATATATATATATATATATATATATATATATATATATATTACTGATCAGAGAGAGAGAGAGAGAGAAGAGAGAGAGAGAGAGAGAGAGAGAGAGAGAGAGAGAGAGAGAGAGAGAGAGATTTTCCATATAAGTAAACTCTGTAGTTATGCATTCGAGTTAGTTTTTAATGATCCCCTTTTACACAATAACAACACAGATTGAAATTGAAGTCATTTTGGCATCTCAAATATTCTCAAGCTATCATGATCAAGTGTAGGATAAATACACAAGGAATCTTCGAAGGTTTTTCAAACTATAAGTTTTGAAGGATATTTGCTTTCTTACCTTACTGTTTTATTTTCTCGGGAAATACATAAAAAAAAAGTTGTTTTTATTTGGTGGTGGGTATTTCTCTTGAAATTTCTTATTCTATTTTTTTTTTTATCTTTAAAGCTTTTATTGTTCTTGTTTTTCTCCCGTACCTTTATTGTTTTTTTTTCTCGTGTGCGGCGATTTTTCAAAAAACCATTATTCGAAAGATAATTGTTGGAAAAAATTTTCGAAACCCAATTATTTGAGAACAGATGTTCGAATATGTATTTGTTCGAATTTACAATTGATCGAATTACAAGATATTCGAATAAGCAATATTTCTAAATTCATGTTGTTTGAATCCATAGCATACTTTACTTAACCATAAAGGAGAACAGGATTATTATTATTATTATTATTATTATTATTATTATCATTATTATTATTATCAAATGCTAAGCTAAAATCCTAGCTGGAAAAGCTGGATGCTCTAAGCCTAAGGGCTCCAATAGGGAAAATAGCTTAGTGAGGAAAGGAAATAAGGAAAACTACTTAGGAAGTTTAAGAACATTAGTTTCTTCTTTTTTATTTGGCAGCAACCCAATAATCCAAAGGTATAGAAAAAACCATTCGTTAAGCCATGTATAATATAAAATTGCTCAAACAATGTCGGGGCAGCTCTGAAAGTACCAGCGCTGAACAAATTCCGACACAAAGTTAAAACATCAAGATATGCGGGTGTGGAAAACATTAATATTGTCTCTTCCTCCAGACCAGAGTCAAAAAGAAGAGAGCCCTCATTCTTGAAAGTCTTCATATATTCAATTGAAATCACTACAGCCCTCCTATGATTGTGTGTAAATACTCCAAAATTTTCTTGGGAGCAAACCTTTCTAATTGAGCGCTTAATACTGTTTACAGTTGGCAATCCCTGAGCTCCAGATTCACTAATATTCGAAGAGGCATTGGAAATTATATAATGAGGTACAGACGATCTTATTTTTTGTTTGGGTTCCCCCAGGTCCCTCAGTGTGAGGCACCTCGTATATTCACCAGAGAGTTGCTAATGCATCTTCCGGTGTATTTTGCATCTTCCTTTCTTGGATGGTCTGGGATGCATCTTAGATATTTATAGAGCTTATTCTTAAACACATCTACGCTCACTCCTGATATGTTTCTTAGATGAGCTGGCAGCACATTAAATAGTCGGTGCATTATCGATGCTGGTGCGTAGTGGATTAATGTCCTGTGCGCCTTTCTTAGTTTACCTGGAGTATTTTTTGGCACTATTAATCTACCTCGGCTTGCTCTTTCTGATATTTTAAGCTCCATGATGTTTTCAGTAATTCCTTCTATTTGTTTCCATGCTTGTATTATCATGTAGCGTTCTCTTCTCCTTTCTAGACTGTATAGTTTTAAAAATTGCAGTCTTTCCCAGTAGTCAAGGTCCTTAACTTCTTCTATTCTAGCAGTATAGGACCTTTGTACACTCTCTATTTGCGCAATATCCTTTTGGTAGTGTGGGTACCATATCACATAGCAGTACTCGAGTGTACTACGTACATAAGTTTTGTAAAGCATAATCATGTGTTCAGCTTTTCTTGTTTTAAAGTGTCTGAATAACATTCCCATTTTTGCTTTACATTTAGCCAACAGTGTTGCTATTTGGTCGTTGCATAACATATTCCTATTTAACATTACACCAAGGTCTTTAATTGCTTCCTTGTTTGTGATTGTCTCATTATTAGGTCCCTTGTATGCATACACCATTCCTTCTCTGTTTCCATAATTTATTGATTCGAATTTATCGGAATTAAATACCATCCTATTTATCTCCGCCCATTCATATATTTTGTTTAGATCTCTTTGTAGTGAGTTCCTATCTTCATCACATGTAATTTCTCTACTTATTCTTGTGTCATCGGCGAAACTTCTCACTACAGAGTTTTCAACATCACAGTCTATGTCTGAGATCATAATTACAAACAGCAGTGCAGCTAATACCATACCTTGTGGCAAACCCGATATTACCTGGGCTTCATCTGATTTCTCGTCATTTGCAACCACTATCTGTTTTCTGTTTTGCAGGAATTCTTTTACCCATTTTCCTATCTTTCCCACAATATTATGCTTTCTCATTTTTTTCTCCAATATGTGTTGTCTACCTTGTCAAAGGCTTTTGCAAAATCTAGATAGATCACATCTGTGTCTTTTTCATTAATCATATTTTTGTACATGTTTTCATAGTGTCCTATCAGTTCGGTCTGTGTACTTTTTCCAGGCACGAAACCGTGTTGACCCATATTAAACAAATTATTTTTGACCAAATGGTTCATTATTTTCTTTTTATCACCCTCTCATACACTTTCATAATATGTGATGTTAGACTAACAGGTCTATAATTGCTTGCCTCTAGTCTTGATCCACTTTTGAAGATAGGGGTTATATAAGCTAATTTATGTTTAACATATATCTCGCTCATATCTACACTTTGTCTTAGCAATATTGCAAGCGGCTTCGCGATAGTGTTTGCAGTTTTTTTTAACAAAATCACTGGAACTCCATCTGGTCCGGCTGCCGATCCATTTTTAATTTCGTTTATAGCCTTGACAATATCTGCTTCATTAATATCTATATCTGTTAGATATTCAACATTTTCTTCTCTCATTTCTGTTTCATTATTCTCATTCTCAATTCTTGGCGTGAGCTCACTCTTATATTTTTCTGCTAATATGTTGCATATTTCTTTTTTTTCATTCGTTAGCCGTCCTTCAATTCTTAGAGGGCCTATTTCTATTCTCCCTTTATTCATCTTTTTTTGCATAGGAGTAAAGTACTTTGGAGTTTCTTTTTATATTTTGAAGTGTCCTTTCTTCTAAGTCCTTTTTTTCATTTTCTTTCGACTCTATAATCTTTTGTTCTGCATTTTCTATCTTACATTTTATTTCCCTCATTTTCCACACATTTTTTTTTTGCAAAATTTTTCTTCCACTTTCTAATTTTCTGAAATAAGATCCTTCTGTCTCTTGGTATGCACGTCTTTTGTTTATTGTTTTTTTTTCAGTACATATTCTTCAACAATTTTCTCCAGTATTTTGTACAGTATGTCCGTATTTACCTGTATATTATCACTTACAAATACATTTTTCTATTCTTTATTCAGTTCTTCATTCATTTCTGACCATTTTATATTCTTACTGTAAAAATTATATTTTCCATATCCTTCCCAAAGTTTTGTGCTTCTATTAATTCTGCGATCACTTGCTTTGGAATGAACTATCAATTCTATGACATTGTAGTCTGAAATTCCCGTGTTATACACTATTATTTCTTTAACATAATTCACCTCATTCACAAATACTAGATCTAGAACATTTTCCTTTCTTGTTGGAATGTGGTCTATTTGTTGCATATTATGTTCTAATAGCATATCTTGAAGCTTTCCAAATTGCTTCTTATCTTCTGTGCTACTATTACTCTCTTTTTTATATGTATACATACAACCACTTTCTTCTATCCGTTCTTTCCAATCCACGAATGGAAAGTTGAAATCTCCGGATAGGAGTATATTCCAGTCTTTATGGTTTCTACATATATCATCTATTTTTTCCATTATTATGTCAAACTCCTTAGTATTTAGGGGTCTCTAACTACAATATTCACTAGTTTTTCAAATTCAAATTCTACCGCAATCAATTCACATTCTGTGTTGCTGTATTTTTCACAGACTTTTCCTTGATTTATGTCTCTTCCATATATTGCGGTTCCCCCTTGATTCCTATTTTTTCTGTCTGATCTATAAGTTTGGAAACCCTTTATCTGGTCATCACTGCCTGTCTCTTGGGAATACCATGTTTCACTTATATTTAATATATCTATTTTTTTCAATTTGGGTTAGTTCTTCTAGGAACTCTATTTTCCTTTTAGAGTTACTCGTGACTAAACCCTGTGCATTCATCACTATTATGGTTTGTGTTTCATCCCCATTATTTAATATTGGTAATAATATTTATTCTCCCATACTTCCTTCCTGTTCTGATATGATGTTCTTTTCTTCATTTCTCGGAATTCTCCCATTAAAAAATCCAACTTTTCTATTATATTTGTTCTTTCGCCTTCATATTTATTTTTGTGTGTAAACCTGCAATTATCCCCATATCTGCACCAACCCCTGGCATTATAGGTGCATTCTTTGTAGTTGGGCTCTATTTGTGCAGATTTGGGTTGAAAGGCCTTTTTTGGTGCATAGTGCGGTACATACACAGCCTTCTTTTTTGTTTCTTTTTTTTTGTTTCATTTTTGTTTTTCTTTTCAGTTTGCTGAGTTTTCTTACTCTCATTCATAGTTGCAGGATGCATATATCTACATTTTTTTGTTGAAACTGCATCCTTTTCCTTCTTTTAGGGTTTTGCATGTTTTTGGATGGAGATCTCTGCATTTGTCTCCATATCCGTCTAAATATGCCCATTTACCATATATTTCATAATTATGGCATATCTTTAGATGCTTGAAGTAGCTCTTTCGCCAAATCTGCAATTCCCTCTTTTCAGCCTATTACAGACTATATCTTTCTTTTCTTTTTTTTTCTTGTTCTTGCTCTTCCCTAAAAGTATGTAGGTCTGGGTAGAGTCTCTTGGGTCTATTATTTTTTTCCATCTGATAATTTATCTCTTCATAAGTATGTTGTTGGATGGCATCATGAGTTATATCAATGATTTCCTCTGCATCCTTACACATATCCTGTTCATTTTTCTCTTCTTCTTCTTCTTCTTCTTCTTCTTTTACTAATTGCAGATTTAGTCTCGATTTAATTATATTTTCTATCCAGACTAAGCATGTTGAGCAGAATACCTTTGTGTCTCTATTTTTTATTTTTTTATGTATTTCAGCACATGTAGGGTGTGTTGGAACATGACAGGCATTACATTTTCTAATCAGTTGTTAAGGATTATTAATGGAATACCATATCTTACATGTATTACACCAATTTGGCATTCTTTTTCCCAATGCATCAATCAGCATATTTACCATATTAGACTTGTTATTATTCTTTGATGGAATGTGTTGATTGATGTAGACTTTCTTTATAAGTCTCTTTATCACTTGGATCTTCTTTGGAATTTCTTCAAATATTTTGCTGATGTTTTCCGCAGATTTGTTCTAGTTTATTGGATCATATTGTTTCAATATGTCTGCGAATATTTTTCCGTCACACTGGTCGGAGTTACTAGTGACCTCTGTTATCAGACGGTCGAGCTCCTGTTTCGCCAACTCATGGAATTTGCTTTTCCTGACTCCAGCGATGTCTCTCCACGAGTTGCCTGTGTTATACAATGCCATTTTGATCAGAATTTTATTAATTCACAAGATAACTATCCTATGCCGACGTTTTATCCCACTTTTCTGGCCACAAACTAATCACCGACTATTCACGAAAACTTGTAGCTATATTTCACTCGATAGCCTTTTGCTATCCGTGTTAAATCTGGATATTTTTAGGGACGCACAAGTGTTCACTCACCGGCACACAGATACAACTCAGGGGAGTCCCGTATGCATTTTGTGTCCTCTCTAACTTTTTCCATAAATTTTCAATTCTATTTCAGCTGGATCACCTGAATGATTATGTTCTTTAAGGACAGAAACATCTTCTTTTACCGTTATAGCACGTCATTTACAGTATTTTGAAAATTAATGGCACTTCCAATATGTTTTATCTTGTATTTGGTTGTCTTTAACAAATAAATGTCTGTTCACTACTAACATGGGCGTCCCTTTTTAACACTCTTAACGAATTCAGTCATTATCGG
>NC_090757.1:69535357-69537857 GCF_036898095.1 Palaemon carinicauda
ATACATATATATATATATATATGTATATGCATATGGTCTGTCTCTAAGGCATTGATCTGCTTCCTAGGGCAATGTCACTGTCCTTTGCCTCTGCCATTCATGATAGGCTTTTAAACACCCTTACAGTATATGGGAATGATTTAAAAAGAAACTGTTTGATTAAAGACTACTTTCATATCAAACATCCTATTGAAGATAGCTTAAGAAATTTCATATGCTTCAATATCTGAAAAATGAGAAAACTATTAACGGGGACGTAACTCGAAACAAGTTATATGAAAACGAAGCCTTACAAGGAACATCCTTAAAAAGACTTCTCATTCCCTGCATTAAATGTGGTGCTAGGGATACCAAGATATAGCTATAGACCTTGAGTGATACCATAAACGATATAAGATGAATCAAGAGAAGACGAAAGACGGACAAATGCTGATAAAAAGTACATTTATGACCAATAACTACAGGACTTCACCCGAAGGCTTTATTAATTTTATTGACCATTTTTATTGGGTTGTCTCCACAACTTGGAAATTACCGGTCGTTCTGAACGCTTAGGAGAAGCAAGGCTATGATACCAATCTTGTTTTTTATAACAGTCGTCCATAACTGTTTTTTTTTTTCTTTCTTTCTTTTTGTATGAAGACACTAACATAATTCCAAATTCTCACTTTGCTAGAAATGTGTTGGTACATTTGTTATACGTCTTTTACTTCTAGATTGAGACTGGGATTGATATCAATAAATGGGAAAAGATACAATTTCGATAATAGATAAACCATTGGAATTGATTATTATTATTATTATTATTATTATTATTATTATTATTATTATGATGATGATGATGATGATGATGATTATTATTATTATTATTATTATTATTATTATTATTATTATTATTATTAGTAGTAGTAGTAGTAGTAGTAGTAGTAGTAGTAGTAGTAGTAGTAGTAGTAGTCATAATAATAATTTCTTTATAGAATTATCCTCACTATAACTCTTGAAGCGACAGAATCCAGTCTGACTTAACCCCGATGGATTCAGCAATTCCAAAATAGTTTGCACCTGATTGCAAAACAAATCCCAAGCGTGGAGGACTGTCGTCAACAGCCTCTCCCCGAATCTGCAACAACTCTCATGCTACATAATTATTCATCTTGCTAGTGACCGAGGGAACGGACTCGTGTTAGGTCTGGTTGTTTGTACATCGTTTGGATTCATTGATGTTGCCACATTGCTGAGCATAACACGGTCCTACTTACAGGCGAAATAGTTATCAATTGGAGGAAATTGACTAGTGTGTGTTCCACCAAGCAAAATATAACTGTATGAATGTTTCAATGTCAGAAGGATTCTTTTATGAATTCCAATTTGAATCTGAAACTAGTTCCATCCCATTTTGTTGATGGATTCCAGAGAGAGAGAGAGAGAGAGAGAGAGAGAGAGAGAGAGAGAGAGAGAGAGAGAGAGAGAGAGAGAGAGACGTAATGGATACTCTATGCAGTGAATCTTTCACAACTTTGATCGTTTAAATGACTACTCAGGTTCTTTTCAGTAGTTGGATGATCCCCAACACGTAATAAGTCATTCAGCCGTTATCGTACACGTTATGTTGCGATTCCTGGATATATTTCTACGCAGAAATTTACTTAATAAAATGGTTATTCCTTATTACAAATCTTTAGTAACATGAAAATCTAATTTTCTTTTTTGCATACATGTAAAGTCGCTAATCCTTTGTGTTTATATTGTGTTTTAATTTTGATACTTTTTATGGTTTCGTAAGGTCCTTCATATTTCATTTAGTTTTTTGGGGTACGCAAGATCTGATAAACAAACTGCCTTAATCGCTCGAGGTGCATATCCCTTTCACGAATATTCTTGATTCCATGACTCGTCTCATTGCAAAACATCATCTTAAACGGCATTTCAACTTGAATTATTATTATTATTATTATTATTATTATTATTATTATTATTATTATTATTATTATTATTATTATTATCATCATCCAAGGGCTCCAACATGGAAAATAGCCCAGCGACGAAAGGAAACAAACTACGAGAAAATCAATGACTGATTGAAATAAGAGATTTTAAAAAACACTGACAACATTGAAATAAATCTCTCATATATAAAATAAGAAAATTAAAAAATTTCAGGAGATGAATAATATAGAATAGTGTGCCCAATGTACTCTCAAGCAAGAGAATTCTAACACAAGACAGTGGAAGACCAGGGTACAGAGGCTTATGACACTACCCAAGACTAGAGAACTACTGATTCTTCATTTCAAAGTAACAATTGTTACACATTAGTTCATTTTCATCGTACATTGAAGATTATCTGGTTAAGTAATTTTCGGTACATTTGAAACTAACCGTTTAGTGAAATGTTAAATGTCTTTCATACTATGCTTACGGAGATAATCAAAGCGAACAACCGGAAGCGACCTTTTAAGTGAAAGCTTTAACAAAACGAAAGCTCAACTTTTGCCGAATA
>NC_090757.1:69550357-69570357 GCF_036898095.1 Palaemon carinicauda
TGAACTGTTTTAATTATGTTTTGCAATGTCAAAGATTCTTTTAAACTTATTTATTTACATCATAATGAGATATATGAAGAAAAATCTTCCTCTTGCCCACTAGCTGGTAAATTTGTAGAATGTAAAGTCTCCCTAGTGTTCATCTGATTTTTATTTGCAAGGGAAAATTGAGAGGAAACCATATTCTGTGAACAGTTATACAATATTTCCATGATTTGCTTCTCTGTCAAAACACGTTGTTGGTCATTAAGCTGCCTCAATCTTGTTGCCACAAATTTACCGAAAAAATCTAATTCATCATCATCTTCTGCATCAAGATACTTCTCTGCTTTTTCAAGGAGTCTTTGCTTTGGAAATTCAAGATGCCGTTTTTTCTTATTACGAGATACATGAACATGTGTCTTGAAAGAAGACGCAGCTCCCCTGATTCTCAGCTGTCCCAGATATCTCTAAGCAGGCGGAACTAGGCCTAGATGGTTCCAGTGTAGATTCCCCTGCAGTATCTGAAGATATTTCTTCATCACCCTGAAATAAATTGTGAAATGTAAACACAATATAATTAGTCACAATTGATATGTGTGTGCGTGTGTGTGTGATATTGATTAACATATGCATGTGTTTTCAAATTTGCCACTTTTTTTTTTCTTTGCAGTTCCCTACAACCAGTGGAGAGTGGAAAAAAATTGCCGATGACTTCTATCTCTTATGGAATTTTCCCAATTGTGGTGGAGCAATTGATGGCAAACATGTATCTATTGTACCCCCTTCTAACAGTGGATCATATTACTTCAATTATAAAGGTTACTTCAGCGTCGTTCTCATGGCAATAGTAAATGCTAATTTAGAGTTTTTGATGGTTGATGTGGGCAAGAATGGTCGCATTTCAGATGGAGGAATAATTGAAGACACCGTTTTTCACAAAAAGTTTATAGAAGGTACTTTAAATTTGCCCCAAAATAATGAAACCAAATATGGTTTGAACTTCGTGTTTATAGGGGACGAAGCTTTTGCGCTTCACGAGCACTTGCTAAAACCTTTCCCCCAGAGAGAATTAACTTATGAAAAGAAAATTTACAATTACAGACTCTCTCGCGCCAGACGAGTAGTCGAAAATACGTTTGGTGTACTATCCAATGTATTTCGAGTTTTCCACACATCCATCGCCTTGAAACCAGAAAAAATTGACCGTGTTGTTTTGGCAAGCTGTGTACTTCATAATTTCTTACGGAGAAATTGCAGGAATTCCTACACTCCTCTAAATATGACTGACTTTGAAAACATTGAAAGTGGCATTTTATCGGATGCAGACTGGAGAAAGGACTCAAATGATGCCCACTTCACAAATCTTCAGGCATTAGGTCAACGAAATGCCAGTGATGCAGCCAAAAATGCTAGGCTGTCATATGTTGCATATTTCAATGGTGATGGCAAAGTACCATGGCAAGATAGACTGATAAAATAATGTTATGTACCAATACAATGCATGTAGAGTATACAGTGTGTTTAATAAACAAATATAGTGTGTGTATTGAAACTAAATAAATGTCTACTCACTTTTGGGTCTGCGGGTTTTTCTTGAGAATCCTGATTTTGTTGATCTTGCAAGTTCGAGGTTGATTCCCGAGGAGTTTCTTGGTCTGCTGTAAATAGCAATAAATCAAAATACCTCAACTTGGGCACATATACCTCTTCTTCTCCTGCACCCGATTTCTTCGATTCCCGAATTTTTTTCAACTCTTTCCGAAATGATCCCCTGAATGTGGCAATTTTGGCTTTCACAAAATCTATGCTTGCATCTGTATCTATTTTTTTACATAATTCCAGTAATTGCTCATAAGCTGCTCCTCTTTTTACTCTATTGGAATAATCCGGACTTCGTATTTTCCACAAGCAAGGAAGTGCTCTGTACAGCTCCAAAAACTCACGAATGAAATCGTGAGGTAAATACTTGACTGACTGCGACATCCTTTCACGACAGCAGTACTGACCCGACTCCTACGAGGAAAAAAATAGGCCGATCGAGTCTGAGTACTCTGCAGGTATTGTACATGTTGAAACTTTGCCTCAGTCCTTCCCAAAACCTACAGCGCGACGCGCCAATCAGTTCAACATGCTGAAATGACGACGCGACAGGCCTGGCTCGACAGGACTGGCATCAATAGGCCCCATACACGTTAAAGACTGACCGGTTCGCGCCAGTCGCTATGAAATCCGCGCGCCAGTCGCGTACGTGTATGGCCACCTTTAGGCTACCTCATAGATAAAACATTCTTTTAATCATGTTTATTTATTTATTTATTTATTTTCTTTTTTTTTTGGGGGTGGGGGTTATATTTAACTATCCTTTTGCCCTACTCAACTCTAATAATTTTCGTAATATTGGCAAAAGGATCATCCTTGTTGTCCCAAGTCCATATGTGGGTAGTGAGGGAGCTTGGGTGCTCATCATATGCTGTGGCCTAAGGGAAACGTTCCTGCTTGGCGGTCTGCCGGACTAGGGTTTGAGTGCCACTCAATCTCTATAGTGTTGGCAGCCTCTTCATCCTTGAGAGTTATGGATGAGTGGTTTGGAGTAGCCTATAGGTCTACCTGTGGAGTCATTAAGGGCACTTGCATGGCCATTCCTGGTCTCTTTTCTTCATGGTTCTTTGGTTTATATTTAACTAGCCTTTTCTCCTACTGAAGCCCAATAGTTTTCCGTAATATCTGCAAAAGTATCGTTCTTGTTGTCCCAAGTCCTTACGTGGGTGGAGAGGGAGCTTGGGTGCTCATCATATGTGGTGGCCTTCAAGATATGGTCGGTTTCTACACCATTGGCTTATCTCTTGCTTCTGCCACGCACGAACCAACTTTAAATTCTTTATAAAGAATTTATGAAGCCTGATGTAGACTTAATGTTTAGTGTGGGAGGGCTATATCATCTCGGTATCATTAATAGTCTAGGAAAACTTATTTTCCATGATTACCAGTAACTCCATGAGATAGATCTTCATGAAAAGAATATCAATCTTTTAGACAGTAACTGCCCTGCTTCGTATACGCTAAAGAATTTATAGGATGAATATTCTATTATTCAGGAGAATTGGGAGTACAACCCTTCAAATTTACGGAGCTGTAAAAATACATTCAATTATAATGGACGTATTTAAAATGAATGAAAGGATGAAGGAATCTCTCTCTCTCTCTCTCTCTCTCTCTCTCTCTCTCTCTCTCTCTCTCTCTTTTGTATCTGTGTGCCGGTGAGTGATTAAACTTTTGCGGCCCTATAAATATCATGATTTAACGCGGATAACAAAAGGCTATCGAGTGCAATATAGCTACAAGTTTTCGTGAATAGTCAGTGATTAGTTTGAGGTCGGAGAAGTGGGATAAAACGTCGGCATAGAATAGTTATCTTGTGAATTACTAAAAATCTAATCAAGATGGCTATGTACAACACGGGCAAGGCTTGGAGAGACATCGCTGGACTCAGCAAAAATAAATTCCATGAGTTGGCGAAACAGGAGCTCGACCGTCTGATAACAGAGGTCACTAGTAACGTCAACCAATGTGACGGAAGAATATTCGCAGACATATTGAAACAATATGATCCAATAAACTGGAGCAAATCTGCGGAAAACATCAGCAAAATAATAGAAGAAATTCCAAAGAAAATCCAAGTGTTAAAGAAACTTATAAAGAAAGTTTACATCAATCAACACATTCCATCAAAGAACAATAAGAAGTCCAATATGGTGAATATGCTGATTGATGCAATGGGAAAAAGAATGCCAAAATGGTGTAATACATGTAAGATATGGTATTCCATTAATAATCCTCAACAATTGATTATAAAATGTGATGCCTGTCATGTCCCAACACATCCCACATGTGCTGAAATACAGCAAAAAATAAAAAAATAAAGACACAAAGGTATTCTGCTCAACATGCTTAGTCTGGATAGAAAATATAATTAAGTCGAGACTAAATCTGCAAATAGTTGAAGATAAAGAAGAGGAAGAAGAAGAAACAGAAGAAGAAGAAGAAGAAAAAGAAGAAGAAGAGAACAATGAACAGGATATGTGTAAGGATGCAGAAGAAATCATTGATATAACCTATGATGCCATCCAACAACATACTTATGAAGAAATAAATTACCAGATGGAAACAAATAATAGACCCAAGAGACTCTACCCGGACCTACATAATTTTAGGGAAGAGCAAGAACAAGAAAAAATAGAAAAGAAGGATATAGTCTGCAATATGCTGAAAAGAGGGAATTGTAGATTTGGCGAAAGATGCTACTACAAGCATCCAAAGATATGCCATAATTATGAAATATATGGTAAATGTGCGTATTTAGACGGATATGGAGACGAATGCAGAGATCTCCATCCAAAAATATGAAAAAACCTAAAAGAAGGAAAAGGATGCATTTACAACAAAAAATGTCGATATATGCATCCTGCAACCATGAATGAAAGTAAGAAAACTCAGCAAACTGAAAAGAAAAATGAAAGCAAAAAAGAAACAAAAAAAGAAACAAAAAAGCAGGCCGTGTATATACCGCGCTTTGAACCAAGAGCCCCAAGATATGAGGCCTTTCAACCTAAACCGGCACATGTAGAACCCAACTACAAAGAATGCATCTATAATGCCAGGGGTTGGTGCAGATATGGGGAAAGTTGCAGGTATACACACACAAATAAATATGAAGGCGAAAGAGCAAATATAATAGAAAAGTTGGATTTTTTAATGGCAGAATTCCGGGAAATGAAGAAAAGAACATCATATCAGAACAGGAAGGAAGCATGGGAGAATCCATATTATTACCAATATTAAATAATGGGGATAAAACACAAACCATAATAGTAATGAATGCACAGGGTTTAGTCACGAGTAACTCTAAAAGGAAAATAGAGTTCTTAGAAGAACTAACCCAAATTGAAAAAATAGATATATTAAATATAAGTGAAACATGGTATTCCCAAGAGACAGGCAGTGATGACCAGATAAAGGGTTTCCAAACTTATAGATCAGACAGAAAAAATAGGAATCAAGGGGGAACCGCAATATATGGAAGAGACATAAATCAAGGAAAAGTATGTGAAAAATACAGCAACACAGAATGTGAATTGATTGCGGTAGAATTTGAATTTGAAAAACTAATGAATATTGTAGTTTACAGACCCCCAAACACTAAGGAGTTTGACATAATAATAGAAAAAATAGATGGTATATGTAGAAACCATAAAGACTGGAATATACTCCTATCCGGAGATTTTAACTTTCCTTTCGTGGATTGGAAAGAACGGATAGAAGAAAGTGGTTGTATGTATACATATAAAAAAGATAGTAATAGTAGCGCAGAAGATAAGAGGCAATTTGAAAAGCTTCAAGATATGCTATTAGAACATAATATGCAACAAATAAACCACATTCCAACAAGAAAGGAAAATGTCCTAGATCTAGTATTTGTGAATGAGGTGAATTATGTTAAAGAAATAATAGTGTATAACACGGGAATTTCAGACCACAATGTCATAGAATTGATAGTTCATTCCAAAGCAAGTGATCACAGAATTAATAAAAACACAAAACTTTGGGAAGGATATGGAAAATATAACTTTTACAGTAAGAATATAAAATGGTCAGAAATAAATGAAGAACTGGATAAAGAATGGAAAAATGTATTTATAAGTGATAATATACAGGTAAATACGGATATACTGTACAAAATACTGGAGAAAATTGTTGAAAAATATGTACCGAAAAAAAACAATAAACAAAAGACGTGCATACCAAGAGACAGAAGGATCTTATTTCAGAAAATTAAAAAGTGGAAGAAAAATCTTGCAAAAGAAAAAAATGTGTGGAAAATGAGGGAAATAAAATGTAAGATAGAGAATGCAGAACAAAAGATTATACAGTCGAAAGAAAATGAAAAAAGGGACTTAGAAGAAAGGACACTTCAAAATATAAAAAGAAACCCCAAAGTACTTTACTCCTATGCAAAAAAGATGAATAAAAGGAGAATAGAAATAGGCCCTCTAAGAATTGAAGGACGGCTAACGAATGAAAAAAAGGAAATATGCAACATATTAGCAGAAAAATATAAGAGTGAGTTCACGCCAAGAATTGCGAATGAGAATAATGAAACAGAAATGAGAGAAGAAAATGTTGAATATCTAATGGATATAGATATTAATGAAGCAGATATTGTCACGGCTATAAACGAAATTAAAAATGGATCGGCAGCCGGACCAGATGGAGTTCCAGCGATTTTGTTAAAAAAAACTGCAAACACTATCGCGAAGCCACTTGCAATACTGCTAAGACAGAGTATAGATATGAGCGAGATATATGTTAAACATAAATTAGCTTATATAACCCCTATCTTCAAAAGTGGATCAAGACTAGAGGCAAGCAATTATAGACCTGTTAGTCTAACATCACATATTATGAAAGTGTATGAGAGGGTAATAAAAAAGAAAATAATGAACCATTTGGTCAAAAATAATTTGTTTAATATGGGTCAACACGGTTTCGTACCTGGAAAAAGTACACAGACCCAACTGATAGCTCACTATGAAAACATATACAATAATATGATATATGAAAAAGACACAGATGTGATCTATCTAGATTTTGCAAAAGCCTTTGACAAGGTAGACCATAACATATTGGAGAAAAAAATGAGAAAGCATAATATTGTGGGAAAGATAGGAAAATGGGTAAAAGAATTCCTGCAAAACAGAAAACAGATAGTGGTTGCAAATGACGAGAAATCAGATGAAGCACAGGTAATATCTGGTGTGCCCCAAGGTACGGTATTAGCTGCACTGCTATTTGTTATTATGATCTCAGACATAGACTGTGATGTTGAAAACTCCGTAGTGAGAAGTTTCGCCGATGACACAAGAATAAGTAGAGAAATTACTTGTGATGAAGATAGGAACTCACTACAAAGAGATCTAAACAAAATATATGAATGGGCGGAGATAAATAGGATGGTATTTAACTCCGATAAATTTGAATCAATAAATTATGGAAACAGAGAAGGAATGGTGTATGCATACAAGGGACCTAATAATGAGACAATCACAAACAAGGAAGCAATTAAAGACCTTGGTGTAATTTTAAATAGGAATATGTTATGCAACGACCAAATAGCAACACTGTTGGCTAAATGTAAAGCAAAAATGGGAATGTTATTCAGACACTTTAAAACAAGAAAAGCTGAACACATGATTATGCTTTACAAAACTTATGTGCGTAGTACACTCGAGTACTGCAATGTGATATGGTACCCACACTACCAAAAGGATATTGCGCAAATAGAGAGTGTACAAAGGTCCTATACTGCTAGAATAGAAGAAGTTAAGGACCTTGATTACTGGGAAAGACTGCAATTTTTAAAACTATACAGTCTAGAAAGGAGAAGAGAACGCTACATGATAATACAAGCATGGAAGCAAATAGAAGGAATTGCTGAAAACATCATGGAGCTTAAAGTATCAGAAAGAGCAAGCCGAGGTAGATTAATAGTGCCAAAAAGCATTCCAGGTAAACTGAGAAAGGCGCACAGGACATTAATCCACAACGCACCAGCATCGATAATGCAGCGACTATTTAATGTGCTGCCAGCTCATCTAAGAAACATATCAGGAGTGAGCGTAGATGCGTTTAAAAAGCAGCTCGATAAATACCTAAGATGCATCCCAGACCATCCAAGACTGGAAGATGCAAAATACACTGGAAGATGTATTAGCAACTCTCTGGTGGATATACGAGGTGCCTCACACTGAGGGACCTGGGGGAACCCAAACAAAAAATAAGGTAAGGCTCTCTCTCTCCAAGACGTCAAAGGTCTAAGAGCATCAATGAGAGATTCCTCTCGGGTCAGTGGACTCTTAATTAGTTAATCAGATGACCTTTATATTTTCTCTTGGGAAATCTGGATGTCATCACCACCACCTCGATACTTATCAGGTAGTGAACTCTTCCAATATCACCTATTTATCAAAGATTAATTAACAATTTCCATCAGTCTTGATTATAATTGATAACGTGCCATCATGCGATAATTACCTGGAATGTACCACATGCTTCGTTTCTAGAAGAATTAACCATAGCATATACGTGTTACATCTTTACTACAGTTAGAACAGATGGCATGTAAAATGTTATTCCACCATTTCCCATTTTATTAACCTGACCTCAGGATGCGGAGAAGTTTTCTTTATTTTTTGATAGGAATTAAAGATTCCCAAGAGTAATCCGGTAATTTTATAATTATTTTCAAGGTTATAAACAAAATAACTGTTAAGCCCCACGTGCTTATGAACTTGTGTTGGCAATACGATTACAATCGTTTAAGATTACAAAATGACAATGTAGTGTGGACAGGAGTGCGCTAACAAATTGATAATTATGTTGACAGCATTTTGGTAACAGAGATGAGGTGTTAAAGGCCAATCATAAATGGCAGAAAGAAAAGTGACAATGCCCTAGATAACAGAAAAATCCCCCAGAGACTGATCATCTGTACTGTACGCATGATCAGCTCCCGAGCCTCTCCCCACTCAAGCTAGGATCAGGAAGGGCCCTGCAATACTTAGCTCACAAGGATGGTGATGTTGCACACACTACAAAACACTTTTAAGCTTGAGCGTACTCGAACCCCAGTCCTACGATCGCAAGGCAGGGACGCTTCCAATAGGTTGTGATGTACGGTAACTTGCCTGCTACCACGAAGCCTCGTCCACACCACTGCTGCCAACATGCTTCAAGCGAGGTGAACCAACTTTATGTGGACATGACTGTTGACAAACTTGTTACCAGCTTGTCAGTAAGCTTGATATCTACTTGTTGTCAGCATATGTTCGAGGGCACGTGTAGATGTACCTCAAGTTTACCAAGAGAGAAGAGGAGAAAGGTAGACAGAGGAGAGATATATATTTCAAACAACAAAAATATTCCCATGTTGATCGAATTCTATTACTGACCTTTTGATATATAACTGATTGAGTTATCTAATAGACTATAAAGATTCTAAATGCACTTTTGACCCGTTCTTAACTAAAGTATTCGTCTAATCACGATATATTTATATACTGTTGTATATTTCACTCCGCTAACCCATCAATGTTGATGTATGCCGAATTATTTCCACAAATATCATATGTACTTTGGAAACTCGTCTTGAAGATGAGGTAGTGGGATTGTTCAAATTAGGATTTTGGAAAACCAGAAACCATATTTGATGCTGTTGGTTTTGATACCAATAAAGTATCAATAGACTTTAGTCTCTCACGTATTTCAAATGCTGCTTAAATAAACAATAAATCTATGATTATATGTTTCTTGTTTATATATATATATATATGCATGTATGTATAAATATATATATATATATATATATATATATATATATATATATATATATATATATATATATATATATATATATATATAAATTTTGTGTGTGTATGTATACGTATATATATATATATATATATATATATATATATATATATATATATATATATATATATATATATATATATATATATATATGTATATATATATATATATATATATATATATATATATATATATATATATATGTGTGTGTGTGTATATATATACTTTTTATGAAATTTAATTTGTACGAATCGTCTTTAATTTAATAAAGAATCGAAATGAAATTTCAAAATAAAATTTATTCTAAAAGGACTTTTGTTTCTTCACTGATACAGCAGTTGAACCAATATTGCCAGAATTTGTTTTAATTGATGTAAAGATAGGTCATGAAATTTTTAAACATTGATGTACGGTGTTAATCATCTATATAAAATGGGGTCTGAATATTTTTTTCTTGTTTATGTTTTGAAACACACAGACACTCTCTCTCTCTCTCTCTCTCTCTCTCTCTCTCTCTCTCTCTCTCTCTCTCTCTCTCTCTCTCTCTCTCTCTCTCTCTCATATGCGATCTTATGGTGTAAAAGCCTTTAGATTTTAAGTTTTCCATATACTGCTGGTAAAGGTCATAATTTCAATTTTGAGAGTCTAGCTATGGCAATCTCTTGCCATAACGTCATTGTAATAAACTAGATGTTGCTAAAGAAAATATGAAGCATGATAGAGGCTCTGAATTATCCAAGTCGCCTCCATTAGAATTTGAAAGATTTCTGGGCCGTCTTTAAGATTATAAACTAGAGAACTATCCACCCTAAGGAAATTTCCTTGGGGACAGGGGTGGTGGGGAGAGGGGGGGGGGGGGGGGGGGGGAGGTTGCGAGTATGCGTTGCGAGGCAGCGTTTGCTGTTAATGCTACTGGATTTTTCAGCCGACTCAGAACGGCTCTGGTTTTATCTTTTCCGAAGCCGCGTGAAAAAAGGAAGAAGAAAGCGTGGTCTTCTATTCATTCTCAGCTTTTAAGATTTTTTTAAAGCCAACTTAAATGGGTTCTACTGTCTATAGAGAGTACTTATTAATCTTTGATGTAATTAGTTTTCTCTTTTGTAGGAATGACCGCTTGTGTTTAATCGTTATATGTTTTCATTAGGAAAATTCCGTTTTCTTTTTATGTATTTCTCTTAAGAATTCAGAAGTTCACTTAACAACAAATCTTCAACGAGAAGTACAGCCCAGACCAATTACAATTTCTCCATTCTTGTATTATCAAATGTTTTCACCCACTGTATCCCTGTGGGAAAGCAGAAAAAGTGTGTTGGGGATTAAAACTATATAACTATATTCCTTCACTTTGAAAAAAAAAATAAATAAAATGACGTATCCATGTAAGCAGTGCTCCTTAAAATATTCCTAAATAATTTTCAGACCCCAAAACAGATAATCTACTTTGTATCGACAGATGAAACCCATTTCCCCATTTACTTTTTTCGCCCATGAAATCCTTCCTTTCACGACAGCGCCGAAACGTCATTTCCGAGGAAAGTGTTTTCACTGGGTTCGTTTTTGTAGAGGAAATCTAATCTTACTTCCGGGTGCGTGTTCACTTAGCCAAACAGACCTGGCTGGCTGGTTGGGTCTTGTCGAACCTTGAAATCTGATGTATACATCTTCATTAAAATATTACAGTATATGGTCCTTTGGAAATCGTGAGAAATATTTCTTTAAGACTTTGGAGGTTCTGCTTTTTTGTAAACACACCTTATATTTATAGGCCTGAATGTATTAGTGTACTACTGTTGTTAACACACATTAAGTATGTTAGTTGGTATGTTACATCTTTAAGTAAAGTCAAGTAAGTTAACTTTAAAATGGTTTATTCCTTAAAAACAACAGTGTTAACATCTCCATCACAGGAGTATAGCTGGTTTGGTCAGATGACCATTCCATATGATGTATTGATAAGAACTGGCTAAAATATCGATATCACAGATATCGTATAGTCAGTTATCTCAGCATTTAAACACATAATGTACACTCAACATTAGTATAGGAAGACACCTGCATCCGGTGGCGACACAACTCTTTCTCACGATTCGTATTTGTGTTTATTCTTCATAAAAATGTTACATTGCTGAGATCTGGTATTCGCATCCTGCTATGATCTGACTACAGCACTTCTCACACTAGCTTCTACTTCACAATGACCTATTACGTCATGTGTTTTAAAAATGTAATATATGATTATTACATAAGATCGGCCAGCTATCTCAATTTAAAAAAAAAAAATTAACAACACATCAAAATATGTTCACTAGGAGTGTGACTGGATACATATATTATTTTTTTTTTTTAACTTTAGCCATAAGTAAATGAGGATGAAGGTTCAAATAGGCACATTAAAAAAAATAATAACAATAATGCATATTAACAGATATTACCAAAGCAAAGAAAAAAATGTATGATAAATACAGATCACGTATATGGTACATTGCTAGCAAATGATTATATGGTATCAAAAAAAAAAAAAATACTGATATGCATATGATTCGGTAACTTTGTTAAAGAATAATTGTTTCCTTTGTCAGAAATATAGATTATTATAATACGGTAATTAATAAAAATATTTGTTACCTTGGTAAAGATACAATTTTAGTGCAAAAACACGAATTTCCTGGTACGTACACGTACAACGGTTTCGTACACACACACACACACACACACACATATATATATGTATATATATATATATATATATATATATATATATATATATATATATATATATATATATATATATATATATATATATATATATATATATATATATATATATATAGAGAGAGAGAGAGAGAGAGAGAGAGAGCTTATGTATTTTATTAGATGCCCATAGATTCTGTTTTTTTTTCCTTTTTTTTAACCTTCCGGCTTATATATTTTATTAGATGCCAAAAAAAAATGATTTATTTTTAAATGTTTTTTTAAATGTTTTTTAAAAATGCAAATGTTTGATAGTCTCTTCAATTACATATTACTAGCGTACTAACTGCTTTTCGTACACAACACTTTTCCAAGATAATTTTACTCCTTTGAGCGAATGAAGGGGCCACTTTCAAATGGCTTTAGATTGAATTAAATGAGGAGTTTTGTCTGGACATGGAAAAACGTTCTGTTTGAGCTGCAAACTATTGTACTTTAACCTACGCCAAACAAAGATGTTACCGGCAATAAACATCATCACCGTCACAACTGTTCCAGCTAGTAGTATAGGGTGAAGAAATTCTTTATAAGTCGGTGACGGGTGGTCCATCTCGGTCAATTTCATCAACCGCTTGGCTGCCTGTTTGTTGTATGGTAGAGGTAAAGATGGAACCGTTGTTGACCACGTGAAGTTCGCGATGTAGGCTCGTTCTCTGATGATGGTGTTGATACCTTTCACCATGGAATTAAGGGATGTCCGGATAAAACCATCTGCTGCAACGAAGATTTGGGAATAGGACGTGGATCCGTCCGGGCATGATACATTGAAGCCGGCCTTGTCGTATCGTATCCACGAGCCATTGTTCGGTCTGCAATTGAACTCATTATTGTCAAAGGGATAAAGCTCATCCAGAAAATTTTCACTTGTATGGGAGAGAGCACCGTCTAGCACTATACATATTTTTCTATACATATTTTTCTATCCATTGCGTCTGAACAGTGAGTTAATTGATTTAAGTCTTTAATGACGTATATGTTTCCTTGTCTGGGGAAATCAATACGTGTCCTGTCAAACTGGATATTACTGGATTTGAGTGATTCGTCATGAAAGCCGGAAATGGTGATATGCTGTAAGATTGCCAGGCATCAGAAGAATCAAAGGGAATTGTAATCATAATCCTGTTATTTTCAACACTTACTGTAATTAGGCTGTAATAAAATTCTAACCTACATGAGTCTAACAAAGGAATATAGCCTAGTTTCTCCCGTCCGTTCTCCACAATTAATGGGGTGACAGTACACCTTTAGTCGCTAACGTGATAGCTTCCACATAATCTTTTGATTTCTCAATGAAATATGCAATTTTGTTATGTATGTGATCTATTTTTGAATCATAATACGTTAACGTTGCCACCAAATCCTGTACTTCCATAATCTGATTGATATTACTTGAATGTTTATTTACTAAACTCATAATTTGATTGATTGAAGCTAACTGATTCCTAAGTTCTGACATAATCAATTCCTCTTCATGAGTCAAGAACTCAATTTTCTTATTTTGATTACTAATTTTAAGACGATTGGAAATTCCTAAACCTAAAATTGCAATAGAACCAAGGATGTTTAATGCAGAAAAAATAAACGTGTTACGTTTCTCAATATTTTCGTGTCCTACAGTCCACATCAAAAGGTCACGAGCCGAAGATTCTGTCTCGTAAGTCTTATTTTGCAAGTCATCAGATAGCATCCCTGCAACTTTTAGTGTCGATTCAAGCAAACTCTCTGTATTCAAAGGAAAATGTCTTCTATGCAATTCATCTAATGAGACAGCAAACCTTGAAATGGCGCTTTTTAAGCTAGTGACGTCATTCTCTAGGAGAAAAATTGCTTGCATTCGCACTTCAACAACTACATTACTTGATGTAATAAAAATGTCTTCTTGTCTTTCAACTATAGTGCCATACTTAAAATCTATACTTTTAGTTTTAGAGCTCATCCCACACGAGAAAAATGTCTGAGCGAACAATATCACTCCCAACAACAAAAAATTCATCTTGGAAACCTGTAACGAGAAAAATATATGTAATTACTCCTGTATTAAGAAGAAAACTTTTAATATACAAATTAAAATCTCTCCCTCACTTCTTTCTCTCTTATTTTAATGTCTTATGTGAGCCAATGGTACGATTCTCTCATCAGTGGGTTGGGATACGTTTTGAACTCTAAACCTATTGGCCGTTAATGTTTCCAAAATGTTAAATGGGCCTTCAAACTTAGGTGTTAGTTTATAATTGAGTCCTTTACGTACATTTACCTGTATGTATAAATTATCACCCACGGTATATGTTTTAGTTGGGGTAAGAAAGTGATTATTAAATTCTCCATCCGATTCTGAGATTATCATGTGTGGAATTCCATGTTCACAAATGTAACACTCGTAAAACTTCCTAGCGCATTCAATCGCAGTTTTAGTTTTAAGCGCTATTAGTTCTGTATTTTGAGTTAAAGCATCTACAATTACTAAGAGGTGCTTATCTCCTCTGTCCGACTCGTAAAATCCTGTTAAAAAAACTAAATGTATTCTTTCAAAGGGTTGATTGGGCGCGGGATAAGCCCCTAGGCTGACAGGTGTTTTCGTATGCCCTTTGTTTTCCTGACATGTGCGACAATTAGCTATGTGTTTTTTTTATATCTGTAAGCATCGTATGCCAATAAAACAATGATTTGGCTTTCTGTGACATTAATGAGAACCCCGGGTGTCCATGCAATGGATTTGCATGCTACCAATTCAGGACAGTGGAAATAAGCGAGATTGGTACCACTACCTGGTCGTTAGTTACATGTGGTGTATTGCGGGTTTTCCTTGTCCCGGTCCTACACAGAATATTGTCTTTGATTATATAATTCTGCTGCTTATACTTTATATATTCCTTTTCCTTATGATTGCCTTTCAAAGCATTTATAATTTTTTCTAATTTCTGATCTTTTCTTTGCTCAGTCTGTAATAATTCAGCACTCCAGCCCAAATCTTCTTGTTCAGATACCGTTTTAACAATAGGCATGGATGTTGATATATCTATTAATTCAACTAAAGACTACGTACAAGATGACACGGGGTTGTGTGATAAGGCATCAGCAATGATATTTGCTTTCCCTGGTAAATACCCGATTCTCGCGCCAATGTCTTGAATGATCAAATGCCACAGAGTTCGTTTGGGGCTGTGGTTGATTGATTGATTTAAAGTTTTCAGGCATCCTGACATCTGAGGTCATTGACGCCGACAAAGCCTTTAAAGAAGTCGGTTAGTGGTTTATGATCAGTAAGAACCTTAACGGGATAACCGTATATTATGAACTTAAAATGCACTAGTGAATTAACAATAGCTAGCCCTTCCTTGTCTATTACTGTATACTTACTTTCGGAAGTTCTCAGTTTTCGAGAATAAAAAGCTATCGGGTAAAATTGTTTATCATATTGCTGAAGCAATACCCCACCTACTCATAAGTCTGAGGCATCTGTTGCAATGAAGAATTCCTTACCGAAGTCAGGAAATTTTAAGATAGGAGAACTACACAGTTCATCTTTCAAGGTATTAAACGCCTGTTGATGCTGCTCAGACCATATGAAATCTACTCCCTTCTTCGTAACATCAGTTAAGGGAGCGGCTATTATCGAATGATTGCATATAAAACGCCTGTAATATCCACTACAACCCAGAAATTGCTGTATTCCCTTGATATTAGTAGGTATGGGAAAGTTACGGATAGCCGACACCTTATCATGGACTATTCTAAGACCTTGGCTTGACACCATAAAACACAAATATATCAATTCTGTTTTGAAAAATTCACACTTACTAATCTTTACCCTTAAGTTATGTTGTCTTAGTCTCTGTAGTACTAGTTCTAATTTACATAGATGTTCTTCTAAGGTGTTGGAAAAGATTACAATATTATCCATATAGGCATGCAATATATCCCCTAACAAGTCTCCAAACACTATGTTAATCACTCTATTAAATCTTATGGGAGCACAACATAAACCAAAAGGCATAAGCAAAAATTCATAATGTCCCCTGGCTGTGCTGAAGGCTGTGTATGGGATACTATCTTCTTCTAATGATATCTGGTGAAAGCCTTGAAGTAAGTCCAAACTGGTAAAATAGTTATTATTACCTAACAAAGACAAAATATCGTTAGTACATGGCACTGGGAATCGATCAGAGATCGTCTCCTCGTTTAGACGACGGAAGTCTACGCAGATACGCCATGTTCGATCTTTTTTCGGTACAACTATTAATGGAAAATTATAAGGGCTGTTCGATTTCCTAATGACTCCTTCTTCTAGCATTTTACCTACTTCATCATTTATTTCATTCTGGAATTTCATAGGGAGTCTGTACGAGGGTACATAAATAATTTTCTGCTTGTCCTTTAACCTTATTTGATGCTCGATCCCATCTGTTTTTCCTAAGGATCCATCCGTAGTGGAAAAAACATAATGATATCAAATTAAAAGTCCAAAAATTTTCTGCTGAATTTCTCCGTCTTGAATGTCTTTATTGATTTTATTTTTAATAGATTGCAAAAGGGATTCATCCGCAACTGATTGAACGTGATTGATTTCAGCAACGGTAAGAATACGATGTTTATAAACTTCTACATCCAAGATATGTTTATTTTTGTGAATTACTAAAGTGGTATTTAAATGATTACAGACTTCAATATTACATTATTGATGTGAGCCTACTGTATAAATAGCTTGTGTGACGTACAATCCGTTAGTTTTCAAAGTGTCGGAAAGGATTAATATTTCAGATGCCGGTATTGTTTTCTTTACTTGCACTATTAAATTCGAAGGTACGTTTGGCTCGATAGTTTGCGTGCAAGATGATATTACGGGTGAACGAGAATTTTGCTGGATCGCGTATATTATTTCTTTATTAGTGAGACAAGTTATTGGTTCTTCAACGTACGTTACGGTTACATTTGTCATCTCCTTTTTATCCAAAACTGATTTTAAGGTATTAGAAGACTTATAGAACTTTCCTTTGATATACATACCGTGCTTGGCAGGGGCTAAGATAATTTTTTGATTTCCCATAGATGGGTATCCTATAATTACAGCTGGATACATATCAATGTTTTGTACAACAACAAATTTATCGGCAAACGTGCGCTTACCGACCTTGAACTGAACATGAGTTACGCCTATTACATTTAATTCATTATTTCCTATACACGAGAGTCTCACTCCGGATTTTTCTGTCGGAAAGTTTGAAAACAACAAATGATATGTCCTCAAATCCATGATATTATGTGGACTACCAGAGTCAAAAAATAATGTAAAAGATCTGTGTTCTAAATTTACAGCATATAATGTTGGTCGTAACTCATTTTGGCTTATTACTGTATGAATTCGTTGCAAATCTACGGGAGCATACACTGATTTACTTAATTCGGCCATGTGTTTCATAGGAAAATCTATTGCCTCACAATGATTTGATAAAACATCAAATTGATTATTCAATACTACTAATGTTGACATGAATGACCTTGACCCAACATCACTCTCTTCCCCACTGGAGTTAATTATGTGGTATTTGCTTTGCTCTGCACATTCTGAAAATTAGTCTGACCTTGCGAAGTCTGGTTTGACGACCCAGGCTCAGCGTTATTCGAAGAACTGTTTGTTTGTTTGGGATTCTGAACTACATTGACGTTTGGCTGTTTCTTCTTATTAAAATGAGGATTTTTCTTTTTATTTCCATATGGAACTGACTGTGGAATTGACTATATTTCTAGGATTCTGTTGTGTCTTACGCGAGTAGCACTGACTATATGAATGAGTCAAACTATTATGTATCGAACAGAATTTCGTTCTGCAGTCCGCGATCAAGTGACCTTGACGTTTGCCATTATAACACGTCATTCCCGCAACTTGACTATTATTAACTACATTTACTTGTTGTGGCTTTGTTTCATTTTTTGCAAAAACTTGAGTTAACACGGGATCAAGGTCAGGACACTTAGACATGTGTTTCTTTATCTGTTTATATACATCCAATTCTGTACTTGCAGGCGTTAACTTTTTATCAAAACACCGCACTAAAGCTTCAGGCAACATAAGTGTCATGCAAGTTAAATACATTAATCGTAAAAAATCTTTCACGGAGATGTTATCTCTAGTAACCCAAGTGGAATTACCTAAAATATCTTGATATTCATGAAGCCTATCGGCTCTGAGAGCTGCTCTCTCAATAACATTAAGCCAAGTCATAGTGGCTTGATTAAGTGTATTTCTTCACCCCCATAGACCGCGCATAACCTAACTTTGAAATCATCCCAGGTAACTGCTTCTTGAAATGAAACACCTCTTAAATACGCACTCGCATCTCCCTTGGAAAAACCTATAAAACTTTTAGCTTCTTGTAATTGTACAAAAGGTTCTACAATTTGTTTGGCATTTAAATGGGCATCGAGGGATGAAATCCATGTCTCCACATTCTGAGACAAGAACCCATTAACCCGACCCGGAAAAGGAAGGATTGCTGATCTAGCATTCACAAGCGTCACAATCGGGAGGGGGTTAACCTGTCCTGCTGTTGCGTTACTCGGTCCAGGGGCTGGGCTCACAGGGGGCGTCATGTTTACGGTATTTCTTTTCCTATCTCTTCGACCCCTTGCAATTCTATCAAAATATCTACATGAATACAGACGTCCACTGCGTAAATGCATAAGCACTAAATGATAAAGATTATAACAAAATTCCCCAAAACAATGATACTAATACAAAGATATTTCCCGAGAATTTCTGAAAGAAAACGGAACACAAAGATATTTCCCGAGAATTTCTAAAAGAAAACAGAACACAAAGATATTTCCCGAGAATTTCTGAAAGAAAACGGAATTAGCACAAAGAGAGAAAAAAAAATCTAGATGAGAATTTGGAGTTGAACACAGTTTCCTTTAATGAAAGGAAATAGAAGATTAGCAAACAACTCACCCCAGTAATAATGGACTAGCGACTCGTTGTAACTACACCTCACTGCTCAATACTGAAATGAATAAGAAAATGTACTTAGCTTATATGGTGTTGTGTGATGTCGTCATTTCCTCTCTCTCTCTCTTGATGTTTGGGTGAATGTATTCGGTCCCATTTCCTCTCTCTCTCTTGATGTTTGGGTGAATGTTTTCGGTCCTATTTCCGTTGAATTTAGTGCTTCCTGGATATGTTTTGTAAGCGTTGAACGTCAGTCCTTGGTTTTCTTAGGATGTTGATTGAAGATCCAGTTCATCAGTTTGTATGTATAACATTCATTAAATGTTTCATTCTTTGATGGACTATGATACTTAGTCAAAATTGTAGATTCATTACTGTTGATTTCTTGAAGATCTTTCTCTGGTTTTTAGAGTTTTATTTGCTGGTTCTTGAAGATCTTTCTCTGATTCTTAGAGTTTTATTCACCGGTTCTTGAAGATCTTTCTCTGATTCTTAGAGTTTTACCGTTGCCACTATTTATTAGTGTGCTACTGTTGTTAACACACATTAAGTATGTTAGTTGGTATGTTACATCTTTAAGTAAAGTCAAGTAAGTTAACTTTAAAATGGTTTATTCTTTAAAAACAACAGTGTTAACATCTCCATCACAGGAGTATAGCTGGTTTAGTCGGATGACCATTCCATATGGTGTATTGATAAGAACTGGCTAAAATATCGATATCACAGATATCGTATAGTCAGTTATCTCAGCATTTAAACACATAATGTAAACTCAACATTAGTATAGGAAGACACCTTCATCCGGTGGCGACACAACTCTTTCTCACGATTCGTATTTGTGTTTATTCTTCATAAAAGTGTTACATTGCTGAGATATGGTATTCGCATCCTGCCATGATCT
>NC_090757.1:69577857-69582857 GCF_036898095.1 Palaemon carinicauda
TAGGTGTATAAAAACAGATAAAGAAACACATGTCTGAGTGTACTGATCTTGATCCCTTGTTTACTTAAGTTTTTGCAAAAAAAGAAACTAAGCCACAACAAGTAAACGTATTTAATAATAATCAAGTTGCAGGGATGACGTGTTATAATTGCAAACGCCAAGGTCACTTGATTGCAGACTGCAGAACGCGATTTTGTTCGATACATAATAGTTCAACTCATTCATATAATCGATGCTACTCGCGTAATCAACAACAGAATCCTAGGAACACACAGTCAATTCCACAGTCAATTCCCTATGGAAATAAAAAGAAAAATCCTCAGTTCAATAAGAAGAAACAGCCAAACGGCAGTGCAGTACAAAATAAAAAACAAACAAATAGTGCTTCAAATAACTCTGTTCCGTGGCCGTCTAGCCAGAACTTGCAAGGTCAGGCAATCAAAACATTATCTTAGCCCCCGCCAAACATGGTATGTATATCAAAGGAAAATTCTATAAGTCTTCTGATACCTTAAAATCAGTTTTGGATAAAAAGGAGACGACAAATAAAACAGTAATGTGCGTTGAATAACGAATCACTTGTCTCATGAATAAAGAAATAATATACACGACACAACAGAATTCTCGTTCACCCGTAATATCATCTTGCACGCAATCTATCGAGCCGAACCTAACTTCAAATATGTTAGTGCGAGTAAAGAAAACTTTGCCGGGATCTGAAATATTAATCCTTTCCGACATTTTGAAAACTAACGGATTGTACGTCACACAAGCTATTTATACAGTCGTCTCACAACAACAATGTAATATTGAAGTCTGTAATCATATAAATACCACTTTAGTAATTCACAAAAATCAACATATCTTGTATGTAGAGGTTTATAAACATGGTATTCTTACCGTCGTTGAATTAATCACGCTCAATCAGTTGCGGATGAATCCCTTTTGCAATCTATTAAAAATAAAATCAATAAAGACATTCAAGAAGAGGAAATTTAGCAGAAATATTTTGGACTTTTAACTAAATATCATGATGTTTTCTTCACTAAGGATAGATCCTTAGGTAAAACAGATGTCATAGAACATCAAATAAGGTTAAAAGACAAGCAGAAAATTATCTAAGTACCCTCGTACAGACTCCCATTGAAATTCCAGAGTGAGATAAATGATGAAGTATGTAAAATGCTAGAAAAAAGAGTCATTAGGAAATTGAACAGCCCTTATAATTTTCCATTAATATTTGTACCGAAAAAAGATCGAACATGGCGTATCTGTGTAGACTTCCGTCGCTTAAATGAGGAAACAATTCCTGATCGATTCCCAGTGCCATGTACTGACGATATTTTATCTTTGCTAGGTCAGAACAAATATTTTACCAGTTTGGACTTACTTCAAGGCTTTCACCAGATATTATTAGAAGAAGATAGTATTCCATACACTGCCTTCAGCACAGCCAGGGGACATTATGAATTTTTGCGTACGCCTTTTGGTTTATGTTGTGCTCCCACAACATTTACTAGAATGATTAACATAGTGTTTGGAGACTTGTTAGGGGACATATTACATGCTTATATGGACGACCTTGTAATCTTTTCTAATACCTTAGAAGAACATCTACGTAAACTGGAACTAATGCTACAGAAATTAAAAGAGCATAACTTGAGGGTAAAGATTAGTAAGTGTGAATTCTTCAAAATAGAATTAGTCTAATTAGGTTTTACGGTGTCTAGCCAAGGTCTTAAAGTAGTCCATAATAAGGTGTCGGCTATCCGTAACTTTCCAATACCTACTAATGTCAAGGGAATACAGCAATTTCTGGGTTGTAGTGGATATTACAGGCGTTTTATACGCAATTATTCAATAATAGTCGCTCCCCTAACTGACCTTACAAAGAAGGGCGTAGATTTCATATGGTCTGAGCAGCATCAACAGGCATTTAATACCTTGAAAGATGAACTCTGTAGCTCTCATGTCTTGAAATTTCCGGACTTTGGTAAGGAATTCTTCATTGCAATAGATGTCTCAGACCTAGGAGTAAGTGGGGTATGGCTTCAGCAATATGACAAACATTTTTTCCCGATAGCTTTTTATTCACGTAAACTGAGACCTTCCAAAAGTAAACACGCAGTAATAGACAAGGAAGGGCTAGCTATTGTTAATTCACTAATACATTTTAAGTTCATAATATACAGTTATCCCTTCAAGGTTCTTACTGATCATAAGCCCCTAACTGACTTCTTTAAAGGCTTTAGTCACAGCCCCAAGTGAACTCTGTGGCATTTGATCATCCAAGTCTTTGGTTCTAGGATCGGGTATTTACCTGGGAAAGCAAATATCATTGCTGATGCATTATCACGCAACCCCGTTTCATCTTGTACGGAGCCATTAGCTGAATTATTAGATATATCAACACCCATGCCTATTGTTAAAACTCTATCTGAACAGGAAGATCTGTGTTGGAGCATTGAACTAAGACAGACTGAGCAAAGAAAAGATCAGAAATTAGAAAAAATCATAAATGCTTTGAAAGGAAATCCTAAGGAAAAGGAATATATAAAGTATACCCAGCAGAATTATATAATCAAAGATAATATTCTGTGTAGATCCGTGACAAGGAAAACCCGCAATACACCACTGGTGACTAACGACAAGGTAGTAATACCAATCTCACTTATATCCACTGTCCTAAATTGATTGCATGCAAATCCATTGCATGGACACACGGGGTTCTCCATAATGTCACAGAAAGCCAAATCATTGTTTTATTGGCATACAATGCTTACAGGTATAAAAAAGCACATAGCTAATTGTCGCACTGGGCAGGAAAACAAAGAGCACACGAAAACACTTGTCAGCCTAGGGGCTTATCCCGTGCCCAATCAACCCTTTGAAAAAATACATTTGGATCTATTAGCAGGAATTTACGAGTCAGACAGAGGAAATAAGCACTTCTTGGTAATCATAGATGCTTTGACTCGATATACAGAACTGATAGCGCTTAAAACTAAAACCGCTATCGAATGCGCTAGGAAGTTTTACGAGCACTACATTTGTAAACATGGAATTCCACACATGATAATATCAGACTCGGGTGGAAAATTCAATAATCATTTCCTTAACTCATTGTGTGAATTCCTTAGCATAAAGAAAATCAATACCATGATCTATCACCCAGAGTCGAATGGGCTAGTGGAAAGAGCGAATAGGAAGGTTTTAAACATATTAAGAGTTACACTAGGGGGATCAGACCCCAACTGGGATATTGCAATGCCTGCGGTACTAAGTGCTCTGAATCACTCATATCATGTATCTATTAAAATGTCGCCGCACGAGGCATTGTATGCAACCCCAGCCAGAACGCCTTTCCATGTATTACCGCCTACAACTAATTTATTAAATCCTTTAAAGGAAGTTACAAATGTAAGCATAAGTTGATTTGATATCCTTCGAAAGAATTTAGAAGAATCACAAATTATAATGAAAAGGAATAGTGAAGCCAACTAAAACATATACCGTGGGTGACAATGTATACATACAGATAAATGTACGCAAAGGACTCAATTACAAACTGACACCTAAGTTTTAAGGCCCATTTAACAAAATGAATCCCAACCCACTGATGAGAGAATTGTACCATTGGCTCACATAAGAAATTAAAATAACAGAGAAGGAAGTGAAGGAGATTTTTGTATCTATGAAACTTGTATAATATTTGTATGTAAACATTTTTTTTCTTCTTAATGCAGGAGTAATTACATATATTTTTCTCATTGCAGGTTTCCAAAATGAAGTTTTCATTGTTAGGAGTGATATTGTGGAAGAGCCCTAAAACTAAAAATATAAATTTTAAATATGGCACTATAGTAGAGAGAACAGAGGACGCTTTTATCATAGCAAGCAATATAATTATAGAAGTAAATATGCAAGCTATTTTCCTCCCAGAGAATGACGTCACTAGCTTCCAGAGCAACCTTTCAAGGTTTGCTGCTTCATTAAATGAAATGCATAAATGACATTTCCTTTTGATACAGAGAGTTCACTTGCACCAACACTATGCATAGCAGAAATGCTATCATATGACTTGCAAAATAAGACTAGCGAGGCAGAATCTCTGGCTCGTGACCTTCTGATGTGGACAATGACACACAATAACCTTGAAAGACGCAACCCGTTTATTTTTGCTGCACTAAACATCTTTGGATCTGTTGCAAGTTTACGCTTAGGAATTTCAAATTGTCTTAAAATCAGTAATCAAAATAAGAAAATTGAGTTTTTAGAATAAGAAAACGAACTAGTTTTATCAGAGCTAAGGAATCAATTAACATCAATCAATTAAATAATGAGTTTGGTGAACGAATATTCTAGTAATATCAGTCAGATTATGGAAGTACAAAACTTGCTGGCAACGTTAACGTATTATAATTCAAAAATAGATCATATCCATAATAAAATTTCACATTTTATTGAGAAAACAAAAGACTATATGGAAGCTATTACGTTAGCAACTAAAGGTGTTTTATCACCGCATCTTTTGACAATAACAGACCTAACGTTAATTTTGGACAACGGACGGAAAAAAATAAGTTATGTTCCTTTGTTAGATGCCCATAGGTTAGAATTTTATTATAGCCTAATTACAGTAAGCGTTGAAAATTACAGGATCATGATCACAGTTCCCTTTGATTCTTCCGATGCCTGGCAATCATACAAAATATCACCATTCCCAACTTTCATGACGAATAACTCAAGTCCAGTAATATCCAGTTTTACAGGACACGTATTTATTTCTCCTGATAAGGAAACATATACGGTCATTAAAGACTTAAATCAATTAACTCACTGTTCAGAAGCAATGAATAATAAAGTATGTACAGCTGACTCCTCTGAATTCCATCATATATCAATGGATTCATGCGAGTTAAGTATAGTGCTAAACGGTGCTCTCTCCCATACATATGAAGATTGTCTGAAAAATCTTTATCCTTTTGACGATAATAAGT
>NC_090757.1:69595357-69600357 GCF_036898095.1 Palaemon carinicauda
TTTTCAATAAGAGTGAATAATCTGGCCAACATTTCACGCTAAAGCAAAAAGCTGCGTCTACTTTGGGATCACTTATAGTTACAATGATTACCCTCGGCACATTGCATAATGATATCCTAACCCCGTAACATAAAAACTCAATTTTCTTAAAGACTTTTAAAGAAACGGGGTTGAATGCCACATCTTCCAAAGCACGCCTTTTGTTATCCACAATAGGCCTCTTGAAACTTGGAAGAACACATTCCTGACCTGAACGGCCAGCAATTTTGTCTTTTTGCCAAGTAGGCAATAACATAAAATATCAAACACAAGGAGGTACAGTGATTCAACTGGTCGTTGACTAAGGGACAAATACAGACCTTTTGATGCACTGTACTTTCTACACTGCTCATGTTATCAGAAGAGAATTTATTAATATAGTACGCCCTTTGTCTTCCTACTTAATATATATTGGAAAAAGGAAATGATTGAAAGGATTTGGCTCCTTTTACGAAAGTTATATAGTCTTTTTTATTCCCAGTAAGATATATTCATCATTCTAATTTCTCTTGTATATTTATACGAACGTTAGGTAGGTATTTTTGGAACCAGGTTTCCCCCCCCCCGGCACTCCGCCCACATTTAGAACGTTTTTTTTTTCTTAATCTGAATCCTTTTTCTTTCTCTCCCCTCAAAGAGTCGAAGTAAATTTTCCACTGCTTCCCATTTGCTTTTCTATACCAAACGGCCCAGAGTGATTCCCTCTTCAAAGAATTGCTCCATCGACAATCATCGTATTAAAAGTGGCGCGCGTCTTGTCTTTCATAACGGTTATTGCAGCCAACCCTCTTTCAAGTGTCGAGGATAACAGTTACTTTTTATCCTACGAGATAATTCTATATGAACCTTTTAAACAATATTCAGTATAGGTTTAAGTACCCACCGTCTCTCTCTGTCTCTGTGTCTCTCTCTCTCTCTCTCTCTCTCTCTCTCTCTCTCTTATTCAATTTAGTTTCTTGACACACACACACTCTCTCTCTCTCTCTCTCTCTCTCTCTCTCTCTCTCTCTCTTATTCTATCTAGTTTCTTGACACTACTGTATAGTGCTATTGCTGCTTTCATTCTAGGTTATGAGTTCCTCTTAAAAGTAGCTCTTGTTCATGGTGTAGAAATTAATTTCCTCTCAAAAGTAGTCATTATTTATACTAAAGTAATTTCCTCTTAAAAGTAGCCACTATTTATACTATAGAAATTTATTTCCTCTCAAAAATAGCCGCTATTCATACTACAGAAAGTAATATCCTCTTAAACCCCTTATATATACTATTGAAATTAATTTTCTCTTAAAAGTAACCACTATTTATACTATAGAAC
Organism: Palaemon carinicauda; assembly: GCF_036898095.1. Lineage (NCBI taxonomy): Eukaryota > Metazoa > Arthropoda > Malacostraca > Decapoda > Palaemonidae > Palaemon > Palaemon carinicauda. The sequence goes on from NC_090757.1 coordinate 69,596,712, forward strand.
GTATTTTCTTTTTAAAAGTAGCCTTTATTCATACTATAGATATTAATTTATCTTCACAAGTAGCCTCTATTTATACTACATAAATTGATTTCCTTTCAAAAGCAGTCTCAATTTACACCATCGAAATTAATTGTATTTTAAAGGAGACCATATTTATACTATACAAATTAATTTCCTAACACAAGTAACACCGTATTTTACCCCTAGTTGTCAATTTTCCTTTCCAAAGTAGCTTATCCTTTTTCTCTTGGAATTTATTTCCTTAAAAAAAACGTGTAATCCTTGATCAAGTAACCTCTTTATATATGGGATTTAACCAATGTTTCAGTTTCTCTAATGATCCAATCATTTATTATTATTATTATTATTATTATTATTATTATTATTATTATTATTATTATTATTATTATTATTATTACTACCACTACTACTACTACTACTACTACTACTACTACTACTACTACTACTACTACTACTACTACTACTATTATTATTATTATTATTATTATTATTATTATTATTATTATTATTATTATTATTATTATTATTATTATTCAAAACGATCATATGAGATATCCATTAATCATCCTCAAGAAACATGTTTAGAGGAAAGTTAAAATATGTGAATAGAGTGAAATATTGAAGAGGAAATAACAAAATCAAAAGTAAAAATAACATCAGCTAACCCATAAGCATATTAGTAGAGAGTTAACTACCGCAATCATAAGATAAATAAACATATTTTTAATGCATCTTTGGCAAATGTTTCCCTTTTAATTGAACAATAAAATACTTCATTTCCTCTTTGCTACGTAATAGAATTTTTCCAAAAAAAATGTTCATTCATTCATTGGAATAGAAACATATTCTCTAAATTTCGAGATTGGAATTTCGAAAACATTTCGACTAGAGTATTTGTCATATTGTTACAAATCTTTGAAGAAAATTAGAAATAAGTTATTCTTCCTCTGCCCTAATATGAGTTTATTTTTCTTCTCTCTCTCTCTCTCTCTCTCTCTCTCTCTCTCTCTATCTCTCTCTCTCTCTCTCTCCTCTCTCTCTCTCTCTCTCTCTCTTCAGGATTCACAGATGCATTTAAGATAAAAAGATTTCTTAATCTTATCTAATTCAGGTCATAAGGTTTTAGCAGATATGAGTATGGACCTCTACGTCCTCGCAATTAAATATCATGATCATTATTACAAGCTAAGCTACAGTCATAGATGGAAACGCAGGATGCTATAAGCCCAAAAGCTCCAACAGGGAAAATAGCCCAGTGAAGAAAATAAATAAAGGGAATAATTGTGCCTAAGTGTACCCTCAAGCAAGAAAATGGTACAGAGTCTATGGCACAACCCATGACTAGAGAACAAGGGTAGTAGTTGAACCCTTGAACGAAGAACAACTTTTTGGTTATCATAGTGTTGTCTGGTGTATGAGGAAAGAGGAAAATAAAGTATAGGCCAGACGATTGTGTCTATATAGGCCAAAACAATGAGCCGTAACCGGAGATGGACCCTATTTAGTACCATCTGGCCAGTGAAGAGGGAAAAGGATAGTGGGAGACAAAGGCATTGAAACGAAAGGAAAAATGAGAGGAACTACCAAAAGAAGAGAGAGAGAGAGAAAGGGAGAGGATAAAGAATAAGAAGTTGATATAAGCCAAAGGACACCAGGGAAAGGGTAGGGACAACAATCTGACCTGGATATATTGAACCAATTCCTTTCGAGTTTCTAAAGTTTGGTGGGACTTTTTCACGGGAATGACAAAGAGGCTTCGCTCGATGTTTTGCTCGTAAAGTGTTTTCTATATCGAGTTTCCATAGGATTTCTTTCATTTTTTTTCTTTTTATTTATTAAGAAATATTCCTTTATAAACTGTATTTCACATTTTTGTATATACATTATATCTATTATAATATAAGAAAAAAATTACAATTTTATTATTTTTCCAAATATGTTTTAAGTTAGAAACATACTGATCCGTGAAAATATTTTTAGCATGTTTCTTATATCCATTAATATTTACATTAAATTGATTTAACAGTTTATTCTTTATACACTTATTAAACTGCTGGTCAGCATTTATTCCCAATTGTCTTGCATCCAGATACTTGAAATAAAATCTACTATTATGGGTGAGTAGATGGCTTGGTTTTGATAGCAGCGAATGTTTCTCTCTCTCTCTCTCTCTCTCTCTCTCTCTCTCTCTCGTGCACATAAGATCAGAAACTGTTCAAAGGATATTGCCATATCCTATTTCAAGTAGCGGAATCATATAAGGATATTTAGTTCTCAATTGTAGGTTTGAACGAAATTCAGAAATTATTACAATGACACGTGTTAATAATAATAATAATAATAATAATAATAATAATAATAATAATAATAATAATAATAATAATAATAATAATAATAATTGGACTGATTTAACCATCATTTTGTCCCCTGGATTTGCTAATTGTCCATCTTTTCATACATGATATTTGATCATCTCTTTTTTCTTCTTTGATTCGAACTGAGGCCCAGCAGAAAGCTCCACCCCTCCCTCCCCCGCAATTTCCAGACACACGAAGGGAATTATCAATCCAAGTAAATCCAATAGAAAGAAAGATGCTAATATTCAACATTTTTTATCTTATTTGAGTTCTGGAGTAAGAGAGATTTGTAATGAAAAGAAATATTAATCATCAGAAATCACTACTCTTACTTTCATATCTGAAGGATACAATTTCTCTCTCTCTCTCTCTCTCTCTCTCTCTCTCTCTCTCTATATATATATATATATATGTGTGTGTGTGTGTGTGTGTATGTTTGTGTGCGCGCGCGCGAGTGTGCCTATATATGTATGCATGTATGTATTTATGTATGTATTCTACGGCCCGTAAAATTAATATCCAGCAGAAATAACATAATACAAAAAGTCTTGTTCACTATTTTCTTTGAAGAAATACTGTCTATCTTCTGACGTGTTTGTCTTCAGATTTCCTCGAGGTTCTTCGTGGCTTTTAAACTTAGAAAAGTAAGCGAAAAGGAGTGGAAGATGTTGCAGAATCACTTCCTAACACAACACTTTTTTTTGACAAATTAACTATTCTAATGTCTGCTTTGTTTTCTTTTATTTCTGACAAGCCCTCTGAGACTATGTGTGCCAATTTGTCATGGGGTTTAACTATGACCTTGGTTCCCTTCGGGAGATGCTGACATTGGGTTACTGATATGCTCATAAGTATCTGGGGAAGCAATATTTCTACTCTTTCAGGTACAGTTGTTACCTTACTTAATAGTCTCTCCTTTCCCGCACAAGCACTTACTCTCTCAAGACTTTCTATTGGCAATATGCACTCTCCTTTTATTATTATTCTATCTTTTTCCCAACAAATGAATGTTTGATTACTCATTATAAATTCCAAACCAAGTATTGCCTTGATTCTTGGAATTCCCAAGGTGGGCAAGACAATAACATCATGTGTAAGCTTCACAGATCCCGCATTAAAGTTAACAATTGCTCTATGCCTTGCCTGTACTTTGTTTCCTCATGGCGTGTCGAGGATGATGGATGCCACTGACTGTAGTAGGCTTTATGATATTCCCTATTCAAGAAGCAAAACACTGACTTCTGTGTCGATCAGCACTCGAATTGACT
>NC_090757.1:69612857-69630357 GCF_036898095.1 Palaemon carinicauda
GCCATTAAGAAAGAGAGGAGGACTCTGAGAGTTGTAAGAAACTATAAAGGTGCAGATATTGGTAGTGATCCCCAGCTCATCGTTGTCACACTGAGAATAAAGCTGAAAGCTCCCAAAAGAAAGATATATAGAACACCTAGGTTTGATACAACTAAGCTTTTAGAAGAAGAGCACAGAGAAGCAATTTTAAATTGAATGTAGGAATCAATTTGCCGTCTTAGAGACTTTAAGAGACGAAGAACTGACACTTGATTAAGAATGGTGAGGTATTAAAAACATAATATCAGTCAGTTGGTAGTGAATTTTTAGAACAAGCAATTACAAGGAGAAAGCCATGGATATCAAATGATACGTGGGACACTATGAGAAGGAGATAAAGACAGAAAATGATGGTTGAAAGTTGTCGAAGAAGTGATGAAAATTACAAGTAGAGCATGCCAAGTATTTCAGTATTGATAATGAGGTCAAAATAAAAGCCATGAATGACTGAGAGAATATTTAGACAATAAAGCAGATGAAGCTGACAAAACTAAGAATTCACGAACTAGCCATGGTATAAGAATTGCTCATAGAACTATTAATGAAATTTCGACTAGGGCAAAGAAGAAGCATATACCCATTAAAAAGAAAGATGACTCTGTAATAGGACAAGAATATGAAAAAAGACAACTTTTGGTGGAACACTTTAGTGAAGATATGAATAGGATATAAGGAGGGAATAATTTGATGGATATACCTGAAGCTGATGAAGACCTTGATGGGCACACTAATGAATTCAGTGTGTTTGAAGTCGAAGCTACCCTATAAAAACCTTAGAGATGGAAAGTCCCGAGATAATACTGGCAGAAAATAAAGTGACTCCAGGACTACTTGCAAGATTATTTTGTAGAATGTGACCTGAAAAGGCAAACCTGATGAATGGGAATTGGGAGTGATGATGAAAATAGCAAAAAAGGAGACCTGGCTGATTGCAATAATTACAGAAGCACAAAACTTACGTTAGTTATGAAATTATATAATATGCTTATTCTAAAGACACTGGAGAGAAAGATTAATGAAAAGCGGACAGATAAATAGGCATGATTTAGAAAAGCTAGAAGTTGCACTGACCAAGTTTTCATTTTGATATATGTAGTACAGCAATGTGTAGAATATAGAAATTCCCTTTTGATGGCATTTGTGGACTATGAAAAAGCCTTTGCCAGTGTGCACCGGCCAATTTTGTGGAGAGTCCTGCGTTATCATGGAATTCATCATAAATATGTAAATTTGATAAAGTCATTTCATGAGCAAAGCAAGTGCAAAGTTAATGTTACTGAAATGTGTTGTCACCTATGTTGTTTACTTTCCTCATGGATTTTGTAATGCGTTGAACAGTCAGAGATGGTGGAAAAGGATTGGACTGGATTAGTGATAGGACATTAGCAAAAGTAGTTCATACTGATGATGCTGTCCTTGTTAGCAGAACAACACAGGATTTGCAATGCTTGCTTACCATAATGCATGAAATATCACACGAGGTTGGGGTGAATATAAATAAAAGAAAGGCAGAGGTAATGAGAAGGAAGTATGCAATGGAAGACGAAATATCATTAGAAGGAGAAAGAATTTATAAGGTAGAATCCTTTTAAGTATTTAGAAACTATGATCTCCAATACAGGATCGTGAAAATTAGAGTTTAGTGAAAGATTGAAAAAAGCAAATCAGACAATGGCTAGTTAAGTTAAATTTGGATATCAAATAGCCTGAAATTACATAACTATATCAGACTATATATCAGTTTAGTGAGATCGGTGTTACTCTATGGACATAAGTCATGGTATGACAATGAAACAATCTCCAATAGATTTAATGGATTCGAAAACAAATCCCTCAAAAGGTTATTGGGAGTCAAATGGCTGGAGAGGTTTAGAAATGAAGCTATAAGAGAGATTACTCGAGTACCATATGTTAATGAGATTATGATGAGTGGTAGATGAAGATGGTTTGGGCATGCTCTTCGCACTCCCCAAGAGAGAATAGTTCAGCAAACGTTCAGTTGGGCTCCACTAGGCACTAGAACAGTTGAAGACCACGGCCTGCGTGGCTGAGGAATATGAAGCGCGGAGTAGGTGATGATGAATGGAGAAGTATTCAATTAAAATCTCAAGAGAGAGACGACTGGTGAAATCTAACCGAGGCCCTTTGCGTCAATAGGCGTAGGAGGAGCTGATGATATGTATGTATATGCTGTGTCCGTATAGTGTTTATGTGTAAATAATGTATATCTACATTTATATATATATATATATATATAAGTATATATACAAATATATATATATATATATATATATATTTTATATGTATATATATATATATATATATATATGTGCGTGTGTGTGTGTATGTATATACTGTGTATATATATATGTATGTATATATATATATATATATACTGTTTATATATATATATATATATATATATGTATATATATATATATATATATATGTATATATATACTGTAAATATGCTTCATTTATATATGTATCGTCATCAAAGGCCCTCAGTTAGATTTCGCCAGTTGTCTTTATCTTGAGCTTTTAAATCAATACTTATCCATTCACCATCTTCTACTTCACGCTCCATAGTCCTCAGCCACGTAGACCTGGGTATTCCAGCTCTTCTAGTGCCATGTGGAGCCCAGTTGGAAGTTTGGTGAACTAATCTCTCTTGGGAGTGCTAAGAGCATGACCAAACCATATCCATCTACCCCTCATAAGGATCTCATTCCCATGGCATTCGAGTAATCTCTCTTATAGTTTAATTTCTAATCCTGTCCTGCCATTTAACTTCCAGTTTTTTAAGAGTCCTGCGTTATTGCCGAGTTCCTCTTTAATATGTAAATTTGATTAAGTCTGTTCATCAGCATAAAAAGTGCAAAGATAGTGTTTGTAGAGTCCTATTAAATTAATTTCTAGTGAACAGTGGAGTACTCCAAGGAAATGCGTTGTCACCTATGTTTTTTATCTTCCTCATGGATTTTGTAATGCATGGAATAAAACCGTTGGAGATGGTGGAGAAGGATTGCGCTGGATTAGTAATCGGAAATTAACTGACCTAGAGTAAGCTGATGACGCTGTCCTTATCAGCATAACACCAGCGGGTGTGATATGCTTTCTTACCAGAATGCATGAAATATCGCACGAGGTTGAGTTCAAGATAAATACGAGAAACCCCCCAGAAAGATGATGTGAACGGAATATGCAATGGAAGATGAAATATCATTGGAAGGAGAAGTGAGATAGAATTGTTTAAATATTTAGGAATTATGATCTCTAATACATGGTCTTTCGAATTGGAGTTTATTGAAAGATTGAACTATGCAAATCACACAATGGCTATGTTAAGTAAAATTTGTAATCAAATCGCCTGAAAGTACATATAAAAGTCAGGCTATATATCAATTTAGTTAGATCAGTGTAACTGTATAGATTTTTAGATTTGAGAACAAAGCCCTAAGAAGAATACATATGTATATATAATATATATGTATATATGTGTATATGCATATATATATATATATATATATATATATACATATATACATATATATATATATATATATATATAAATATATATATATATATATATATATATATATAAACATATATGTGTATTTGTGTGTGCATGAAAAGGCGTATATGCTGATTAGGATTGGAAATAATTTTTGTGTTGGTACTGGGACGCCATTGCCTTCACTCACTGGGACAAGTCTGGGAAACAAATGCATTCGAAGTGAAACCGGACAAGGCAGATTTGAAAAATAGTCGATTTCCGTATCCGATTTAATGACAATATTTTGTGTCTTATTTTCCCTTCGACGGGAAAAGGAGAGATCATGATACAAGAATGGAAAAATTGAAATATTCCTCGAAATCATTTTGAACTTGAACCTGCTACGATTCACGGAATGACCGTATAGCCTATTATAAAATTAGGTTTTTTCATCTCTCTCTCTCTCTCTCTCTCTCTCTCTCTCTCTCTCTCTCTCTCTCCGTCAGCAAAATTAGGGATTATCGAAAAGATTGATTGACTGGATTCCATTTTAAATGTAAGTCTAGTTGTTTCAATAAAATTTTAAATAAATGTGGGCATCAAAATATCACATCCATTCATATGTTTAAGTCGATTACTTTAGTTTCTAATGTAGAAACAAACATTAAATGAAAATTTAGAATAAAGAAATAGATAAATTTGTAAAGAAGATATTATTAAACTAACAGTGTCCAGAGAGAGCCGTTTGCAACATCAGTTTCGTTGAGCAAATTCTCCCAAATATTGTGGTATGATTTTCCACTGTTAGGTATCCCGTTTCTTGCCCCCTTTGATACATTACTGTTAACTCTCCTCTCATTATCACTCCTGCTCTTTGTGTGGATATTTTCCTCTTCTTGTTTTTCTGTGCTGCTGCATTCAGTATCTCCTTCTACTAATAAAGATGTGTAGGATATTATGTTGCCAGTTTTCGTGTTAGTTTATATTTACTTTAATGGCTGTTTATTTATTTATTTTTTTATTTTTTTTTATTTTTTTTTTTTTTTGTGCAGCTGGACTCTTTACAGGACATTCACAGTCATTTCACCATCATTTAGTATTTCACACCGCATATTGTTCGTATATTGTCAAATCCACAATACGACTCACTTAGAAATCAAAAAAGTGTTCAGATTCCCCTTGAAAGCCTTACTATCTTCAGCCTTTCGGATGTCTAGTAGGCGCTTATTGTAAAGGCTTGGGACTGCATATCTCAAGGCTCTAGACTCTAGAGCATATAGTAGACATACATCTATGTTCTAATAATTTGAAACTATCTGTAATTATTCTCGTGTCAACACGATTTTTTGGCTGCACAATATATAGCAGTAATTTTAGATATTTTGGAGGTCCAGTTCTGATAACTTGATGGGTTATGGTATATATTCTAAACTTAGATATTGATATAATAGGCACCCGGTGTAATTCAATTAGTGTAGAATGGGATTTAGTTGTAAGACTGTCTCTATCGTAGTTATTTTGAAGTATATATATATATATATATATATATATATAAATATATATATATATATATATATATATACAGAACAACCTACATGGAAAATGAAAATACGAAATATACGATTAAGTCCTGACTAGTTTCGTGATACTTCTTCAGAGGACTGATTTATTGAGAGAGGTTTCTTTACATTTTATAGGGACAGTAAACCTACGAACATACATATAGAGATATACAGAACAATGACACTCCCATACCAGCTACCTGGGCTGAGGTCAGGTGTTTACTGGGCGGAGATCCAACCTTATTAGACACCTGTCAAAAGGGGTCATTTCTAGTGACCGGTAAATTCTTGATTTTGATTTTCAATACAGTTTATTTATATGAATAACGGCAGCCTTATCTATATAAATACATAAGCAAAACTATATGTATATGTAAAACACATCTATATATAAATATATAAAAAGACATATACATACGTATACACAGATAGTCATTCATACACAAGCATGCATAATATATACATGGACATATACATACGTGTACACATACTAGTATACATATACAGACACATACATAGACTTACATATATATGTTTTTTTTTACACATGATTAACATGTATATATACATATATATACACATATACATACACACACATATATATATATATATATATACACAAATATACATATACGTACACTTATACATATATATACACACATATACATATACATATACATATACACGCATACACACACACACACACATATATATATATATATATATATATATATACATACAGCACACAAAATTTACTTGTACTGCCTTATTGTAATTCTTTTAAAGAAAGTACTCAACTGTTGAAAAATTTCAATGTAAATGAAGCATTCAAGAGTAACAATACAATAAAAACAGCCTTAATAAAGAATTCTCCTGACATTACCAAGGGATGTGTATATCGTATTCCATGCAATGCTTGTGAAAAATTCTATATTAGTCAAACTGGTAAAGCCCTAGAAAAGAGAATTGAACAACATAAGAAAAGTGTCAGATATGCTCAAGATAATAATGCACTCTTTGCTCACGTTAGAGATAAAAATCATACTATTAATTGGTCAGGTGAAAAGTAATTGGTTCATTCAAATAACTTAGTGGAAAGAAACATCATAGAGTCCAGTTTCATAAAAGAATCCTTTGAAAACAACTTGAATATTGGACATGGAATGTATAAACTCGACGCCTTTATATGTAAAGAGATTTGTAAGCTATATAAAAAACCTTTAACCACTTAATGTAGAACTGAATGTATTGTAAATAATTATCGTCGCTGTGAAATTAATATTTAGACCTAAGCTGCCATTCATTAAAGGGTACAATTATTTTATATAGTATGCACAAGTACATTGGCACTATATAGTGCTATGGTAGATATAAGTATTGATATATACGTGATTATATGTTTATGGTAATAATGTTGTATGTGCATATCTATCTATAATTCTATATATATATATATATATATATATACATATATATATATTTATATATATACATATATATATATATATATATATATATATGTGTGTGTATGAGTGTATGCATAGTTATGTACATGTGTGTATATATGTATATGTATATGTATATATGTATATATATGTATATGTATATGTGTGTATATGTATGTATATGTATGAATATGTATATGTGCATGTGTATATATATATATATATATATATGTGTGTGTGTGTGTGTGTGTATATGTATATATGTGTATATGTATATATATATATATATATATATGTGTGTGTGTGTGTATGTATATGTGTATATATATGTATATATACATGTTAATCATGTGTAAAAAAAACATTTATATGTAATTCAATGTATGTGTCTGTATATGTATACTAGTATGTGTACACGTATGTATATGTCTATGTATATATTATGCATGTTTGTGTTTGAATGCCTGTCTGTGTATACATATGTATAAGTCTTTTTATATATTTATACATAGATGTGTTTTACATATAAATATAGTTTTGCTTATGTATTTATATAGATAAGGCTACCGTTATTCATATAAATAAACTGTATTGAAAATCAAAAACAAGAATTTACCGGTCACCAGAAATGACCCTTTTTGGCAGGTGTCTAATGAGGTTGGATCTCCGCCCAGTAAACACCTGACCTCAGCCCAGGTAGCTGGTATGGGAGTGTCATTGTTCTGTATGCCCCTATATGTATGTTCGTATGTTTACTTTCCCTATAAAATGTAAAGAAACCTCTCTCAATAAATCAGTCCTCTGAAGAAGTATCACGAAACTAGTCAGGACTTAATCGTATATTTCGTATTTTCATTTTCCCTGTTGGTGCTTCTGCATCTGAGCATCACGTTTTCCTGTGACTTTTACGCATATATATATATATATATATATATATATGTATACCGTATATATATATATGTATATATATATGTATATATATATATATATATATATATCATAAATATATATATATATATATATATATGTATACCGTATATATATATATATATATATACACACATACAATATATATATATACTTGTATTTATATATAAATATATATATATATATATATACATATAATATATATATATATACTTGTATTTATATATAAATATATATATATATATATATATATATATAAATATATATATATATATATATATACATACAGCCATAAACACACCTAGCTCAACTACATAACGGTGTGTATGTTTATATATATATATATATATATATGTGTGTGTGTGTGTGTATATATATATATATATATATATGTATATATATATGTATACATATATATATATATATATATATATGTATATATAAATACAGCATTCATATATATATATATATATATATATACAACGAGTGTGTGAGATCTGCATGAATGAGTTAGTGTGTGTAACTTGTTTTGAAATTTTATTTTTTCACTTAATTGCGTGTCCATCATCTCTTAATCACTACAGAATAAATACCATTTTTCCCTCTTCTTCCTCAATCATTTTACGCATGTGCCCATGAAGATTATTTGTTTTATATTCATCTTTTTCTTTCTTTCTTCCTCCTGCTTCTCAATCATGAAATTTTCATTGATGTTTGCTGTTTTCTTTCCTGATTTTCAAAACGATATTTTTTCCGATTTACTGTCATCCTCTTGTTTGATTTTATCTTTTGTTTTCTGACTTCTTTGGTTTTCTTTCGTCTTAATTATTATTTCAATTGCTTTTGATTCCCTTTCTCTCTCCTTTCTCTCTTTATGGCCATGGGATTTCTTATATTATTACTTTCTTTCTCTCTCTCTCACTCTCTCTCTCTCTCTCTCTCGATCGATCGATCGATCGACGTATACTTTATTATGTTATTACACTATCTTGTCTCTCTCACTAAATATTTTTTTAACTTTATCCCCTTTCACTTAGAAAACTGAAACCAAAATTGTCTTATCTCTCTAGTAATTTATTAGTTAATGTATAAATAAACAACAAAATGTACTAATGATTGACCAACGAACAGTTAATTGGTCACAAATGTAATGAGCTCTCTTAATGATCCGCTCAATGAACATAATGAAGTTAATTTTCAACTTCAGGGAAATTAGTTTGCTCTTCGGTGGAACAAGGGTATTGATCAACTGATTACTTAATTACCATGGTGTTACAATTGCTGGGGTCAGGGCATAAAGTTGATATGGTGTAGAAAAGTGTTGTACCTCTGTTCCAGATTTCTTTCCTATCTCTTATTGACCAACCCCTTAACTATGATTTCATCTCTCAGGAGCAAACTTATTCTTGTTCAACCCTCATAGATTTACCAGACGTATTCTTGTTCAGCCATCAAAAAATTACCAGACATATTCTTGTTCAACCAATAACCATTTACCAGACATTTCTCTTCAACCGTCATAGGTTTGCCAAACCGATTTGTGTTTAATATTCGTCATTTTTTCAAAGACATTATAGTTCAACATTCATATATTTACCAAACACATTCTTGTTTACCAAGAAAGATTTTCCAGAAGCATTTTTGTTCAATCGCCGAAGGCATTTCTCTAGCCAGGGAGATGAGTGGACCCATCCTTCATTTCCTTAGAATTTTTCAAGTTTTGAATTTTGAGTCGCAAATTTTGAGGTGCAGTAACCAAAAATAAAATATAAGATAGAAGAAAAACTATCAAAGAAAAATATCAGAAGGCAATAAAATCTAAGGAAGAACGAGTCCATTATTTAATTTCTAATTCTGTTCAAGGTTATGAATACACATAGTTTTTCATTCTAATTTTTAATTACATGTTTTTTTTTTCTCTTCCCTTTTTTTTTTTAAATTGGTACTAACTTTCACAGTTTGATTAAGAAATGTGATAAAAATTCCCATTTATCTCTAAATGTGCACATTCCATTTTATACGTTCCAGCAAATATAATCAAAGTAGTCACATTACTTTCGCCGAATTCATTTTTAATTTTCCATTTACCCTTTGTACTAAACGTGACGTGTTTTCTTGACCAATAAAAACGTAAAGTGATAGGCAGAGCTATTTTCGTATGAGATTTCTCTCTCTCTCTCTCTCTCTCTCTCTCTCTCTCTCTCTCTCTCTCTCTCTCGGTTGTAACTCTTTCCCAATTCCTTTTCCTCTTTTTTTCCGCTCGTTCGTGTTGGCTTATCCTTTTTGCATTTGCTCCTTTTCTCTCTTTATTCCTATTTTCCTTTTCTTATATTTTTAGGTCGCTCGTATTGTTCTATCTTTCTTTTCATTGTGTTATGTTCTTTTAATCCTTTTCGTTATTTTCCGCTTTACCCTTTTGTTCCTTTGTTTCAGATCTCTTATTATTACTCCCTTTCATTTTTATATCGTATATTTCTTTACTTTTTGTCTTAGTGTTATGTTCCCCCCAACGTAATTTTTTTTCACCTTACACTATTTGCTTCTGTTCCTTTGTTACAGATCTCTCTATATCATTATCCCCGTCTTTTTTATATATCATCCTTTTCGTTACCCTCTTTCGGGTTTTGTTCGTTAATATTTATTTGGAATATTTCTTCATACTTTACTACTATTTTTTCTTTTCTAATTTATAAAAAAGATGAGTTTTTCTGGTACTTTAAATGTTATACTTTGATAATACTAGAGCAGTGGCTCATTTTTATTTCATAAAATATACTATTTTCTTTGAATAAATATATAAAGACTACCCCTGACCCACATCCAACAGACATACAGACATAACTTGAGCAGTTATTAGTCCTTCTCTACATTGGTACTACCCAGTGTTATGCATTTTTCTATATTTTTTTGCAACTCCGGAGACCGTTTTTGTAGAAGTCGGTGGGTTGAGCTTCAAACCATGACTCCACCCTGGATATCAGTGTCTCATCATTTGGAAAGTGTGTTCCCTTCAAAAATTACTTCCTGGTTGAAAGAAGTGAAAGTCAGATAGTGCCAGGTCAGGAGAATAAAGGGGGTTGCGGAAGAATTTCATAGCCACAAGAGTGCGCTTCTATCTGGGTGATATGCGAGTTGTGGTCTAAAGAATTGTCAGTATGCCACGTATTTTAAGTTTGACTGAAGCTTAGAATTTACGCAGTAGTGAAGCATAGTATGTCCCAATAATTGTATTATCCTTGTCCATGAAATCCGTTATCACTACTCTGTGCTGGTCCCTAAAGACGGTAAGCGTTACCTTTCATGGTTGCACTCTTTCCTTCTTTGGTGGTGAGTCAATGTGCTCTTACTGCATAATGACTTTAGTCTCAGGATCATAGTGATGGATCCATGTTTCATCCTATGAGATAAGTCTGTCAAAGTAGGCTTCCTGGTTTTGTTGGGCACATGTCCATAAGAGACTTTGAGTAAGGAGACTGGGAATCCACCGTGCAGACACCTTATGCATTGGTAATGATCCTGAATGATTTTTCCCACAGACCCTACATTTATCTTCCCAATTTTGAGTAACTACCGAACATTTATACAGCGGTCTACCAAGAGGACATCCTCTACTTGATGGATGGTCTCTTCATCAATAGCAGAATAAGGGCATCCAGGAGTCGGTGCGTTTCGATAGATGTTTGACCACATTTGAATTAGGCGATGCCACTGTTTTACAACAACATATGATTGGGCAGCATCTCTTTCATTTCATCGAAGGTCTGTTTAGGCGTGCGACCTTTCAAGTATAGAAAACTGATCACTGTTCGTTACGCGATTGGGCCCATAGTCACACCTTACATCAATCTAACTCTTATAAAAAGGAAGCAAAGTGAGTTCAGTGCTGCAAATTATCATGTGGCATATACACTAATGTACCAATACACGGGGAATATCATTCAGATATAATGATCCTAAGTGGGTCAGGGGAAATCTTTAATGAACGTCCCTCGGGTATGTGTCTGAATATATATATATATATATATATATATATGTATATATATATATATATATATGTGTGTGTGTGTATATATGTATATATGTGTGTGTGGGTGTGTGTGTGCGTTCTCGCCACGCTGAACAGCAGCCCCTCGAAAGAAAGAACTCCCACAAATTGCTCAAGCTAGTGGATGGTTGAATCTTTGTGTGTGTGTGTGTGTGTGTGTGTGTGTGTGTGTGTAACATTATGGATATTTAGCCTTCATTTTTGACGAGTCGCATACTCTAGTATAGCAATATTTTACCAAAATGACGTTGAGCGAAATCATTTGAATTTGTTCAATACTCTTCCAGTGTGGATCGGTGTAATTTTTTTTTTTTTTTTTTTTTTATGAACACTTTTCCGAGAATATAGCGGTAGTTTAAAAGAATTGGTGCATTCCTGGTGTCAATTTGTATTCCATTTAGGTAGTTACTTGCTGTCAAAAAGCTTTTACCTTGACAAGTATTTTGCATATGCTTGTGAATAGTGTCTCTTCACTTATAAATAGGAATGCAATCTAATTCTCTCTCTCTCTCTCTCTCTCTCTCTCTCTCTCTCTCTCTCTCTCTCCACAGACACACACTAATGTTCTTTCACCAGAGCAGGCAATTGCCGGTAATATATGTAAACATTTGAAACAAAATTAAATTTCACTCTGCTACCGAATGTTTGTAGTTGCCGGTTTTAATAAAAACATTAAGATTAAAGTCGCATGGTACTTTTTCAAAATAACCAAAAACTACTTGACGATATTTTTATCTTTAAAATGTTCAAATAGAAGTTATATTTCAACGTAGAATATCTCCTTTTATGGTTATTACCATTTTCCGCACATTTCGTTACTTTATTATTATTATTATTATTATTATTATTATTATTATTATTATTATTATTATTATTATTATTATTATTATTGTAGTAGTAGTAGTATTAGTAGTAGTAGTAGTAGTAAATATCATACCTTATTTCACTGTGGTATAGAGAGACCATAAATCCACAAAGACATTTTGCTTAACAAGGGAATATGTGAGAGAACGCCCAGTGTTGCTTATTCCAACTTTTAAATTCCTGGTGACAGTAGTTTACTAAGCATGAAATACTAAGTTAAACATTGAAAAAGTAAAATTCTATTTATTTATGCTGTTTCATAACTTTGCCTTCTTTTGTTATGAAAATTAATATATTTAGAAGCCTTTTATTACCGGCAAATTTTGTTTTATTAATTTTTCTTTTGTTTATAACTTCGTCTTCACTTTTTTCTTGGATAAGAATATAAGTACATATGGAAGTATATTTTCACCGACAAAATTATGTTTACTCATTTATTAATTTTTTCATTTAACTATCAACCAATAGTATATTCATTATATATTTATCTGTTTTTCCAGACTTGTCCTTTCGTAAAAGAACCTAATATGATATCAAATCCCTCGGGAACAAAATCTCGAATAAACTTTTTATTTACTTCTAGAAAACAATCCATTATTTAACATAACATACCAATTCCTTAAAGAGCAAATGGCAGCGGCCATATATATATATTTACATATATACATGTACATATATACAGTGATACCTTGGTAGTCGAACGACTCTAAATTCGAACAAATCAGAGTTCGACCAAAGAATTCGAGTAATTTGTGCTGCGGTGTTCGAAAAAAAAATCGGAACTCGAACACAGCCGAATGCGTGACCATGTGAGATGAGCGGCCATCTCGGCTACTCTCGCCTGGTCAGGTAGCATCATTTCAAGAGAGATCGTCAGTCCGACAACACGTGTTCAGAATATATTGTGATTTAGTTCGTTTTATTGTCTTTTTTTTTTTTTTTTGCTGATAATAATGCGCCTCAAGAAAGTTAGTGATAAGGGGAAGGATAAGAGGAAAACAGTGAGAACAACGATCGAGTTGAAGGAGGAAATTATTGCAAAATATGAGAATGGTGTACGAGTGTCTGATCTAGCCTTACAGTATGGCATGGCGAAGTCGACCATTTCGACCTTTTTGAAAAACAAGGAAGTGATAAAGAAAGCTAATGTTGCACAGGGAGTGACAGCAAATACTAAGCAAAGGCCTCAAGTAATTGAGGAAATGGAAATGTTGCTCCGTATATTTATTAAAGAAAGGCAGTTGGCCGGGGAAAGTATAAATGAAGCTTTTATTTGCGAGAAAGCTCTTCATTGCTATGAAGAATTGGTGAAGAAAAGTGCCAGTGCTAGTGAAAGTGATTCGTCATTTACTTTTAAAGCAAGCAGGGGCTGGTTCGAGAAATTCTGGAACAGAACTGGTATTCACCGTGTGACTAGGCATGGGGAGGCAGCCAGTTTGGATCAGCCGGCATCCGAAAAATACATTGGCGAATTTGACCGATACTTTAAGGAACAAAATTTGATCCGACAGCAAGTCTTTAATTGTGATGAGACCGGGTTATTTTGGAAGAAAATGCCGGCCAATACCCACATTACTAAGGACAAGACGAAGATGCCATGTCACAAGCCAATGAAAGATAGACTGACATTGCTGCTGTGCGCCAATGCTAATGGCAATTGCAAGATTAAACCCTTGTTAGTGTACCATTTGGACAACCCCCGGGTCTTTAAAAGAAACAATATCTTGAAAAGTGCACTATCAGTTATGTGGCGCACAAACACTAAATCTTGGGTCACAAGATACTTCTTTAGTATGTGGATCAACGAAGTTTTTGCCCCCCAGTTTAAGGCATACCTGACTGAAAAGAACTTGCCCTTGAACTGTCTTCTGGTGATGGACAATGCTCCTGCACACCCTCCAGGTCTAGAGGAAGACTTAAAAGAAGAGTAGAGTTTTATCAAGATTAAATTTCTGCCCCCCAATACTACTCCCATACTCCAGCCCATGGACCAACAGGTCATTTCAAACTTTAAAAAACTATATACCAAGGCCCTTTTCCGAAAGTATTTTGAGTTGAATAGTGATACACAGTTGACCTTAAAGGAATTCTGGAAGGATCACATCAGCATCCTTAACTGTGTGAACATGATTGACCAAGCTTGGTGTCGTGTGACCTATAGGACATTGAACTCTGCCTGGTGAAAACTGTGGCCATCATGTGTAACAGAGAGGGAATTTGAGGGTTTCCAATCAGAGGCAGGTTCAAGCACTGCTACTGTTATTTCTGAGGACACTGTTGTCATTGAGGAAATTGTTGGCATGGCCAGGAGTATGGGGCTTGAGGTCAACAAGGAAGACATTGAT
This sequence comes from Palaemon carinicauda, assembly GCF_036898095.1. Taxonomy (NCBI): domain Eukaryota; kingdom Metazoa; phylum Arthropoda; class Malacostraca; order Decapoda; family Palaemonidae; genus Palaemon; species Palaemon carinicauda. The sequence goes on from NC_090757.1 coordinate 69,627,581, forward strand.
GAACTTGTTGATAGCCACTCTACTGAGTTGACAGTTAAAGAATTGTTGCACCTGCAACAACAACAGCAGTAGCATTTGATTGGGGAGCTGGAATCCTCAGAAGAAGAGGATGTAAGAGAGGAGGTTCCGGGTTCAGTGATAAATGACATGTGTTCGAATTGGGGAGAGTTGCAGGCTTTTGTGGAAAAATATCAACCAGAAAACAGCAGTAGCAAACTGGGCAGTGAACATCTTTAATGATAATGTTATGTCTCACTTTAGAAGAATAGTGCAGAAGAGAAAGAAGCAGCAGACAATTGACATGTTTTTCATAAAAAAAAGAAAGCTCCTACAGCCCAGCCTGATTCCCCTACAAAGAAGAGAGACAGATGAGAAAAAAAAAACCCTGAACAAGATTTGCCCGACCTTTTACTGGAGAGAGAAAAAACCCCTGAAGGAGAACTACTCAGCAACTTCATGGAAGGGGGACTCTCCTTCCAAGAAGTAACCTCCCCCTTCCGTCCTCTACACATCCATTCCTGTATGCCATCGAACCGCTGCTAAGAGGTACAGTAAATGGTTTTAAATTGTTTTAAAAGATTTTCCGACCAATTTCGTACACATTTTAAATAGTTATTGTTGTTTAGGTACATGTTTTATAAATATTTCGGGCATTTTGGAATGCATAGGAACGTATAAAAATAAATACCAATATTTCTTATCGGAAAAAAGGTTTCAGTACTCAAACAAATAGGTGGTCGAACATTGATCCAGAAAAGATTATGGTCGAGTACTGAAGTATTACTGTATGTATATATATATATATATATATGTGTGTGTGTGTATGTGTATGTATGTATGTATATATATATATATATATATGTGTGTGTGTGTATGTATGTATATATATATATATATATGTGTGTGTGTGTATGTATATATAAATATATATATATATATATATATATTCAAATAGGCCATATAAATTTTTGATACATTAATGTCTGGATTCTCGTAACAACCTCGGGATCAGAGCCCCAGGTGAAATCACACAAAGACAAGAGCTAGTGTCCGGCCGGGAATCGAACCTTGGTCGGCAAGCTTGTATAGACAGTGACTACTATGAGATTCAGGGCCTCTGTAACACGGTTTTTTGGACTTTGCTCCTTATCAAAGCATCGGATGTAGCTGAAAGTTCACCCTTGTATATTTTACAACCACACACAAATTTTGTCAGCATTATCAATAACCTAAACCCAATAGTTTTAATTTTTATAGAGTAAAAATGATCTAGCCGACGCCATGGCCAGTGATAACAAGCCAAGAGTCGAAAACATTCATTACGTAAGCAATACAAACACCTTTTAACAAAATTTTGCCCCGCCCATCCACCAGACACCCATTCACCTTGTTCCATCGGCTCTGAAACCCATAACAGTCAAGAATGGCTAACAGGATTTGGAATTGCCACCTTGGTTGCAAAACTGCATTTGTCTTACGACTTGCAACTTTATACAGTCAGGAGAAAGCCTGTGGCCATATTTATTATAGCCTGAATAGGTGGTTATTCAGTTTCTAGTTTAAATCCAATGTTTATGGTTTGATTTGTATTTAGCGTAACAGGATTATAATACTTGTAATGTCATTCAGGCTTTTGAACATTTCCATTAACTATTCACTATGCCACCAAGAGAGAGAGAGAAAGATAGAGATTGTTTGTAAACAGTCTTTATATAACTATTTTTGTTAAAATAAGAATTTTGTGCTAAACTCTCCATCAAACCAACGGATCATCCGATATAATTTTTTCTTCTTCTTTTTAGGCCGTACGACCGTGTTGGCTATGTTTGGCCATGACTGCATTTTATAAATAAATCAGGAATAGTTTTAGGAGTTTTATTTGTACATCTAATGGGAATTTATAGAAGTAAAGTGAACATAATTCATTTATCCTTTAATATAATTACTACATGTAGCAAAACAATTAATAGTAAAGATGAAAATGCAATGAAGGAATGATACCATACCTTATCTTTAGCTTCAGCATCGACAATAACATGTCCAGTTGCCATAATTTGTCAGCTTAACGAAATAAGTTATCATCTAATGTTAAACTTAATGTGTGAAGAGGCCATGGCTTATTGCGCAGTGAAAAAACATGACAAAGACTTTATGAATGGCGGAATGATACATAAATGTGGGTGGGGTGTCTGTGCTAGCGTAGTAATACTACTGTAGCAGTACTGCCGCAACAGTAGTATACATGAATTAAACGTTTACGCCAACTGCTGGGATCCTTGAGGATCATTTAGCACTTTTTAAAACTACTCGAGAAATGAGTTTTTATAGTCAGAATTTAAATTTTCTGATCCAACAATGCCCATGATAGCCTTCAGTGTTATCCTGAATTATAATCAGGCCAAAGTGGGTGGAGCCTCATTGTGTCATCATTCTGACGATAATTATTGGTGAAGGTTTAAAGCCAAAATACGGTACCGGCTATTTTTTTTTTTCAGTAAATAGGTAGGTAGATAGACAATAAATAAAACTTGCTTGACATTGGATATAGCAGTTATCAAATCAAGTTTGTCTACGACGTTTTTGAAAATTACCAACTATACCCTACACCTTGTCAATCTGATTGTGACCTATAAAGTTGACTGTAATTTCTTAGGAAACTTATTTTTGGAGTTAGACTAATAATCGAGGTGTTTTTGTATTTATTAACATATTTTGTTGGTTTGTTCATTATGATAATTATTATTGGAGAGGTTTCAGAGTTCATAAAGGTGTACTGC
>NC_090757.1:69640936-69645936 GCF_036898095.1 Palaemon carinicauda
TCCCAAATTAAATACACTGTTCCTCGCAGAGTTAAAACATAAGGTTAAAGGATTCTACCTGCTGCTACCACAGATTACTTGAGTTGCTCCACTTGCTTTGCATAGTGCATAAAGAACATCTTGGATGACCACCTGTTGGTGAACGAACAAGATGTTCAAGGTCCATGTAAATAAGGAAATTTTATGGAAGAAGCAACTCCTCTCGGATCATGACTAGCGGGTGTACTGTATGGACCCGATTCATGAATAACACAGGTGAGTTTCGCCCTTAGTAATAGAAAACCTTGAGCCTGAGGTTTCTCATCTGAACAGCTGTCCTCCCATAAAGTCTGAAGTTCTATGAAGATAGACCTTAGGCACCCCACTGGACATAGAAATACATCTTCCTTCAGAGGGTAGATTCTCTAGAGACCCCACCTGATGGTGGGTAGCATGTTCTTGGAAAGAAACTAGGGAGAGCAAATCATGAGATGTAGGTTTCTGGTTTTCAGTTATAAAGTGAAGACAGTCGACTTCTGTACTCGCTGAGACAGGGATGGATCTGGTAGCGGAACAAATTTTAGGCGTAGTTCCAATGCCAAAGGGAACCACACGCTATTTGGCCACTTGTGGGCCACTATTGCCGCCTTCCCTTTGAAGGATCTCAGCTTGTCAAGAACCTTCAAAAGGAGGTTGTGCGGAGGGAACAGATAAATACCTGACCATCTGTTCCAGTCTAGGGACATAGCGTCCAAGGCCTCCATTAGCGGATCCCCGTATGGGGACACATAACGATCCATTTTCTTGTTGTCTTTCGTCGCAAAGGGGTCTATCTGCAGCTCCGGGACTTGACTCTAGATGAAGGAGAACGATCCTGCGTCAAGGGACCGTTCTGTCTCTATTGGTGTAAACCTGGATTGAACGTCCACTGTCACTTTGCGGAACCCTTGAATGTGAACTGCTGACAGTTGCCATTTTCTCCTTTTGTGCCAAACAAAAATGGCCAACATCACTTGGTTGATTCGAGGTGACCTCGACCCATGTCAATTCAGGCATCTCACTATCACCTCGCTGTCTAGAACCAGTCTTATGTGGGTCGAGTGGCGAGGAGATACCTTCTTTAAAGTCAGAAGCACTGCTATGGCTTCTAGAAAGTTGATGTGAAATGACTTGAAAAGATTGGACCAAGCTCCTTGGACTCTCTTCTGATGAGAGTGACCCCCCCCCCCACTCTTCCTTTGAAGCGTCTGTGTGGATAGTTACTGACGGGGAGGAGGTTGAAGAAGTATTGATTTCTTCAGTTGCTTGGCACTGAACCACGGCTTGAGAAGCGAACGCAGTCGAGTCGGTAGAGGTCTTATTAGATCTCTTCGCGCGTTTGATGCGTATTTCCCCCAGACTCCTGTTGCATCATTTACCTGTGCTCTTAGCACTTGATCTGTTATTGAAGCAAACTGTAAAGAGCCCAGCACTCTCTCCTGTTCGCATCTTGATATCTGTTTGGATTTCAGCAGTCTCTTAACAGATCCTGCTATTTCTTTCCTCTTCTTCCCAGGAATGGAAAGTCGATGTGACTCCAAATTCCAATGGATTCCCAACCACTGAAATTTTTGAGCTGGAGAAAGTCGAGACTTTTTTATATTGATCTTGAATCCCAGATGTTCCAGGAACTGGATCACTCTCTTAGAAGCTTTCATGCATTCTGTCCTGGATGCTGCCCACACCAGCCAGTCGTCCAAGTAGGCTACTACTTGGACCCCCTTTAGGCGTAATTGATGGACGGCTGCGTTTGCGAGCTTCGTGAAAATCCTTGGGGCTATGTTTAGCCTGAAAGGCTTGGCTCTGAAGGCGTAAAGTTTTCTATGTAACTTAAAGCCTAGGTAGGAGGAGAGGTGGCGATTAATTGGAACTTGCCAATAAGCGTTAGACAAGTCTATAGAGAGTATATGCCCTCTTGGGCAGTAGGGTCCTTATGTGTTGAAGTGTGAGCATTCTAAAATTATAGTTCATTTGAACTTGTTGAGTGGCGACAAGTCAAGAATGACTCTGAGTTTATCTGAGTCCTTCTTTGGAACACAAAACAGCCTCCCTTGAAATTTGATGGACTTAACTTTCCGAATCACTCTTTTGTCTAAGAGCTCTCGGACGTGTTCTTCCAAAACGGGGGTTGAGTGTTGGGAGAACTGAGGAAATTGAGGTGGAGGGTTGCTCTAACTCCAACCTAGTCCATTCTTTATTAGGCTGTGGGCCCAGGAATCGAAGGTCCAGCGATCCCTAAATACCTGTAGCCTCCCTCCTACAGGAAGCATCTCACTTCTGCTGTTGTGGACCTGAGGCCCTGACTCCTTGACCGCGTCCTCCCCTGAATCCCCTTCCTCTTGAAGGGCATCTAGAAGAACCTCTGGCTGTTCCTCTAGCCCTCGAACGAAAGGAAGAAGTCTGCCTTTCGAAGGCTGGGTTAAAAACTGGCGACTGAGTCGCCACTTGTTGAGGTACCCGTTGGTATGTGGTTGGCAGTTGTGCCATCATCTAAGGCACCGCGGTCATAGGAAGTTGTTGCTGTTGATGCTGTCGGTAAGGTATAGCCGGCCGAGAAGATGGCCTAGGCTTTTTTGTCTTCCTCTTGGGTTGGGGACCCTCATCCTGAGAAGACTTCCTCTTAAGATCTAAGCCCCACTTTTTGAGAAGGTTCCTATTCTCTGTGGCGGCCTTATCTACGACCTCTTTAACCGCATCATTGGGAAAGAGGTCTTTACCCCAGATACAAGCTGATATCAGTTTCCTCGGCTCGTGTCTCAGTGCAGCCGAGGCGAACGCGAACTCTCTACAGGTTCTCCTAGCTTTAATAAAGCTATAGAGATCCTTTGTAACCGTGGCCAGATGAGTTTTGTCCACCACCATGAACATGTCCTGGTTCTTGGGGTCACTTACCATTGTTTCTAATGTGGTTTGCAACGACATTGATGCCGCAAGTCTTTCCTTTGTCTCTTGCTCCCTACACAAGAGAAAGTCCGACAACTTAGGGAGTTCCTTACCGAACTGACGTTCAGCAATATCAGCTTCCAGCTTCCCAACTGAGAAGGTAAGGTGTACGTCCTTCCAGTCTTCTTAATCTAAGGGCAAGGTCCGAGATAACGGCTTGCACTCCCCCAAGGAGGGGCATGGTTTCCCGGCCTCCACCGCCTTTAAGGCTGCCGTATATCCCTTTTTCATAAAGGGAAAAGCTCTGGCAGGAGAGGCCACAAAGGAGGGAAGCTTCTTACTCAAGGCTGGCACCTTTCAGTTTGTGAAGCCCCTCTCTTTCATCGAGCTTGATAGTAACGCCTGAGCTCAGTCTCCTCCTTTGAGGCTGGCTTCTTCCTAAGGCGGACATAACAGTCCGGGTAGGAATCCTTATTGAACCAAAATTCCACCTCTTCCAGGGGAATTGCTCCCAACTTTTCAGATATAACAATCTTCCCGATTGTCATAGGCATATGTTCGGCATACCTCCAAGGATTGGTATCCGAACACAAAGGAAGATCCTTCACGTTGAGTCGCTTCTGGGGCCCACGTGATGCTGCTAGTCTACATATCTCCAGTTTCATTGCAGCCTCTTTCTCATCACTCTTCTTCTGAATTTGTTGGATCATCTCAACAATAGAAGAAAGAGTCCTTCCCAGGTCATCTGGAATAGAAGAGGAAGTAGAGGGAACAGGTTCTGGGTCCGGAACCGATGTAACCGACACCTCATCGATTTCTTCCTCTTCTACTTGAGGAGTCTGGCACAGCTCCTCCTCTTGACCTTCTCCTAGAAGGTCCTTCTCTGTAGAATCCGACACCTCCGACATCCTATCGTCCAATTGGATGTCAAGAAGGGCGGCCGAGACTTCAAAATCCACTGGATTCTGGGTAGTTGGTATCTCCACCTGAGGCTGGGGGATGACTGCATCAGCTGATGCTTTAGGGAAAAGGTAGGCCCTCATCTTCTCATTTGGAAGGTAGGGGCCTGAGGTGTTTTTCGGAAAACCCCTCAGCCAGGATTGCAACTTTTCCCTGTCAGTATCCCTTGACTCCGTCGACTTGGGGTCGTCAAAAGCCTCAGTAATCATGTTAGAACATACTGTACAAACCTGAGGATCCCAATACCGGAGATCACCTCTGGAGGCTGCCCATGGTACGTGCCTCCTACAGTATTGATCTCCACAGAAGTATTTACTGCGGACATAACAGAACACACTCCTGCACTTCGGATGGTCCTTCTTTAAAGAGAAGAAAAATCCATGAGTATCAAGTGAAGGCTATTCACTTATATTGAAACATTTAGCTTATATAGAAAAGCTATAAAAGAAAGAAGGAAAGACATACTTGTATTTCCTGTCCAGTCAATTGCCGTAACCTCCTAAAATATTAAAACTAAGGTTAATTCTATACTAGAATACCTTATGTATTTTCCTAAACGGAAATTTAATGTATAGTTTTAATATACGGGATTGAAAGAATACAGAAAGAACTCACTTTCTATATAAAGTACGGTCTCAACAAAAGGCTGTACAAGTTAACATTAAGTATGATGAAGAATTTTAGTGTTATCACAAACTCTGTACAGCAGTTTCTACTAATGCAGAGTGTACTACACTACGAATATAGAAACTATTGTACATCGCATGCTATTGTGCTGGCCGGCAACTACCCCTTTGTAAATCAAAGATATACTATCTTTAACTAATAGGCGGCAGCCCACTGACTCGTGACTGTGTGCCGGCCGGCAATCATTGCCAGCCGACGGCTGAAAACACTAAAACCTGGCTGCCGGCCGCTGATCGTAGCGGCCAGCGAATTCGGGCTGTGATTCCACTGCCGGCCGGCAAAGGTAATAAAACCATGCCGCCGACAGTAGCCAAGAGTCAGAGAACCTCCACCTGCCCGGCTGTCGGCTGTCAAGCCGGCAGCCGGGATAGGGGTGCAACACAATAGTCAGAGAAAAAGTATGGATGTAAGGTTATAAGACGGCATGCCATACGACCTTCCATCCAGAAAGA
>NC_090757.1:69665936-69670936 GCF_036898095.1 Palaemon carinicauda
AAGGCGATCCAAAGAGTTGCGTATTTTCTCACAAATATAATGCAATACTCGCAAACAGGTTATGTAAGACTTCGTAGCCAAATACGTGAAAATAAAAAGGAAATTCTTAAAAACAATATCAATTAACATATACTGACTTGAATAAAAGATACAATGAAATCAACGATGAAATCTTACGTAACTTATATAATGAACTTTAATCTTCATGAGAGGAACTCCTCTTACGTGCTGGTTATTCACCTCTTCAATGCACAAATGGTATATATATATATATATATATATATATATATATATATATATATATATATATATATATATATATATATATACATATAGATCATAAATAAACTATTGCATTTACTCTACAGTAGATCAGCTTTATGTTAAAATAAATCATAAATAAACTATTTTTTCGACTCCATACTAGACTCAGCTTGGTAAGAATATATATATATATATATATATATATATATATATATATATATATATATATATATATATATATATATATATATACATATATATATATATATATATATATATATATATATATATATATATATATATATATATATATATATATATATATATATATATATATATATATATATATTCACATTTGCAAGTGTATATCTATATCTATCTACCTATATATAATATATATATATATATATATATATATATATATATATATATATATATATATATATATATATATATATATGTTTGAGTGTTTGTGTGTGGAGCATCTGATTCATAGACTTTAATGAAAGATCAAATTTAAATCAGTGTTTCGCATCCGTGTTTTTTGTAAATCTTATAAGGCTTCTGCTAAGACTCAAGACGTTATATCAACATTGTTCCGATACTGTTCTGAATGATGATGGCTCTGGGTGAATATAAAGCATAGAAATAAATTTGCAATACGACAGAACAATTTTTGGTTTAACTAATAACAGATAACGTTAGGTAATATCTACATTGCACAGCGGGGTTCGCACTGACGGCAATACCCATCCACGGAGGAGATCTTTTTTAAGATATAAAGAAATCATTGTTGATATTGTACTCAACGCTGTACTGTAAGTCTCAATAAGCCAGTTTTCAAATGATTAGCTTTTATACTGATATCAGAGTTAAGTAAATGAACCTCCAATAATATAACACTTAAAAATTAAAATTCTTTTGTACTGTTTAAAGGAGGACAACGTGCTCTTACGAGAACAAACTTTTAGCCAATCTCTGCGATATAATAAAGATCAAGTATTTAGCTATATGTATAAACAAATATATATGAATATTTATTTCCAGTCTCGCTCAGTGACATTGTCAGACGTATAACTACTCTGTCTCTCCCTGTCTCTTGAGTAGCGGGAGTAGTAGTAGTAGTCATGCCCTGGTGAGAGTTGGGTATCAAGAGAGGAATGTGGGAGGGGTTGGGAAGGGTTGAATCTGTGTGTGCTTTTACATATCTAAATATTTAACAGTCATTTTTGAAGGGTAGCGTACGATAGTTTAATCATAAGAGTAATTAGTGACGGAAAATGCTCTCTCTCTCTCTCTCTCTCTCTCTCTCTCTCTCTCTCTCTCTCTCTCTCTCTCTCTCTCTCTCTCTCTCTCTCTCAATTGATAATAAATTGCAAGAGTTCCGAGACGCCTCTTAGCAAAGAGAAAAGGAAGATTTAGCTAATCGTTCCAGGGAAAAAAAGGAACTTGGAGTGGCAGTCAATTGCTCTTTTATAAAGTTTGTAAGAAAAAAAGTTCCGGAAAGAAAACGTCCTTCGTGCTTTTCCGACGATAGACAAAATCCTCTGATTAATTACTTTCCAAGAAAGTGAGGAGTATTTCAGTTGTGTTTGAAGTAACTCGCATACAACTGTGGTGTTATGGGATTGCTTTTTCAAAAGATAAAAGGTTGCCGATGTAACTCCACTCTGACGTATAAAGAAACGAGAAGGAAGAAAATTAGGCAATAATAAATTAATGGCTTTTCTGATTCGCTGATTATGGAAAAAATGCACCATTCCCTGCAAAAAAAAAAGGAAAAAATAAATAAATAAATAAATGAATAAATGAATAAGTAAATAAATATATAATCAAAAGGAAGAAAAAAAAGACAGTCAAGTCTAAGATTTGCATTACACGAGCAGATATCCACACCGCGGTTGTGTCAGCGCGGATTAAGAATAAAAGGAGAACAACGATGCCCTTCCAGGAACTACAGTATCTGTAGGTCTTTGGCCCTTTACACGCTGTCAAAGCCGCAGTGATATACTAGCTGCCTGCGCTGCTAACTGGCGCAGTTCTAGTGTAACGGCTTGCAAAAACTAGGAGGCCGCTCGGGGAAAATCTTGAGTTTAGACATGCCTCATAAGGAGACGAAATATTTCTGTACAAAAACAAATCCGCTCGTGTGAAGCGAGCCTTAGGGAATGTTGTTCAGTATTGAATTAAGTTTAGGAATTTGGGTTATAAAGCCAGATGTTGAGATGAGTGAGACATTTCAGCTCCAAAATTTGATAGAGGAGAGATGCAGGAACGGAGGTAACGAATAGGGATAAAAAGGTTTCCAGTCCTCCGGCTATTGTTGATGGAGTCATCAAAGTCCCCACCTTGCATTTCAGATCTTAAGCCTATTGTAATAACCTATCAGAACTGTTCCAGTTTGGGAATATGTTGCAAAAAGTTCCAGCTCTCTTTCAAACTCGATATTTTCTATTGTTGTCTGCAACCTCACCATCCTTGTTAACTAGGTATGGGGGTTTTGGGGGAGGGGAGCCGAAAGGTCTACCTGCTTTGTCATCAGCAGCCATTGCCTAGTCCTACCTGGTCCTAGCTTCATGGAGAGAAGCCTTGTGCGCTGATCATATGTATATATATATGCTTAGTTTTGAAGGTATTGCCCTTTCCCTAAACTTTGTCAATCTCTATTATATATATATATATATATATATATATATATATATATATATATATATATATATATATATATATATATACACAGTATTTATAGTGTATAGTATACATATGCATACTTCTGTACATATACATGTGCAGTATAACAATACCTAAGCACACAAGCGGACATATACATACATTTATCTATATATATATATATATATATATATATATATATATATATATATATATATATATATATATATATATACATGCGTGTGTGTGTGTTTGTGTGTGTATATATATATATATATATATATATATATATATATATATATATATATATATATATATATATATATATATATGTGTGTGTGTGTGTGTGTATATACATAAAAAAAATATATACGTGTATTTATATATACCATATATATATATATATATATATATATATATATATATATATATATATACACATATATATATATATATATATATATATATATATATATATATATATATACATATACTTATACATATATATATATATATATATATATATATATATATATATATATATATATATATATATATATATATATATATATATATATATATATATATATATATATATATATTATACAACTTTAGCTTTAGTTTAAAGTTTCAAAATTCATTATCAACGTCGAATGGTAACCAATTTTTTATTTCCATATACTCCCGATTACTGAAAATATTTCTAAATCAAAATGTATTTCTAGTTCAAAGCGGCGACACTGACCATTTATAATGATGTTGAAACTGTTTACTCTCCCCAAATGAAATACTTCTTTTCATGTGCTCAGCAAACACATCATCATTGTTATTACATGCATCGTGTCTCTTTATTCGCCCAACTGATTTCACCCATTATCGGAATTAATTGGACGTCAGGAAAGGATTCCTTTGAAAAAGGATTTATGGCCATTGTCAGGACTTGGGGATTAGAGGAAGACTTATCCTCCAATATCTCTATATAATGATCTTATTCTCACGGGGCTAAGGAAGAGGCGTTGTTGCCTTTTCAATTAATGTCTAATGGGATGTTTACATCGACTTGTTCGAATGGGTCTTTATAATTACCCAAATCCTACGAGAGGCAGTGCAGAAGGCGAATCTTTTTAATCTCAATGATGATTTAATTGATTCTAATTACGTTGGAGCATTCCCCGTATATACGAAAGAGCAAGCGTCCATCTATCCCTCTATCTATCTATCTATATATCTATCTATGTATATATATATATATATATATATATATATATATATATATATATATATATATATATATATATATATATATATATATATATATATACATTATTATTATTATTATTTCTTTTTTGTAACGGTGAGCGACGTTGCCAAGCGTAAGACTAACCTATCTCTCCCCGACCCTTGAAGGAGAAGTTATACCCTGGGAAAAGGGGTTAACCCCAGAGGTAAACTCGGAAACCACAACCTCCAACAAATTGCTGAATCTGCCGTTTTTTTTTCTTTTCTTTTTTTTTTTTTTTCGAAAGGAGGATGGGGTGGGAAGGGTTAAATGTGTGTGGGAGCGATTGCTTGTGTGCATATCTACAGTATGTTATTTTTCACGGGTTGTGCACGCTAGTAATGGAATAATGCTTGTTAAGTATAGTTTATTATCTTTTATCTGGCAGTAAAATGACACAATCGATGTCATAGAAACTTCTGGTTGGCTAATGTAAATAAATGCTAATTATTTCAAGGTAGAGTTATTGTTGTGATGAGTTTTCTAAGTTGTTTTGATTACACATTCAATGAAAATCAAAATGGAAAATACAGCTACATAAGCATTCCAGCCAATCTAATATTGGAAATTAATTTTGATATACTACTACTCGAATCTCGTCTCGCTAAACTGACTTCACTTGTTAAACTTCGTTATGAAGCATGATTGTCATTAAACCTACACAAACACCAAAGACTTAAATATGGATATGCACATTTTGCCAAGAAATTCAACGGTAAACACAATCAAACTCTTAGTTCTCGGATCAGACGGGGAAAAAAGGAGGGGTCCTAAAATCGATAATCGC
>NC_090757.1:69675936-69683436 GCF_036898095.1 Palaemon carinicauda
TTATGTATATAGGCAAATATATGAATCTATCTATCTATCTATCTATCTATCTGTATATATATATATATATATATATATATATATATATATATATATATATATATATATATATATATATATGCATAAAATTGTGCATAAAAATATGCATATGTATACATTTATATGCTTATACAAACATATATATACACACACACGTCTATACGCACATATATACAAATAGGCATATAATAATTAGGCATCTTGAAAACTATTTTCATTTCGTTCGATTTTTTCCCATCACATGGTACGCTGTTTCATTTCATTCCAAGTTTTCCTGTTGCCATCTCTGTATATTGATTCGATTAACAATCATTATTTGTTGCTTCTTTTCTCTTTATATTAATTCCAGCATCGGTATTTCATGTATTGAACGTGTATTTCATAAATTGATAGCTTTGACTATTTGTTTTATGAATATTTACATATTTCGATTGACAAGCGAGAAAATTATTATGTATGTGCAAGTAAAATTTACATCGAAATAATGAAAAATTTTTCTTTTACCATTTCCAGCATGAAGTCTGTTCAATCAAAAAGTCTGTTCATAAATTCTATCAAACTATTAATTTCAATGACATCAGTGTCGTTACTAAATGTTGAATTGCTTGGATTGGGGGGGGGGGGGGGGGGGCTGGAGCCCTATCAGCTTGATATATTTGATATGACCATTATATGGTAACTCGGTAGTTGAGCAAGAGTGAAAAAAAGTTATTGTTTCATGTATATTACATATATTTATATATGTATTATATCAAATGAGATATGATGTAACTATTCTCTGCACATATACTCTCAAGTATTCTTAAAGAAGAGCAAAACTGTTTAAAAAGATAAAATAACTCTTAGCTATTTCTCATATCCAAAATATTATTATATAGTTTATTTAAATACGAAAAACATGTCTAAATGTTCAATATTTATCATTAATCGAATGCCAAGTCACAAACATACCAATTAGCTACGATGGTGAAGATGGGTTGATTTAAATTTTAAGTAAAAAAAAAAATGAATTTGACAGGTATAAGTACAAAAGAATTGTCATTGACTTTTATCTTTCTTCTTGGCCGAGTGGTAAGTCACTGTCTATAAATGTTTGCCGGACCAGGGTTCGACTCCTGGCCAGTCACAAGCTTTTGTCTTTGTATGATTTCGCCTGGGGCTCTGATCCCTAGGTCGTTAAGAGAATCCACACATTAATGTATTAAAAATATATGGCTTATTTGAATATGAATAATAGTCTAAATGTGAAAAAATTTATCATTAATTGAATGCCAAGTCGCAAACCTACTAATTAGCTATGATGGTGAAAATAGGTTGAAAAAAAAATGAATTCACTTTTATCTTTCTTCGTGGCCAAGTGGTAAGTCACTGTCCATATAAGTTTACTAGTCCAGGGTTCGACTCCCGGCCGGTCACAAGCACTTGTCTTTGTGTGATTTCCCCTGGGGCTCTGATCCAGAGGTCGTTAAGAGAATACGGACATTGATATATGAAAAATATATGGCTTATTTGAATAAGAAAACAGGTCTAAATTTGCAAAATTTATCATATATATATACATATAAATATATATATATATATATATATATATATATATATATATATATATATATATATATATATATATATATATATATATATATATATATATATATATATATATATATATATATATATATATATATACACACACACACACACACATATATATATATATATATATATATATATACATATATATATATATATATATATATATATATATATATATATATATATATATATATATATATATATATATACATATATATATATATATATATATATATATATATATATATATATATATATATATATATATATATATATATATATATATATATATATATATATATACACACACATATCAGACGGATAATGAGACGTCGGCATATGGGTTTTCTTCATTTATTATTAAAGATTTTTTCGTAAGTACACATTACACAATCTACCCTCTCAGGTGAGGGACTTATCACCTCGAGTGCTCATCAGCAACTAACTACTGCCTTCGTTATCAAAATGTAGCCATTGAAAAACATGCAGACATATAGGTTTTTGTGGAATACTAATGAATATTAAGTTCATTTACCTTGATATACAAGACATCTACATACAGGAAGTAAGACATACACACACACACACATATATATATATATATATATATATATATATATATATATATATATATATATATATATATATATATATATATATATATATATATATATATATATATATATGTATATATATATATATATATATATATATATATATATATATATATATATATATATATATATATATATATATATATATATATATATATTAGATTTACAGTGAAAAGCGGTGTATCTTAGCAAACCATGTTTGCCAACGGTTATATTCGTATAAGCGTAGCAACTTGGTGGAGTATTAGGGGCTTTAGGTGTGGAGGAAATGCCCCCGCTAAATCTCTAAGAAGTCAACTGGCAGCAGGGTGACGGGATGGGTTTAAGGTGATTGACAGAATGTCTCTTCGGCTTTTACTCTTGATGCCTGTCGGTTGATCTTACTAGAATTAGTATGGGCTGGCAGGGGTAACTTATCTTACTTAAATAGGCAATGCGCATCACATGTAACTGGCTATCCTCTGATGTATCTAGCCAATGAATCCTCTATGGTTTTAATCAATCATGGAAAGAGGGGATGATATAATGGCCTCCAGTAACAGCATTAGTGGGGTGCTAATAATCTCCCGGTTTATAGATACTAAAAAAAAATTTAAAATAAGTAATTGGAATGTTAGAACCATGAATCAGGTTTGAAAGTTACAGCAAGTGGAAAGTGAAATTATGAAATATAGTTTTGATTTCTTGGCCCAAAGTGAAACACATTATAATGTGATTGGTAAAAAAAAATCGTTAGGCAACATATATATCTACTCAGGAAGATCAGATGGAGTTGGAAAAGAAGTGAAAGGAATGATGATGACATCAAGAGCAGAAAAGGCATTAACTGGGAGGAGAGCTGCAAAAAGAATATGGTTACTCGTAAAGTTCAAATCAAAAGTGTGTAATGTGATTATTATAGTTTGCTATGCCCCAACAAGTGATTCTCTGAAGAAAGGAAAGATGAATACTATGGAGAAATGCAGAGGTTAATAGATGAGATCCCTGAGAGATATATGAAAATTGTGATTGGTAATTTTAATGCTTAAGTTGGAAGAAATAATCAACGGATAGAGAATGTGATGGTTGTTGTGGGTCTTGGCGAAGTTGCAAATGAAAATGGAGCACACTTCATATGTTTCTGTTCAGCAAACAATCTTGTCATTGGAGGTACTCCTTTCCAACACAAGAACATCTACAAGTATACATGGACTTCCTCATGTGGCAATTAAAAAAATCAGATAGATCACATTGCCATTAATAAATAGAGAAGGAAGACGCTGAAAAATTAAAGAAGCTATAGAGGTGCAGATATTGGTAGTGATCACCAGCTCCTAATTGTCACACTAAAATTAAAACTGAAAGCGCCAAACAGAAAGATGGATAGAATATCTATTTTCGATACGAGTAAGCTTTTAGAAGAAGAGCACCGAGAACCATTTGCAATTGAATTTAGGAATCGATTTGCATTCCTAAGAGATATTAAGAGACAAAGAACAGACAATCAGTGAAGAATGGTGTTATATTAGGAACATATATCAGTCAGTTGGTAGTCGAGTCTTGAGACACACAGTTACAAGAAGCCATGGATATCAAATGATACTTGGGATACTATAAAAAGGAGACAAACGGCAGAAAATTATTGTTGAGAGTTTTGGAAGCAGTAATGAAAATTTAAAGGTAGAGCGTGCTAAGTGTTCCAGTATTCACCGTGAAGTCCAAAGAAATGCCAGGAACGACAGGAGAGAATATCTAAACAGAAAAGAAGATGAGGCTGACAAAGCTATGAATCCAGGAAGTGGCTATGGTGTACGAATTGCTCATAGAATTATTAATGAAATCTCGACTGGGGCAAAGATGAAGCATATACTCGTCAAAAAGAGAGATGGTTCTGTTATAACAACAGAAGATGAAGAAAGACAACGTTTGATGGAACACTTTAGTGAGGTTATTAATAGTAGATATGAAAGGAATAATTTGATTGATATTCCTGAAGCTGATGAAGATCTTGATGTGCCCATGGGTGAACTCACCTTTTTCAAAGTCGAAGCTATCCTAAAAAAACTGAAGAGATGGAAAACCCCAAAATACAATAGAATAATTGCCGAGAAGATACTGGCCAAAAAAGAAGTGACTTCATGAGTACTTACAAGATTATTAGAATGTGTCATGAAGAGGCAAAACCTGATGAATGGAAGTGAGCCGAGACATAAACAAGAAGGATTTAGAAAAGGTAGTAGTTGTACTGACCAAATTTTCTTTTTGAGGCATGATGTATAGTAATATGTATAATATAAATTCCCCTTTTCCTGGCATTTGTGACTATGAATAAGCCTTTGATAGTGTGCACCGGCTAATTTTGTTGGGAATCCTGCGTTATTATGGAGTTCCTCTTAAATATGTAAATTGGATTAAGTCTGTTTATGACCATAACAAGTGCAAAGTTAATGTTAATGGATTCTTAACAAATGAATTTCAAGTGATTTGCAGAGTACTCCAAGGAAATGTGTTGTCACTTATGTTGTTTATCCTCCTCATGGATTTTGTAATGTGTAGAACAGTCAGAGATGGGGGAGAAGGATTGGACTGGATTGGAGATAGGAATTTAGCAGACCTAGAGTATTTTAATGATGTTGTCCTTGTTAGCAGAACACCAGAGCATTTGAAATGCTTGCTTATCAGAATGCATGAAATATCCCATGAGGCTAGGCTGAAGATGAATAGAAGAAAGACAGAGATGATGGAAACGGAGTATGCAATGGAAGATGAAAAATCATTGTAAGGAGAAATGATTAATGAGGTAGAATCCTTTTTAAGTACAGTATTTAGGAACTAAGATCTCCAGTAGAGGGTCTTTAGAATTAGTTTAGTGAAAGATGGAAAACACCAAATCAGACAATGGCTAGTTCCAATATGATTTGGAAATCAAATCGCCTGAAATTACACATAAAAATCAGACTATATATCAGTTTAGTGAGATCAATGTTACTCTATGGACATGAGTCATGGTATGACAATGAAACAATCTCCAAAAGATATAGATTTGAGAAGAAATGGCAGGACAGGATTAGAAATAACACTGTAAGAGAGACTACTTGAGTACCAAATGTGGATGAGATCATGGTGAGGGATAAATGGAGATGGTTTGGGCATGCTCTTTGCACTCCCCAAGAGAGATTAGGTCATCAGACGTTCAGCTGGGCTCCACAATGTACTAGAAGAGTTAGAGGACCTAGGCCTACATGGCTGAGGACTATGAAGCGCAGGGTAGATGATGAATGGAGGAGTATTGAATTAAAAGCTAAATATGGGGACGACTGGCAAAATCTAACAGAGGCCCTTTGCGTCAATAGGTGTAGGAGGAGATGATGTTGAATGAGGATAATCAATAGATAAGTGCCTATGTAATGATAAACACATAAGTGGTTAATGGCAAGTAGCGCCAGTTCTTTGTTAAGCAGTATTATTATTATTATTTTTTTTTAAGCATCGGTGATTTTTTGACTGGAAATATTTTACTGCGATTTAATTTGGTCTTCCATGCTGGATTTGTTGCCATTCACGGCCAGGGATTGCATTGGGTATCAAATTGCCCTTGTGAGGAGTGCGATGCATAACTATTCCTTTCGGAAAAAATAGGTTTAAACTTCAATTAATAATGGCATTGTTTTTTAGTTCATGTAGAAATCCACATAAGATTTGGTTAATTACATATTGCGGAGCGGATGATAATATGACAGGACAAATACTCAAACGCCTAAGCTTTGTTAAAAATTATCCATAAAAGCTCCTTGTTAATCTCAAAAGGCAAGCGAATCTTTGTTTATGAGCGGTTAGCGCGACTTACCTACCCAGCTGCCTACCCTAACCTGAGTTTCATACTCATGTATAATGGCCATAGTGTTTAATTCAGTAATGGTACTCAATGTTTATTGCTCCCCACTGTCGAAATAACCTGGTAAAGCCTCAATTTTCTTATTTACTTCAGATCATTCTGCTGCAAAACCTTTGCATTTCAGTGCTCCAAGTTGCTCATTTAAAGATAAAGGGGAGGGTGTCTGGTTTCAGCAGTGGTCTCCAGAGTAAGCAGCTTAAACTTACGGTCCCGGGGCTGGGATCGATCTGCAGCCATGTGAATTGAAGTCGAACAGGTTACCACTGTACTAGCCAGGAGACTGCATTGTAAGGTAAAAGACCGAGTTAGTAGTGTGAATTCTTATATCCCTCCTTTCGCGAAAGTAAGCGATTTAAACCAACCTCGTTTTTCATAAATATATGAACTAAAGATGTGAGCATATATATATATATATATATATATATATATATATATATATATATATATATATATATATATATATATATATATATATATATATATATATATATATATATATATATATATATATATATATATATATATATATATATATATGATAAATTTTCTGCACATTTAAACGTGTTTCTTTCATATTTCAAATAAGCCATATATATTAATACATTAAAGTCTGGATTCTCTTAACGACCTCGGGATCAGAGCCCAAGGCGGAAACGCCCAAAGACTATGATATCGGACCGGCTGGGATTTGAACCCTCGTCCAGGATATTTGTATGCCAGGGACCATACCACTCCGCCACGAAGAAACATAAAAGTCAATGACTATTCTTCTATACATATACCTGTCAAATTCAGGTTTTCTGTACTTAAAATTGAAATCAACCCATCTTCACCCTCGTAGCTAATTGGTAGGTTTGGGACTTGGCATTCCATTAATGATAATTTTTTTACACATTTAAACGTGTTTCTTTCGTATTTCAAATAAGCCATATATATTAATACATTAAAGTCTGGATTCTCTTAACGACCTCGGGAATAGAGCCCAAGGGGGAACCGCCCAAAGACTATAATATCGGACCGGCGGAGATTTGAACCCTCGTTCAGGATATCTGTATGCCAGTGACCATACCACTCCGCCACGAAGAAACATAAAAGTCAATGACAATTCTTCTATACATATACCTGTCAAATTCAGGTTTTCTGTACTTAGAATTAAAATCAACCCATCTTCACCATCGTAGCTAATTGGTAGGTTTGGGACTTGGCATTCGATTAATGATAAATTTTTTGCACATTTAAACGTGTTTCTTTCATATTTCAAATAAGCCATATATATTAATACATTAAAGTCTGGATTCTCTTAACGACCTTGGGATCAGAGCCCAAGGTGGAACCACGCAAAGACTATGATATCGGACCGGCGGGGATTTGAACCCTCGT
>NC_090757.1:69688436-69720936 GCF_036898095.1 Palaemon carinicauda
TACAGTCTGCAATTTGTTGAAAAGAGGGAATTGCAGATTTGGCGAAAGATGCTACTACAAGCATCCAAAGATATGCCACGATTATGAAATATATGGTAAATTTGCGTATTTAGACGGATATGGAGACGAATGCAGAGATCTCCATCCAAAAATATGGAAAAACCTAAAAGAAGGAAAAGGTTTCAGTTTCAACAAAAAATGTTGATATATGCATCCTGCAACCATGAATGAGAGTAAGAAAACTCAGCAAACTGAAAAGAAAAATGAAAGCAAAAATGAAATATAAAAAGAAACAAAAAAGCAGGCAACGGATATACCGCGCTATGCACCAAAGGCCCAAGATATGAGGCCTTTCAAACCAAATATGCACATTTAAAGCCCAACTACAAAGAATGCATCTATAATGCCAGGAGTTTGTGCAGATATGGGGATAATTGCAGGTATACACACAAAAATAAATATGAAGGCGAGAGAGCAAACATAATAGAAATGTTGGATTTTTTAATGGCAGAATTCCTGGAAATGAAGAAATGAAAATCATATCAGAACATGAAGGAAGCATGGGAGAATCCATATTATTACCAATATTAAATAATGGGGATGAAACACAATCCATAATAATGATGAATGCACAGGGTTTACTTACGAATAACTCTAAAAGGAAAATAGAGTTCTTAGAAGAACTAACCCAAATTGAAAAAATAGATATATCAAATATAAGTGAAACATGGTATTCCTAAGAGACTGGCAGTGATGACCAGATAAAGGGTTTCCAAACTTATAGATCAGACAGAAAAAATAGGAATCAAGGGGAAACCACAATATATGGAAGAGACATAAATTGAGGAAAAGTCTGTGAAAAATACAGAATGTGAATTGATTGCGGTAGAATTTTCATTTGAAAAACTAGTGAATATTGTAGTTTACAGACCCCCAAATATTAGAGAGTTTGACATAATAATAAAAAGAAATAGATGATACATGTAAAAATCATAAAGACTGGAATATACTCCTATCCAGAGATTTTAACTTTCCTTTCGTGGATTGGAAAGAACGGATAGAAGAAAGTGGTTGTATGTATACATATAAAAAAGAGAGTAATAGTAGCGCAGAAGATAAGAGGCAATTTGAAAAGCTTCAAGATATGCTATTAGAACAAAATATGCAACAAATAAACCACATTCCAACAAGAAAGGAGAATGTCCTAGACCGGGTATTTGTGAATGAGGTGAATTATGTTAAAGAAATAATAGTGTATAACACAGGAATTTCAGACCAAATTGTCATGGAATTGATAGTCCATTCCAAAGCAAGTGATCGCAGAATTAATAGAAGCACAAAACTTTGGGAAGGATATGGAAAATATAATTTTTGTAGTAATAATATATGGTCAGCAATAAATGAAGAACTGAATAAAGAATGGAAAAATGTATTTGTAAGTGATAATATACAGGTAAATACGGACATAATGTACAAAATACTGGAGAAAATTGTTGAAAAATGTGTACCGAAAAAAAAAAACAATAAACTAAAGACGCATACCAAGAGACAGAAGGATCTTATTTCAGAAAATTAGAAAGTGGAAGAAAAATCTTGCAAAAGAAAAAAATGTGCGGAAAATGATGGAAATAAAATGTAAGATAGAAAATGCAGAACAAAAGATTATACAGTCGAAAGAAAATGAAAAAAAGGACTTAGAAGAAAGGACACTTCAAAATATAAAAAAAAAAAACCAAAGTACTCTACTCCTATGGAAAAAAAGATGATTAAAGGGAGATTAGAAATAGGCCCTCTAAGAATTGAAAGACGGCTAACAAATGAAAAAAAGAAAATATGCAACATATTAGCAGAAAAATATAAGAGTGAGTTCACGCCAAGAATTGCGAATGAGAATAATGAAACAGAAATGAGAGAAGAAAATGTTGAATATCTAACAGATATAGATATTAATGAAGCAGATATTGTCAAGCCTATAAGCGAAATTAAAAATGGATCGGCAGCAGGACCAGATGGAGTTCCAGCAATTTTGTTAAAAAAAAAAACTGCAAACACTATCGCGAAGCCGCTTGCAATACTCCTAAGACAAAGTTTAGATATAAGCAAGATATATGTTATACATAAATTAGCTTATATAACCCCTATCTTCAAAAGTGGATCAAGACTAGAGGCAAGCAATTATAGACCTGTTAGTCTAGCATCACATATTATGAAAGTGTATGAGAGGGTAATAAAAAAGAAAATAATGAATCATTTGGTTAAAAATAATTATTTTAATATAGGTCAACACGGTTTTGTGTCTGGGAAAAGTACACAGACCCAACTGATAGCACACTATGAAAACATATACAAAAATATGGTAAATGAAAAAGACACAGATGTGACCTATCTAGATTTTGCAAAAGCTTTTGACAAGGTAGACTATAATATATTAGAGAAAAAATGAGAAAGCATAACATTGTGGGAAAAATAGTAAAATGGGTAAAAGAATTCCTGCAAAACAGAAAACAGATAGTGATTGCAAATGACGAGTAATCAGATGAAGCTCAGTTAATATCTGGTGTGCCACAAGGTACGGTATTAGCTGCACTGCTGTTTGTTATTATGATCTCAGACAGAGACTGTGATGTTGAAAATTCTGTAGTGAGAAGTTTCGCCAATGACACAAGAATAAGTAGAGAAATTACTTGTGATGAAGATAGGAACTCACTAAAAAGAGATCTAAACAAAATATATGAATGGGCCGAGATAAATAGGATGGTATTTAACTCCGAGAAATTCGAATCAATAAATTATGGAAACAGAGAAGGAATGGTATATGCATACAAGGGACCTAATAACGAGACAATCACAAACAAGGAAGCAATTAAAGACCTTGGTGTAATGTTAAATAGGAATATATTATGCAACGACCAAAATAGCAACACTGTTGGCTAAATGTCAAGCAAAAATGGGAATGTTATTCAGACACTTTAAAAAAAGAAAAGCTGAACACATGATTATGCTTTACAAAACTTATGTACGTAGTATACTCGAGTACTGCAATGTGATATGGTACCCACACTACTAAAAGGATATTGCACAAATAGAGAGTGTATAAAGGTCCTATACTGCTGGAATAGAAGAAGTTAAGGACCTTGACTACTGGGAGAGACTGCAATTTTTAAAACTATACAGTCTAGAAAGGAGAAGAGAACGCTACATGATAATACAAGCATGGAAGCAAATAGAAGGAGTTACTGAAAACATCATGGAGCTAAAAATATCAGAAAGAGAGAGCCGAGGTAGATTAATAGTGCCAAAAAATATACCAGGTAAACTAAGGAAGGCGCACACGACATTAATCCACAACACACCAGCATCGATAATGCAGCGACTATTTAATGCGCTGCCAGATCATCTTAGAAACATATCTGGAGTGAGCATAGATGTGTTTAAGAATAAGCTCGATAAGTACCTAAAATGCATCCCAGACCATCCAAGACTGGAAGATGCAAAATACACCGGAAGATGCATTAGCAACTCTCCCTCACACTGAGGGACCTGGGGGAACCCAAACATAAAATAAGGCAATAAGGCAATAAGGTAAGGCTCTCAGATGAAATGGAAATTATTAAACGCTCCTAATTCAATCATTGTTTCCCTTACATGTCTTCCTTGTATGATATTCCTTTTTTCTTTCCTCGTTCCAATTCCGACTTCCATTGAGTAATATCAAGACTTATTTCCACAATGGAAATGTCTGTGAAATTGGCGAAAATAACAATAAATATATAGTTTTCCAGCATTGCACTGCACGCTGACATTGGAAAGTGCAATTGTTAGGGAGAAGGTTTGGCTCCATTTTGTTATAAATGAATTATGGGGCTAACAGATATAACGAATCAAATGAATGATATTTTTTTTTTTTGACAAAATTTCATAAAAAAAGAGAGAAAAAAAACCATAATGATGTAACAAAATTTGTGACAATTTTTTATAGAATGTCCATCTCACATTCATAGAGAGAATGGTAATACAATGAGTAAATCAAGAAATGAAAAATAAGTTTCTTTAATTAATTAATCAATTTAACACTGAAATAACATCAATATCAAAATAACAGACGATGAAAATGATATGCAAAACTTAAATAAACTCGTTACTTAACATATTTAATGAATTAAATGGAATTCATTATCTATGTCGCTGATATCTTGGTTGTTTGACCTTTGCCTTTTCCATTATTTTGTTTTATTTATAATCAGCATAATTATTCACAAAGATCATGCACAATTCTTTGCTGCTCCTATATTTTCTTGGAAACACCGACTTTCCATCTATCTTCTACGTTTCAAAAATATCTTCACTAATTTCTAAAGCACTTTATATAAAATTTCATCAACAGGTCAGATAGCAATTTTCATATAATTTCTCTGATTATTAGTGTTCCAAAAAAAAAGAGGAAAGCTGTCACTGATCAGATACTTAATCTACTCAGTAATTGATAAAACCCAAAATTCCTAATAATTGATTATTTAGTGATAATTGGCAATAAGTAATTGAAGATCCAATAAAAATGGCAATATCAAAATGTCAAAAACAACTCTCTCTCTCTCTCTCTCTCTCTCTCTCTCTCTCTCTCTCTCTCTCTCTCTCTCTCTCTCAGATTACTTCTGTTCCCCTACAAGCAAACAATGCACCTAGTTGTCAGGCGACAGTTAGGGGTCGTGTTTTTTTGGTGGAAAAGAAGACAAAAGATAAAGAACTAGAGGGGCACTCAGTAGAATACATACCATCGCCTTGTCAAGCAGTCTTATTTTGCTCTTGACTCCATTTCGATGTATTCTTTATTCAAAATTTAATGGATTTGTCCCTGGGTCATAACCGGTTTTAGGACATTTACGTCCCGGACATTTGCGTCCCGGACATTTGCGTACCTGGACATTTCCGTACCTGGACATTTGCGTCCCTGGACACCTGTGTCCCTGGACATTTGTGTACCTAGATTATTTTCAAATATTATTAACCTACATATAAAAAAAAACAATTATTAAGGGATGAAAGAAATAGATTTGATGGAATTGTAATTTTATTTTTGTTTAAGAGGGGTATTACAAGTTTAACAAATAATTCAGAATGTATGAATATACATTTTAAGAAATTATTCTTGTTTTCAGGAGAATATTTCTCCAATAGTGGAATTGCAATTTAATTTTTTGTTTAAAAGTAATAGTAATCAAAGATTAAACAAAAACGAAATTATAGATTAAACAAATAATTCAAAATGTATGGATATTGTGAGCTATCCCTCTTAAGAAATTTATCTGGTCACCAGTTTTCGTTGAAACTGGTTTTGTAGGTTTTGCGCAATGTTCTTCATCAACAAAAAATAAACAAAATATAAGACACTTAATATGAGATTATTTTCAATCAACTCCTGCCTACTTAATACTTTGATGTACTATACCCAAAAGGCTAGAAATTCATCCTTCTGTCATACCCATCATGATCTCCAAATTTGGTAATAATCGGCAGAGTAGTTTTTGTGGAAAGTTGCTCATAAACAAACAAACATATAAATTAATAAACTAACAAACAGTGAAGGGGTGAGTACATACCCCTCGCATTTTAGCAAGGGCAATTAACAGACGCGAATGTCTTATCTCCGTCATAACTAAGACATTCTAAACGGGAGAGCCCCTACGACGTTACCTTCATTATACGGGAGTGAAAACATAAAGAAAAAAGTCTTCTGTAAAGCAACAAAAATGAGTAAAAGAGATATGAACGATTCCATTGTAATGGAGAATCGGCAAATTCGAGTTTAAATAATGCAACACAGCCTTCGATAAAAAATTTGTCATTATTAACAGAGAGAGAGAGAGAGAGAGAGAGAGAGAGAGAGAGAGAGAGAGAGAGAGAGAGAGAGAGAGATGAAAAATAGGTGGAGTTGTGAAGGGTGTTAATAATAGAGAGACAAGAGAGGTGATAAACTACAACCTAACTGGGTTAATTTAGAAGACGAGGAAAATAAAGGAAGACGAGATAGAACACCTAGAGATAAATGAATCAACGAGAGAGAGAGAGAGAGAGAGAGAGAGAGAGAGAGAGAGAGAGAGAGAGAGCATTATTGCCTTATTGCCTTATTCTATATTTGGGTTCCCCAGGTCCCTCAGTGTGAGGCACCTCGCATATCCACCAGAGAGTAGCTAGGCCTAATGCATCTTCTGGTGTATTTTGCATCTCCCAGTCTTGGATGGTCTGGGATGCATCTTGGGTATTTATCGAGCTTATTCTTAAACACATCTATGCTCACTCCAGATATGTTTCTTAGATGAGCTGGCATCGCATTAAAAAGTCGCTGCGTTATCGATGCTGGTGCGTAGTGGATTAATGTCCTGTACGAGTTTTTATGCTTGTATTATCATGTAGCATTCAAAATTTTCTCCTTTCTAGATTGTATAGTTTTAAAAATTGCAGTCTTTCCCAGTAGTCAAAGTTCTTAACTTCTTCTATTCTAGCAGTATAGGACCTTTGTGCACTCTCTATTTGTGCAATATCCTTTTGGTAGTTTGGGTACCATATCACATTGCAGTACTCCAGAGTACTACGTACACAAGTTTTGTAAAGCATAATCATGTGTTCAGCTTTTCTTGTTTCAAAGTGTCAGAATAACATTCCCATTTTTGCTTTACATTTAGCCAACAGTGTTCCTATTTGGTTGTTGCATAACATATTCCTATATAACATTACACCAAGGTCTTTAATTGCTTCCTTGTTTGTGATAGTGTCGTTATTAGGTCCTTTGTATGCATATACCATTCCTTCTCTGTTTCCATAATTTATTGATTCGAATTTCTCGGAGTTAAATACCATCCTATTTATCTCCGCCCATTCACATATTTGATTTAGATCTCTTTTTAGTGAGTTCCTATTTTCATCACAAGTAATTTCTCTACTTATTCTTGTGTCATCGGCGAAACTTCTCACAGCAGAGTTTTTAACATCACAGTCTATGTATGAGATCATAATAACAAACAGCAGTGCAGCTAATATCGTACCTTGTGGAACGCCAGATATTACCTAATCTTCATCTGATTGCTCGTCCTTTGGAACCACTATCTGTTTTCTTTTTTGCAGGAATTCTTTTACCCATTTTCCTATCTTTCCCACAATATTATGCTTTCTCATTTTTTTCGCTAATATATTATGGTCTACCTTGTCAAAGGCTTTTGCAAAATCAAGATAGATCACATCTGTGTCTTTTTCATTTATCATATTTTTGTATATGTTTTCATAGTGTGGTATCAGTTGGGTTTGTGTACTTTTTCCGGGCACAAAACCTTGTTGACATATATCAAACAAATTATTTTTAACCAAATGATTCATTATTTTCTTTTTTATTACTCTCTCATACACTTTCTTATTATGTGATATTAGACTTACAGGTCTATATTTGTTTGCCTCTAGTCTTGATTAACTTCTGAAAATAGGGGTTACATAAGCTAATTTATGTTTAACATATATGTTGCTCATATCTTCCCTTTGTCTTAGCAGTATTGCAAGCGGCTTCGCGATAGTGTGTGCAGTTGTTTTAACAAAATCACTGGAACTCCATCTGGTCCGGCTGCCGATCCATTTTCAATTTTGCTTATAACCTTGACAATATCTGCTTCATTAATATCTATATCTGTTAGATATTCAACATTTTCTTCTCTCATTTCTGTTTCATTATTCTCATTCGTAATTCTTGGCGTGAACTCACTCTTATATTTTTCTGCTAATATGTTGCATATTTCCTTTTTTTATTCGTTAACCATCCTTCAATTCTTAAAGGGCACACTTCTAATCTCCCTTTAATCATCTTTTTTGCATAGGATTAAAGCCTTTTTGGGGGGGGGGGGATATTTTGAAATGTCCTTTTTTCAAAGTCCTTTTTTCTCATTTTCTTTCAATTGTATAATCTTTTCTTCTGCATTTTCTATCTTACTTTTTATTTCCATCATTTTCCATACATTTTTTTCTTTGTTAAGATTTTTCTTCCACTTTCTAATTTTCTGAAATAAGATCCTTCTGTCTCTTGGTATGCATGTCTGTTGTTTATTGTTTTTTTTTTTTTTTTTTTTTTTGGTACATATTTTTCAACAATTTTCTCCAGTATTTTGTACAGTATGTTCTTATTCACTTGTATATTATCACTTGCGAATACATTTTTCCATTCTTTGTTCAGTTCTTTATTTATTTCTGACGATTTTATATTCTTACTATAAAAATTTTATTTTCCATATCCTTCCCAACTTTTGTGCTTTGATTATCTCTGCGATCACTTGCTTTGGAATGGACTATTAATTTTTTGACATTATGGTCTGAAATTCCCGTGTAATACAGTATTATTCATTTAACATAATTCACCTCATTCACAAATACTAAATCTAGGACATTTTCCTTTCTTGTTGGAATGTTGTTTATTTATTTCATATTATGTTCTAATAGCATATCTTGAAGCTTTTCAAATTGACTCTTATCTTCTGCACTATTATTACTCTTCTTTTTTATATGTATATATACAACCACTTTCTTCTATCCGTTCTTTCCAATCCACGAAAGGAAAGTTAAAATATCTGGATAGGAGTATATTCCAGTCTTAATGGTTTCTACATATATCATCTATTTTTTTCTAATATTATGTTAAACTCCTTAGTATTTAGGGGTCTGTAAACTACAATGTTCACTAGTTTTTCAAATTAGAATTCTACTGCTGTATTCTATTGCTGTATTTTTCACAAACTTTTCCTTGATTTATGTCTCTTCCAAATATTGCGGTTCCCCCTTGATTCCTATTTGTTCTGTCTGATCTATATGTTTGGAAACCCTTTACCTGCTCATCACTGCCAGTCTCTTGGGATTACTATGTTTCACTTATATTTAATATATCTATATTTTACAATTTGGGTTAGTTCTTCGAAGAACTCTATTTTCCTTTTAGAGTTATTCATGACTAAATCACGTGCATTCATCACTATTATGGTTTATGTTTCATCCCCATTATTTAATATTGGTAATATGGATTTTCTCATGCTCTTCCTGTTCTGATATGAGGTTCTTTTCTTTATTTCCAGGAATTCTGCCATTAAAAAATCCAACTTTTCCATTATATTCGCTCTTTCGCCTTCATATTTATTATTGTGTATACCTGCAATTATCCCCATATCTACACCAACCCCTTGCATTATAGATGCTTTCTTTGTAGTTGGGCTCTAATTTTGAATATTTGGGTTGAAAGGCACCATATCTTGTGGCCTTTTGTGCATAGCGTGATATATACTCGGCCTTATTTTTTGTTTCTTTTTATGTTTAATTTTTGCTTTCATTTTTCTTTTCTCTTTGCTGAGTTTTCTGACTTTCATTCATGATTGCAGGATGCATATATCGACATTTTTTTGTTAAATTTGCATTCTTTTCCTTCTTTCAGGTTTTTGCATATTTATGAATGGAGATCTCTGCATTTGTCTGCATATCCATCTAAATACGCATATTTACCATTTATTTCATAATCATGGCATATCTCAGGATGCTTTTAGTAGCATCTATCGCCAAATCTGTAATTCCCTCTTTTCAGTGAATTGTAGATTATATTTATCTTTTCTTTTTTTCTTGTTCTCTCTCTTCCCTAAAAGTATGTAGGTCCAGGTAGAGTCTCTCGAGCCTATTATTTGTGTCAATAGGATATTCTATTTCTACGTATGTATGTTGTTGGATGGCATCATATGTTGTATCAATAATTTCCTCTGCATCCTTACACATATCCTGTTCATTTTTCTCTTCTTCTTCTTCTTCTTCTTCTTCTTCTTCTTCTTCTTCTTCAACTGATTGCAGATTCAGTCTCGACTTAATTATATTTTCTATCTAGACTAAGCATGTTGAGCAGAATACCTTTGTGTCTTTAGTACTTACTTTTTGTTGCACTTCAGCACAATTAGGATATGTTGGAACGTGGCATACATCGCATTTCCTTAGTAATTGTTGCGGATTAAGAATACTGTACCATATCATACATTTATTGCACCATTTTGGCATTCTTTCTCCCAACGCATCAATCAGCACATTTACCAAATTGGACTTTTTCTTGTTCATGAATGGAATGTGCTGATATAAGTAAACCTTCTTCATAAGTCTTTTTATCACCTGGATCTTCTTTGGAATTTCTTCTTTTATTTTGATGATGTTTTCCGCAGACTTGCTCCAGTTTGTTGAATCATATTCTTTCAATATGTTTGAGAATATTTTTCCGTCACACTGGTTGGAGTTACTAGCGACCTCTGTCACCTAGTTTTTGTTGATCCAGCTCATGGAAATTACTCTTGCTCTTGCTGATTGCAGCAAAATCCCTCCAAGCCTTGTTTGTGTTAGAGGCTGCCATCTTGTTCAGTTTTTTTCGTATTTCACAAGATAACTATCCTCCGCTGACGTTTTATCCCACTCTTCCGATCTCAAACTAATCACCAACTATTCACGAAAACTTGTACCTGTATTGTACTCGATAGGCTTTTGTTATTCAAATTAAATCATATGATTTTTTTCGGATCACAAAAGAGGACTCACTAGCATACAGTAACATGAGAGAGAGAGAGAGAGAGAGAGAGAGAGAGAGAGAGAGAGAGAGAGAGAGAGAGAGAGAGAGAGAGAGAGAGCGTACATGGCAAGGAGAAAGAGTGCAAGAGTTTAAATTTGAAGACAACGACAGAGTTATGAATAGGGAAAGGGGGAGAGAGATTACGTGATAATTGGAGAGAGGAAAAGGCGGGAATAATGGAAGAAAGGAAATAGAAACATTAAGAAAGGATATATAAACAATAATAGACAAAACGGGCATAGTATTTGTTATGGGAAATTCTCACTCTCTCTCTCTCTCTCTCTCTCTCTCTCTCTCTCTCTCTCTCTCTCTCTCTCTCTCTCTCTCATTTCTAACTACTGAACAGCCAATGACAAAACCCTTGTAGCTAATGGCACTTCTAACCATCATACATTAACTGTTTCGAAATCAAAGTTAATAACCTTTGTGCACACTGGTTGGCAGACAAATGTCAAAGATACCATTTATAAAGAAAAATCTGTTTCATTTGACGAAGATAATTAAAATCTATGTTTATTCCTGTTTACCAACTAACTGTCCAAATGACTCGATGACTTCCAATGGTCCATTTGCCCAACTCAAGATAAACGCCCAACCAGCGACCTGAACTGCCACAGGCTACATTGTAGGACACAGAACTTTATCCCGAACGCTGACGATGTCTATCACACTTAACTAAATTCGATTTGAAGAACATTCAAGCAACAATTGGTCTCAACGGTGTTACTATCAGGAATGACAGTCCTTCAATGGATTGTTTGGAAACTGGAATCTACTTGCGTATAATATTATGAAATTAGTTTCCAAATATGAGACGTGGAAGCCTTCGAGAATCATGTACTAAACCCTATATCTTTAAAGATGGCTAAGAAAAGACATTTTTTAATTGAGAGAAGGGATATAAAAAGAAGACCAATTCCGTTTTTTTTTTTTTTTTTTTTTTTTTTTTTTTTTTTTTTTTTTTTTTTGAAAAATAAAGGGGAGTAAAGCGATTCTTCGAAGTCACAAGTTCCTATATATTCCTTCATGATTCCAAAATATTACTTGACCAGTTTTACTCATTTTATAAGTTACCTAGAATAAAAAAACAAACAATAGCTCGCTATTTTTCATATATTGGAAACTAGTTCCTATAATTAAGGTTGATACTTTTATTC
This sequence comes from Palaemon carinicauda, assembly GCF_036898095.1. Lineage (NCBI taxonomy): Eukaryota > Metazoa > Arthropoda > Malacostraca > Decapoda > Palaemonidae > Palaemon > Palaemon carinicauda. The sequence goes on from NC_090757.1 coordinate 69,700,206, forward strand.
ATTTAGTTTCATTCTTATCTTGATTAGATTACCTTCATGTTTTGTGCCACTATTTTCTGAGATAATTTTGTGCCTTAATTTTAGTATGGCGATTTTTCCATTAAATCTGAATTTTTCAATAAAAGTTGCTTTGTTGAACGGCTCATTTGGCTTTTACATAACAAAATTAATACTGAACGACGAAGAATAGGGAGAAAATTTTAGATTTGCTCAATGAAAGAGGAAACAGTTTCCTTCTTTCTTGAATATGTTACGCAGTAGCCAAAACAGCGACGAAGAGACTTGTTCGGGAAATAAAATTACAAGAATTTTACATATAAGAGGAAGTAAACATTTTGTTGAACTGAATAGAAATCTGTCGATTGGAACCCTCTGCATGAAAGAAATTGAACGAATGAAATGTCAAAACAGAATGAAATAGTGTTGAAAAACACTTATGACAAAATATATAAAGAAACTGCACAAGTGCAAGGTTTGGTGAAAACAATAAAATATTATTTAATTGAAGGTTTATTTCTGCATAACATACTTGAAATACACACCCAGACACGCGCACATACACACAATGACACACACGCACGCGCACACACTCACACACATTAGATTAAATGGTTTCTCATCATAGTCCGAATACTACTAAAGCCTTTGGCAGAAATTGATATTTCAGGGAAAACGTTGTTGACCTCCAGGTCAGCTAAGGTCATGATGAATGAGCAGGTCAGCACCAGTCAGATGTCTACGATGGACATCGTTCATCATTCGGGAACGGTCCAGGAGAGACGGGGGAAGGGGGAAGGGGGAAGGGGAGGTGGAGGGGAAGGGACACGTGGATGGCATACGGTGAGGTTTTGGAAACTGAACCATCCATGCTGTATATATTCTATGAGTTTGTGTATGGTTAAATCATATAAGTATCCTTACGTACAATAAGGTATTGTTATCTGCTCTATATGTAGCAATAAGACTGTTTAGTCATGGATAAAATAAGTATTTTAACAGACATCTATCTCGGTAAAGCCAAAATGGTTAAGTTCATATCTACATAATCTGTTATTAGGTTCTTAGGGCTTATAAAAAAATCAGTAGGCGTCGATATGAATTGCTTACATCTTTTATAAGGTCGAGATCATAAACAATTACCAAACCTAAGAACAAATTACTACACCCCCAATCGTATCAAGAAATTTTCCAGCTTTTTCTGGGGACCATTGATTCCCCTTTTTCATGCTGAGTAAATGCTATGTTATGTTGCTATTAAAACCTTTTTAATATTTTCTTAAGAAACTTTCGAAGATGTGCTTTCAGGGTTTTTTTTTTTCGCATTCATAGTTTCTAACCGACATGATTTTGCAACAGAACAGAGTCATAATATACACAAATACATTTACACATGCAATCATACGCATTTTAGATACACCCCTGAAGAAATCCAAACAATTGACATCTGTTGAATATAAAATACGTATTTAAGATACGAAAGGTAAAGAGAAAAAGGTTGAGTGGAGTCTGTACTTTTGTCTTATTGGTGACGTGATAAGACTCACAATAAGAATACATATACAAGGATAAAGTACTCATACAGAAGACGGGGGATCCCTAGGTACGTCAGTTTCCTGACTTCAGGCAAGTCTGATTCAGTTACAGATAATACGGGATTACGGATGAACAGACCACTGCTTGTCAGATAAATTGTATCAGTAACTAAAAGCAACTAAAAGTTATTCCAAAATATGTTTGATAGTCATTGATAAGGATTACTCCCATGGCCTCCAACTAACCAATTTTGGGACTTGAGCTATTCCAATGGACAGCCAAAGCATTTTGAACGAACCCCCTGAATATATGTTGTATTATTCGATGTTCAGTATGTAATTTATTTTAAGTTGGCAAATATCAAAAGGCATATCTGTCAGAACAAAACTGCATAAGATTGATTTCTCCGACGATTTGTTAAGGTTTTGGCTGTCCATTGGCAAGAGCCTTGGGCACGAATCCCCGTACGAATCTTTTAGCCGTACGTGTCTGCGAATTTTCCAGCCATAGGCATGAACTCCTGCAATGTAATTGGTAGTGAGTGTGTTGAGTGTTCAGTACGGTTGAAGTACGTGTTACGCACGGGTGCCGCACGGTTCGTAAGTGTCTTCTTCTTCTTTAGATTGCCCGGAGCTTCTCTCCAGACAGGGGCTTTTTGACGGTGCGTCTAGCCCCTAGGTGGTTGAACGTGAGATGAATGAGTGGGAAAATTATGGCGTATGGCACATGCGGGAAGAGTACTAAGCACGCACTAAGGACGTGCGTGTAATGCAGGTGACGCACTTCCGTAGTACGAGTCTTAAGTGTCCCCTGGGGGTTATAATTACCACCGTGCTAAGCTCGCGCTCCACACTCAAGGGTTGAGAGTTCTACAGCGTGAATATCCATTTTTTTGTATTTCGTGAATTTTGTGAATTTTGTGAATTTTTAAATATTTTAACATGCCTCCAAAGAGGATCACAAAGAAGAAAGGGGAAGAAGAAGAGAGGAAGTTAGAGGAATCAAGAACACAGGCCCAAATGCAAGAACAGCTACAGAAGAGTGCTGGAGAGAGTGATGAGCCCCAGAGAGACAGTGACCAGGATATTGACAGAGTGAAAGGGATCCAGGAGAGGGGACCAGCAGCAGCAGAGACACGGGCAAAAGGGTAGACCAGGCCTCCTATTCTTTTCCCCCTGATGTTGAAGAGAAACTAGTGGGTTTCTTCTGTAAGAACCGGTGTTTTTGGGACAAGACCTGTGACCAGTTCATGAATAGGGAATACAAGGACAAGAAGACAGCAGAGATGGCCAAGGCTCTGAACTGTGATAGTAAGTAAAATTTAATATATTAGAAAAATTTTATGTGTTTAAAATGTTACGTGAAGTGTAATTATCTATGAAAATAACCTATTTAAGTAAATTTTAGACAGGAGTACAATTTCCCTCATATAATATGTTTTTGGTAGTAAAAATATATCATTTAATATGAAAAAATATGTATGTGTTTTATGTTTTTCAGCATCCAAGATTGCAGGCTGGTTTCGTAACCAGAGTACAGCTGTGGGCAAGCTCTACAAGAAAAAAAGTGGGCAGGTGTCATCCAAGCTCACCAACCGTCAAAAGTGGCAGGAGAGTAGCTTCTCCTTCCTGAGGGAGGCAATAGAGCCTCGTACGTTCAGCAGGGAAACGGTATCGGTAAACATTGCAGACATCCATTTTCTCAATGGTATATGTGTTTAATTTTTTCAAATTTTATTGTTGCTTCAGGTTTGAGGCTTTTTGCATATTTTACCTTCTTACCATGTATTCCCAGTCCTTCTTCTATTAGTATGTGTGAGATGAAACCATATATATGCTGAAATGTGGAAAACATTATGTATGTGCCTCTGTTGAAAATTCTGTTTAATCAATGGTATTGTTCCTTTTGTTGTTGCTAGTTGGTTAGCTAAATATATATTCCATTGTTTATTGAATTTCTTTTTGGGTAAACCTGTGTTATCCAGTAATAACTTATGCATTATTATCACTATAATTAATGGTCGTTTACGCTTGAAGGGAAACCCAGCATATTGTATATTTCCGTTTTGATGGTGAATCCTTTGAAGCGTAAACTACTTAACAACCCTTTCGGAACTACCTGCTGGTGGTCTTGTTTTTTACAGTAATACGAATTCTAAAGGAAACATCGCTAGCAGATAGAGGGGAGTTGAAAGAAGGTTTTCGTACTGGACGGACGGCTGGCTATTACAGGAGTAATGATATCCAGAGTTTGTCGAAGTCGTATAATGGAGGAGTAACAAATACACGCTTTTCTCCGCCATCCTTCACAAGACGAGACCACCCATAAGAGTCGTAGCATCAGGACACTATCTTCACCGAATTTCGGAGGAATTGAATTGATAAGATACGTCATTATGAAAGATATGCTGACTTCTAAAGGGATTCCCCGTCAATTTGTTTATCGTGGATAAATATTCCCTTGCTCGATTCCCAATTAATAAACCCTGAGGATTTGATATTTAAACTATTTGTAATCAATCACTGCTGTAACTTTGCGTGTTACCATATCTAAGTTGTTAGGATTAGAGGCAGTTTTTACTTTATTAGCCAATGTTATGTTGTTTACTTTAAGCCAAAGTTTTCAGATCGTTAGGCCTTACGTGGTTAGGGGGTTGCCACGTTAAATTGAAGGCAAAATATGTAGGCTATATATTTTTTATTGGTCAGAATTCAAATTAATTGTAAAATTAACAATTGAGTTTATTGACTTAAGTGAAATAGCAGAGCTTGAGCCTTTACCTTAAAAATCGTATTTCATCTTACTACAGTTAATGAATTGAATGATTTAGCAGAACTTGCCTTTACCTTTTAAAAATCTTATTTCATTTTACTACAGAGTTTATTGAATTATGGAGTGATTTAGCAGAACTTTCCCTTGCCTTTTAAAAATCGTATTTTGTTTATGTCCTTAGGGTTTCTTCAATAGCGAGGAGGATAGGAGAAGGAAGACAGCATATCTGTAGTTACTTCTGACACAGGAAAATCCTTCTTTCCGACAACAACCCCACCAGCAACCAATTCTAAATTTAACTTCACATGGAAGTTCAACCTTTCATTAAAGTGAACCTTTTTTTTTAATGGACTTGTTTTATTCCTTCCATCCTACAATTTTCAAGATGGCGCCCAACATGGGGGTCGAGTAAGAAATTTGGTTGCTGGTTGGTCTCGTTTGAATGTAGGACTGGCGGAGAGACTGACAAAAGTAGGAGAATTTTTTAATTTATCAATGTTAAGATTTTGTTTATAATAGAAGGTGTCCTTGAATTTTACTTAGTTTAAATTTTGGTTTTGACATTGTCATGAAGCTGTCAATTCTAGGACATTCTTATGTTAGAGAGATTTGGAGCTGAGGGTTAATAGCTCAACAATTGTGATTGAACAGACATCTTTTGATGTTCAGTTTCTTGGTTTTCCTGGTGCCACATTTAATCATTTTTTGAATAATATAGCTCTCCTAGAAGACGTTTTCACATATAACCCCGATTATTTGTTGGTAATTTTAGGAGGTAATCATTTGAAGTCTCGTGGAGATTTGGCAGTGTAAAGAATAATTGCAAATAATTTTACAAGATTCTGAGATCCCGGTTACCAAGATCTTTTTATAATTGCATCTCAAATTGAAATCCGATTTTATGGAAGGAGAAATCGGTTTGATAGCCCATGCGTGGAAGAATTCGAGTTAATGAGGCGTTATCTCAATAAATTTATTAATAAGTTGAGTTTCAAGAATTATTTGTTCAAAGTAGAGGGGCCAGGTAGATTAGATAATAGAAGGTTTTACAGGGACGCCACACATCTAAACTCTGGTGGGTTAGATCTTCTCTATAGATTGATCTGTGATTGATTGAAATATTGTTTTAACAGCAATCAGCAAATATGTCGAAATTATCGCTTTTGATAAATTCTCGGAAGTACATCCGTAGTCAACTGACTAAGAATGTTAATCGAATTGAAGAATGTAAATTGGGTTCAAAAGTTGACCGGCGATCACTTATCTCTAAATTTCATGGATTTGCTGAAGACCTGAAGTTTTATAATTCTAAAATAGCTAAGTTATTATGGGCAGAATAGGAAGATGAATCAAAACTGAATATTGAGTTGGAAGCTTGTGAGAGCTACTTGTATAAAATAAACTTTTTTATAGCAACTCTTGAGGCTACTAAAGATTCAGTTCCTCCTCATTCTGTACTTGAAGAAGCTAGAAGCCTTTTGAAAAGCCCAACAGCTCCTTTGCCCACATTTAAAAGTGTAGAGGGAGAAAATATAGAGGAAATTTCCTCTGAATTTGAAGAAGTTATTAAAACCTTCAAGTACACTCTGAGAGACAAATTACTGCTGCTAAAGCAACAAGTGTCAGGTCGTGCATCTATACTACTCAATTCACTTGAAACAGACAAACAGACATATGAAGATGCAAAATTAATTTTAAGCTCTGTTTTAGCATCCCTTAGGTTTCAGAAGTTTACCTTAAGAAAACAGTTGACAGATATGAAAATGCCTTACCATACAGATCCATTTGCGTACGTTGGTCATATGAAAAATTTCATGGAATCTGTTAAGTTGTTGAAAATGGAAGATAACGATTTTTTAACTACTTCTTTTGGAATGGCATGAACAGCACCTTCCAATCTCAGCTAGTTAATAATTCCAATAAGTTGAGGCCCTCCCTTTCAGAAATTAATGGTAACATTTTTGAAGCATGTGAACGATATGCCATAGCATTTCAGAAAATTGATACAAAGTTAAAAAGTTACCCAAAACTTCAGAGACTGTTAATCTAGCCTCTAATGTGAATGTTGATGGGCAGCCTACTAAGGCGAAATGCTCTTTATGTGCTTATGACAGAGCAACTGATGATCACCAAGTTTTCAAGTGTCCGGTTTATAATAGTAATAAGTCAAAGGTGGATAAGCTGAAAGAGATAGGAGGTTGCCTTAAGTGTGCCAGTTCCTCTCATTCTGGAGGTTTGCGCAAATTTAGACTTCATAATAAAAATGCAGAGGTTGTAATGGCTGGCATTTTACATTTCTCTGCATTAAAAAAGATTCCCCAAAAGGAGAGGTAGTCAATGTTAGAAGTCTTAATAAAAACTCCAATTTAGTTAATGAGAAATCTGAAAAGGTTTCCATGGGGGTAGTATTTTCCGTGGTTGCTCTTCAGTGCTATGGTAATAGATCTGCTCTGCCAACTTTTACTTGTCAGCTAGAGGACCATACCCAAATAAGAGGTTTGCAAGACTCATGCTGTCAATATAATTTCATTACGGACAGAGCGGTTAAGAAGATCCCTTTCAGAGTTTTGAGGAGAAATGTGAGTCTTACTGTTAATGGATTTAACTCTGCTAAATCATATAATACAAAGGTTGTGGAACTAAATTTAAAATTTGGACAGGAAATTTGCAAGGTGGAGGCCCTATGTGTAACTTATATAAATATAAATTTGAAGTTGCCACATTTGTTCAGGGTGGCAAGCCATTTCTCTGCTAAGGGCTACACCCTTGCAGATAAACATTTGCTAAATAATGGGGATGAGTTAAATAGTATAGATTTCATCCTAGGCATTAACTCTGCTCACTACACTATGGCGTCAACAGTTATGTTTGGACAGGATATTCCTTCAGTATACTTTCAAACTTCTTTTGGAGTGATGCTTTTTGGTAATGTTAACACAATGTTAGAAAATTTGCATTGCCTTCCTGATTTAAATGCAGTTGAAACTTCAATTACTTGTAAGTCGGATGTTGCTCAGTTGGATGTAGGTTCTCTTGATTCCATTGGCCTTGGGTTAAGTAAATTTAATGATGAATCTATATTGGAGCATGAGGAAATGGTGGTAGAAACAAATTTTCTAGTTTTAAATGAGAACGGGAACATAAATGAGCAAGCACTACAAAGGGCAACCGAGAAAATGTTGGAATATGACTGCAAAAGGATCCCTAATTATGATAAGGAAGAGAATGAGACATCTGGGGAACTCAATAATTCTCTAGTAAGATATGTACTTAACAATGCCACTGTTAATCAGGATGGAAAAATATCAATGCCTCTGCTATGGAACAGTGAGGTGTCCCACTTACTTGGTAAAAATTATAAACTAGCTGAGGCAGTGTTAAAATCAAATTTAGAGAAGCTTTGCAAAAGGGAGATGCATCTGAAACTCATGGATGAAGTCATTAAAGAACAAGAAAACTTAGGAATAATTAAAAAGATATCAAACCTTAAGCATTACCTAACTGAACATCCTGAACATAGTTTTTTACCCCACATGGGGGTGTTTAAACTTGATCGAGAGACTACAGAATGCAGAGTAGTATTTATATCAAACATCTTTGAGGCAGACCCTAGAAAACCCATGACAGTGAGCCATAACCAGGCAATTCATCGTTAAACCAAAAGTTAAGTTCAACCTTGCTTCACTTACGATTTGGTTCGTAGATATTGTGCTTTGATCTCAAAAAGGCTTTTAATCAGATAGCACTTAGACCTCCAGATCAGAATAAATTACTTTTTCTTTGGGTTAGAAATGTGAAGAAGAAAGATTTTCTCTTTAGTTGGTTATAAGAATCTTAGGTTGAGTTTTGGTTTAAGAGGTAGCTCTACAATTTTGATGATGAGTCTTTATAAGATACTGGTTTTGGATGTGGATGATGATAGTCTAGAGGTAAAAAATATGAAAAATTGCTTCATCAGTTGTTATATATGGATAATGGAGCATATACCTGCAAAAAAATTCGGATACCTTGGAATGGGCCTATACTCAGCTAACAAATGTATTTGCTCCTTATAGGATAGAATTGCAACAAATTGTCACCAATGATGGGCCACTTCAAGAAGTCATTGACTCTGACTGGGATCAAAATGCACTAATGAAAGTTAAACTTTTAGGTTTGAAATGGAATAGGGAGTTGAATACCCTTTCAACTTTTCCCATTGTTTTGGAAGCTTCGGCAAGTACAAAGAGGTCCATCCTCAAATCCATTGCTTCAAACTTTGATTTGTATAATATCAACGGTCCAGTATTTAATAGGGCAAGGCTATTTATGCATGGTTTACAGTGTGATAAGTCATTAGGATGCTATGATATTTTACCAGCTGAAAAGCTAAAAGAATGGAAATGCATTGCAAGGCAAGCTAATTCTACTCCTGAAATTGTTGTTCAAAGATTTGTTAGGGAAAGAGATGGACAATACAGACTTCTTGCTTGTGTAGATGCTAGCAGTATGATATATGGAGCTATTCTGTATATAGAGAACATTGATACTGGCCAAACAAACTTTTTGTTAGCCAAAAACAGGCTGATAAACAGACAGTCTAATACTAAGTCCATCCATTCCCTGGAGTTACAAGACATTTGTTTGGGTGTGGAGTTGTTAATTGATTTGTATAAAGAATTAGGAGGTCCTTATTGCCTCGTTCCAATTACAATAACAAGCTTGGATTTGTACTCTGATAGCTCTTTCTTGGATCAATTCCTATTCCTATAAACTGGATTTGTTCTTAACAGACTACAGCAAATAGATAGGTTATGTTGAACGTTTCCTGTTAATTTTACTTTCATCACTGGAACTGCCAATCCTGGAGACTGCATAACAAGAACCTTGTCGTATAAACAGTTAATTAATAGAAACTATTTTTCTCGACCTCAACCTGATATGCACCAGTCTGTGGTCAGTCAAGATATTTTGAGCGTGATATTTTGAGAGTTACAGTTCCTAACCCTAGGGCTACCCTTGACTTCAAAGGGGATAATGTTATAAGTAATGTTTGTGCACAATACCTTAGGGGGGATGTTGCTAGGCATCTAGTTTCTCCAAACAGATACTCTAGTTTCTCTCTCCTGGTTAAAGTGCATGCTAGGGTTGCTCAGTGTTTTGCCAAGTGGAAAGCTATAGTTACAGCTAGAAAACTGAAGGTTCCCATTGAATCTAATGACACAGGATTTTATGTGAAAGCTCTGAAGATGATAATATTGAAAGAACAAAACATTCAGTTTCCTAGTGTTTTGAAATATTTTGCATTCAATTCTAAACTTCCTAAGGATATACCTAATTTGGTAATGCAGTTGAATGTTTACCCAGATAAAGATGGAATTCTCAGAGTCAAAAGCAAGTTTGACAGTTGGAAAGGTAAACAGAGGTGTTGCTTCCCAATCTTGCTGTTTAACAAAAGTTCCTTGACAGAACTGATAATCAGGAGTCTTCATATAAAACTCAAGCATGCTGGTTATTACTTTGTTCACAGGAAGAAAACACCTAATCTCCTACCTATGTTTATAACCTAAACTTAATATACAAATAATAATATAAAAGCCACGAGGCTGTTAACATCACAAGAATTTATAATTATAACAAAAAACAAAAAGTGGCAACAAATTCCGACTGTCTCAACAGTTCATTATAGGATATATCTACATAAAAATGATAATGAATAAAAAAAAAAAAAAACTCTTCACACTCAGAAGGGGAGTCCGTGATCCCAGAATAACAAATGTCTTGCCTTACAGTAGGCCGTGATTCCAATGATTCCAGAACTCTGCTAACAGGGGAACTCAGAGGCACCAGGCAGGAGTCGAGAGGTCCTGCACGACCATACAAAAAGGAACGCTTACCTGGGATCTTTCTCCCTACTAGACTCCTGACGGGCATCAAGGCCCCCACAGCTGCAGTAAATACCAAGATGTCCTGAAAAGCGAATGCTCCTAACACCTTAAGAAAAATCTTCCACTGAGGTGGTGGCAAGATAAGGACGCAGGTGGCACAAATCACCTGCAATACAAGCAGGACGCAACACCGCAGGTGGCCAGAAGCGTTGATAAAATTTTCCAAGTGCGGCAGCTGCAGGTCAAAAGGGTATAGCCTCTGTAGAAAGCCCGAACTGAGCTCTCAAGCACTTGCTCTGTCTCTTATCACCTCCCTCACCGAGGTCTCCAGTCACGTACCCAAAATGTAAACAAAAAAGATAACGAGTGTTTAAAGGGTAATTCAAAAACGTTAACGACCGGGGAGGAGGCGCAAAATCACCACACTACAACTTGTAATATATACGATAAAAATTTCCTTAAAGATAAATACTTATATACTAAATGCCTTAATATTAATTGTTAACAAAATCACAAGGTTGACTAAAAACTGAAAAATTACGTTAACATCTGATATTATATATATATATATATATATATATATATATATATATATATATATATATATATATATATATATATATATATATATATATATATATATATATATATATATATATATATATATATATGGAGCTATCAAAACTCGGTCCCAAAACCATGTTGAATAGTTACGCTTCAAATGGTAGAAAAAATTATCATGTCCTCTAATAGGGTTTCAGAAACTCAAATAAATTGTATAATTGTGTACTTATGTTTCATTAAAACATCATATTTATGTAAAGCACAAAAAATAGTAGAGGAATTTTGTATGAAAAAATCGGAAAACTCGGTATCAGAAAATTCGGTCTAAAAAAACTGGGTCTCTCAGTTACCTACAGAGCGCGCGGAAAATGGGCTGTTTACTTTTAACTACAATAATTTATCAGAATGGCTGTTAAACTGTAAACGTGGGATGTAGTTCTTGTTTTCTATTCAATCTCTTATATTTTAAGTTTAGTTTCAGTACCCCTGGCCATGGCTTCTAAATACATTGAATCCCAAAGAGGAAAGAAATTCATCGACGACCAGAACTACTTATATGATTTTCGTATGCACGGAATAAGATAAGGTTAGTCTGGCGATGTGAAATGCGAAGTTCTGCATACATGGCACGAATTTACCCGAAGATTCAAGACGGCGGAAATGTGATTGTCAAGAAAGCTAACAGCCATAATCATTCGTCTATATTAGCAAAAGTGGAAGCCCGAAGTGCTATATCAGAAATTAGGTATAAATTTTAGAATGATGATTTATCTAGCACACGAATCATTTTAGACCATACTGTGAGTAAACTTAATGAAGATGGAAAAAAAAAAAGTTAAAAAGAAAAAATATCAAAACTTGACAATTGCAATGAAAAGCTAACAGAAGAGTATGATGGCAGAAACCAAAGTGATTTTTTGAAAGATTTTCGCTCATAACATCAAGTATTTTTAAAAGTGTTATAATTACTGGATAAATTTATAACTTAATTTTAATATTTTTAAAATAATTACTGTCAAATAAAAGTTCTTTTATTAATAAACTACTGTTTAGTACCTTATAATTATATTGTAAAATAAATACTCAATAAATGTTCTTTTACTAACGAATTACTGTTTAGTACCTCTTATTATAGTGTTAGAAAAAAAAAAGAAGTTATAGGTTTTAAAATGCAAGCGCAGACGTTTGAGAGCCAGTTTTCTGAGACCGAGTTTTCCAGACCTACTATCGTTTCCAGAGGCCGTGTAATAGTGTTTTTCCCAAATACCTAACAAACCGGCTTATGGATTTCCATGAAACTACAGCAATGAATGTTTCAAACATTGGCCTAATTTTTGGTGGTACAATGAATTGACAGATGTGCTTATGAACCCGTTTACTCTTAGAAAAAAGAGGAACTTCTTCCCCTCCTTCAGAGCGTTTCTAAGAAGTGTTACTCCATCACGTAACTGTGACGCAGAGGTTCCCCCAACCCTCCTTCGGTGTTTACACCTATGGCTATCCTAGTACCCCCCCCCCCCCTTCCTTCTTGCCTTCTTTCCTTCATTTCCATTGTTATTAGGCTACCGAATAAATCCCTGTTAGGAAAGACTGTGTACTGCACATATAAAATGAGCCCGAGGAGCAATAAAATGTTTTATGGTGGTAGATAATGATTAGATGGTTAACACAAATCATCAAACATAATAGAAGAGGTTTAAAACAGGGATGTGGAATCGCACTGAGAGATATTCTACTCGGACTCCTACAAATTTTGGATTTGCGACTAAAAAATAAGATAAAATAAAAAAAATAAAATACAAACATTAGTAAAAATAGAAAACATTTTTTTTTTACTTGAGAGTGATGATGAGTAAAATGTATAAGTGTCCATTTCTTTTTTCATCCCTCATAAATCTATGGTTTCCAGCAATTGGTGATAACATTATTTTGGATAAGCAAAGCTAATGAATACTTTGATGCGAGTATATCAGCTTGGCATGTAGACAATGTCAATGGATTTCTCTAAGTAAGGTTGATTGGTTCATTAATTGAAGTCAGGTATAATTCAAGTGACAAAGTCGCAATGATATTTGTCACATACCTTTTAAGTAACAAAAATAGGCACTGGAACTTATAACGTAAATAAATATATAAAACTATAGGTTGAAATAAAATCTTATGTATGTTTGAACACACACACACACACACACACACACACACACACACACATATATATATATATATATATATATATATATATATATATATATATATATATATATATATATATATATATATATATATATATATATATATATATATATATGTGTGTGTGTGTGTGTGTGTGTGTGTGTGATTTCAAAATTTATCAAATGGCCGATGTCAATGCCCTTATGTGAAACATCTTTTAGAAGTCTACCTTCTAAGGAATTCAAGCTACTCTCTCCGGTGAAATTGATATGATAAATTATATCAAACAATGCTCTCTGTCATTTTCTTCCTGGCAATTGATGTATCGAGTAACCTGTGTTGTATGGAAGAATGAGTCCTACGGCTTAACCTAAAGAAAACTATATTTCTATTGCTTTACCAACACTCGCTTGAAGTGCGAAGTGTAGGGTTAGCATGGCTTCTTTCGTCTCCTGTCATGTCTCATTCTTGATCTTCAATGTAAGTGAGTGGGTAAGATATAAAACGTTGGTCTTGTGTTTAGGTAAAGTCTAAAGTCACGAATCACATTACCAGGTATGCTGAACTTTTACTGACAAAGAATTTTGTATTGCATGGGGTAGGTCATATGACAATTATCTTTGGAGTTAAACAGGCGTTTAACAATTCGGGGGATGGGAGGTACAGGGGAAGAAACTTTATAACAACGTCACTGAGGGACGTCATCACTTTTGCGAATGTGTGGGTGGCTAAGACTGGCTTTAGCCTCATTTTCTTAAGTAAAAAAGTTAATGAAACGTAATTGGCAATGCACAGTATTTCCCAAAATTAGGCCATTGTATGAAGCGCTCCCTGCTTTGATATCATGGAGATCTATCAGTTATTTTAGGAGTTATTTAAAAAAAAACACTATTACACGGCCTCTGGAAACGATAGTAGTTTTCCGAGACTGAGTTTTCTAACCACCATACAATATAAATATATATATATATATATATATATATATATATATATATATATATATATATATATATATATATATATATATATATATATATATATATATATATATATATACATATATACAAACACATATTCATGCACATATATAAATATACATTCTGTATACACACACACACACACACACATATATATATATATATATATATATATATATATATATATATATATATATATATATATATATATATATATATATATATATATATATATGTGTGTGTGTGTGTGTGTATTTATATATATATATATATATATACGATAAGTAAAGCCATATAATAGGAAGAGGAATAAAATTTCATGTATGCAATATCACAGCTTGTATAATTTGCCTAACTAGCTAAAATTATAGCTTAAAACCGGGAAGTGTTGCCCTACTGACTAAATAAAATGCCAATGTAACGGGCAACAGCAGTCGTAAAATGGCAGCCTCCGGTCTCGGCAACGCTCACCCAAACACAATTAAATTATTGGAATTTAACTGTGAAAAGCTAGACTAAAATTATACACAGGAAATAATTAATACTCAACTTTCCAGAAGATGAAGATCCTGGAGATTGCATGATTAAATTCCAAAAACTAGTCACAAAACACCGGGCTAACCGGAGCACAACACGCTTAGCAGGCTACTAGAAAAGGAATGACGTCGCGGTAGTAGAAGAGAAGGAGATCCACCGGGTACCTAAAACGGCACCCCATTCTTTTGCCACTCTTTCCCCTTACATCGAAGAGTTGAATCTATTCGGGGTGAAGATTGCCATGTGTCGTATCTAGAATACGGCACCTGGCTATTATGCGATATCCTTTATTGGATACTAGCGCCAGGAGTTAGGATCCTGGAGTCTTAAATACACAAATGAAATACGAGAATAAAATAATCTACTCTCATGTTAGACCAGCCTCGTAAGAATATATATATATATATATATATATATATATATATATATATATATATATATATATATATATATATATATATATATATATATATATATATATATATATATTGTGACGGGCCGAGAGAAGGTTGTGAACTCAAAGGCAGGATGCAAGAGTGGCGGCAATGGCTGGCAGAAAACGGTGATAATAGTTGATCATGCCCAAGAATTCCTGCAGATCTTTGACAGTCGAGGGCGCGGGGAAGTTCTGAACGGCTGCTACCTTCTCAGGGAGGGAATGGACTCCTTCAGGAGTGATACGGGGCCCTAAGAACGACACTTCGTTGGCGCCAAAGGTACACTTGTCGTACCGGACTACAAGGCCGTTTTGTTGCAGGCGGTCGAGCACGATGCGCAGGTGACGGAGGTGTTCCTCTTTTGAGGAGGAGAACACAAGTGTGTCGTCCACATAACATACACAGAAAGGGAGGTCCCCTAAGATGCCATCCATGAGACGTTGAAACGTTGCCCCAGTATTACTAAGGTCAAAACAGGAGTAATTGAAGGTGTATGTACCAAACGGAGTGGTGATGGCGGTCTTGGGAATGTCTTCTGGGTTCATAGGCACCTGATAATACCCTTTCAGGAGGTCGCGTGTAGAGAAAACCTTCGCTTTGTGCAGGTAGGAGGTCAGGTCGGCAATGTTTGGGAGGGGGTAGTCATCCGGTTCTGTTTGCATGTTCAGGCACCTGTAATCCCCGCACGGACGGAGGGAGCCGTCTTTCTTCAGAACGAAGTGTAAGGGTGATGACCATGGGCTGGAGGCCTTTTGGCAAAGGCCCATTTCCTCCATTTCGGCGAACGTCTGTTTGGCGGCTGCCAATCGTTCCGGTGCCAGACGTCTGAATTTTGCGAAGACTGGGGGTCCCGTCGTCTTGATAGGGTGATAAATACCGTGCTTGGCAGGAACCGTGTGCATTTGGCGAAGTTCTGGACGGAAAACCTCCGGGTACGACGTGAGGAGGTGGGCGTAGGCATCCGTGGGTGCGCTGATGTGGAGAGCGAGGTTAGAGGGGGCGGGTTCAAGAGGTGTCGACAAGTACGAGTCTGCGTTGACCAATCGTCGGTGGGCGACATCGACCAGAAGGTGGAAATGAGAGAGGAAATCCGCACCGAGGATTGGCATTGTGACGTCAGCAACGAGAAACTTCCAATTGAATTTACCGTTTCCGAAAGATAATGTGAGGTTCTCGTAACCGTAGGTGGGTATCGCAGATCTGTTGGCAGCTACCAAGCGGACGTCGGCAGATGTAGACAGACTACGTCGTGCCTTGAAGAGTTTCCTTGGCAAAAGAGAACGACAAGCACCCGTGTCTACCAAAAATCGCACGCCCGTTCCTGCATCCTGTAAAAAGAAAAGATTAGAAACACGGGAGGCCACCGCCACAAGCGATGGCCTACTTACACGTTTTTTTTTTGGCCACTGACAATCCTTGGCACATTTCTTCGCGGTTGCCCAGAATCTGAAGTGGTAGCAGCAAAACTGCGGCGGATGGGAGGTAGTAAGTGGCTGTAGAAGACGTTCGTTGGGGCGCGAGCGATTGGTGGGTGGTGGGCGGCTTTGTCACCACTTCGGCACGTCACGGGGTAGGCGTGTATGTCCTACGGCATTCATGTCAGCTTCGGTTGACGTTGAATAGGCATCCTCGTCGTCAGGGGTGGAGGAGTTGATGGAGGTCTTGAAGTGGCTGTCCATAAGGGCGTCGGCTTTGGTCATCAAGTCCTTTATAGGTAAACTATCGACATCGGGTATGGCAGCGTGTACAGATTCGGGTAAACGGCGTATCCAAAGGGCACGAAGTAGGTTCACCTCACGAGGAGAGCCGTCTGCGGCAGGTTGAAGGCGAGCGATACTGGTCATTTCCCTGAGGGCAAGGGAAGCCCTTTGGTCCCCCAACGGTTGTTGCGAGAGCTGAAAAAGCTTTGCTATACGGCCGGCTGGCGACGGCGAGTACTGCTGCAGAAGGTATGTTTTGAGGGCGTCATACGCTATTGGGGTGTCTCCTTGTTCACAAAGCCAGTTGGATATTTCTGGGAAGGTGTCCTCGGGTATCGCCGCGAGAACATAATCCGCTTTGGTGGTTGAGCGAGTCACGCCCCTGATACGAAACTGGACTTTTGCGCGCTGAAACCAAGCAAACGCCTCTCCGCTGGCAAACGATGAAAGTTTGAATGTAGTGGCCACAGCACCAACTGTGGTAGAGTCTGCCATAGTACTACCAACGATGAAGGGGCGAGGGGGTGGCGGTGGAGGTGGAAGGCGGTGGGAGCGAGTCGACTTCCGGGGTCACCAATGTGACGGGCCGAGAGAAGGTTGTGAACTCAAAGGCAGGATGCAATCAACTGAGTGATAATATTATAGAACACTCTCCTTTATATACAAAACCTCAAGGCAACAGGACATAACATGTTTACAAGACAGACAATGTCACAGAGGAAAACCGGAGACGTGAATTTTCATGTTCGCTTTAGTGCGAGGGAAGAGCGCAGATACAAGCATAATATATACAAAAGGAATTATGTACAATTGTGTGACACACGGTTGGTACAATATATATATTATATATATATATATATATATATATATATTTGAAGAAATTCAAAACAATATCATGCTCAACTAGAAATAAAATTCTATCTCATACTGAGATTGAACCCTAGCCCCTTCAAATGAAAGGCCAGGTCGCTTCCAACCATGCCACCAGAGGCTCAAAATAAGTCGGAACTAACTGCTAATTGGGTCACCTGTTGGGCCGGGGAGTCGGGGGAAACTAGCGGGTAAGAGATTGGTGTCTCGCTAGGTAAATCCTGAATTGCAGTCTTTTCTTTTTCCAGAAAAAACCTACATCTTAAGGTGAAGGATTTCTTGTTTTGAAGCAAACAGATTTTCAAGTCAATGATTACTGTATTATGTATACTTTGCAATGAATATACTACCAAGTACATTAAATGATGATATATGAGTGTCGTATTCATACCGCATTATATTTATGAGGTCACCCAAGAGTTGTAAAGACGAAGGACAGGACCAACCATATATAAATATGGTCGCCAGTGCCTAAGCGGCCTCTCCACCCAAGCTTGGCCTGACCTAGGGATGGTTCTGCAATGCCTGCTGATGACTCGGCAAGTAGAGCTGCAGTCTCCCCCAAGTTCCTTTCACAATCTCACAAGGATGGCGAAGTTGCAGATACTAGTGAAAACTATTGTTCTTCAGAGAGGCTCTAACTCCCAACCAACGGAACACAGTCTGGGAAGTTTCCAACAGGCTACAAAAATCCTATATTTAGTAAATATATATCATATATAAAAGCCTCATTTTATAATAATTTTAATCTTATCAAAATATATTTGTTTGATATAACATATTGTATATAGGGACAGCATATTTCTTTTTTGCCATTATAATTATAAATATTTGCAAATTACCTCCTTTCTATGAGAGTTTTTATCTTATGATTTTGCTTTTAATTCTCTCGATATATCCTCTTTGGTGTTTCTATACAACTAATTCATCTTATATGCCCAGACTGAAGGTTATTCAATCAATTCAATACCTACCATCAAAATATTTATGAATCAGTCTTACTCCGAATAAGGTGAAAGCATTCTTGTGAGAGAGAGAGAGAGAGAGAGAGAGAGAGAGAGAGAGAGAGAGAGAGAGAGAGAGAGAGAGAGAGATGAATTGTAGAACACTGAACAATATCTATATTATGTTCTTCACGGGGTAACAATTGTTCGGAAATAAATATTTTTAAAAACTAATACATATCCCATGTGATTTGCGTAAAATTATAACCTTTTGAAAATACCATAAGATAGGACAAAAATCTTAATTGAGAAAAATATGATAATAGGTATGGAGTGACTAAGAGATTCATCCCAGGGCCTTCAAAATACGAATTTGATCAGTCAATCATCAAGCAAATACTTTCTTCAACATATAACAAAAAATAAAAAGTATTCGGCATACCCTATTTAAGAAAGCTTTGCCAAGTGGAATAACTTATCCAATAAAAGACAAAATTTTGTTCAGGTGAATGAATTGGCAAAATTCGTTACTGTTAAAAAGAATATATCCTGCCAAACTACAACTTTATTTTTTCATTAGAAGTTAAGAAGCCATTTTCTTTTAAGAATGTGAAAATACTTATTATTTCATTCTATTTTTATTGGAGAACTTTACTTGTTATTTCCAAGATGGCTGATCGTTTATGATCTAGGAATTATGTTGATGTTAGGCCGGAAGTTTTAATATATCTCGTTCGAGATAAATGTTGTTGCTTTCAGAGTTCAAATGTCGATCGAAAACGTTACGAAGTTGTTCGTTAAAGAGAATGATTTTAGACCGAGTTTTCATATGAATTTGAATTGAATCTTTATTTTTATCTTGAAGATCCAGTGGAGCACTCGAGAGCTTACGTTTATGGTTGGCGATAAAACGTTCCGAAATATCATCTGATTTCACCTTGCGATAGTTTTCTATAAATAAGAGGAAACTGATAACAGTAATGAACTGATATACACTATTCGTACCAACTGTTCAGGCACACTTCAGACGAGAGGATTTTTTCAGCACGGGAAAATTAGGCTCGTTATGAGGCATGTCTCCATACAAGCGGATTTTCCCCGCTAGTCCTCGTACTTTCTACACGCCACTACACTGAAACCGCATGGGTTAGCGTGCACGCGGCTAGAAACCACCGCCTCTCGGAAATTCTTCCGAGCGGGCAGCTCGTGAAGGGCCTCCATGATCTTTATTAATTTCTAATCCACGCGGAGAAAATCGCGCGTTATCAAACAGCTTGTGTGAAGCGAGCTATAACACAATGAGGGAGTTCTTATTTGGATTTCAGTTTTTTTCCTTTCAAGATGAGAAATCATGTATGCTCATTAATTTTGTTCAATCATAATCTTTATTTCATTTCCTCACTGAGCTATCTTTCCCTATTGGAGCCCCTGGGCTTATAGCATCTTGCTTTTCCAACTAGGGTTGTAGTTTGGCTAATAATAATAATAATAATAATAATAATAATAATAATAATAATAATAATAATAATAACAATAATAATAACTGTTCCTCTTTATCTGTTAGTCCTTCTCCTTGGTAGAATGGGGATAGGGGTAGGGCTGGAGGTGCTCACAAAATGCAAAATAAGACGAGTATTAATCTGCAGACACGAGTATTAATAATCACTGATAATCGCTACAAATTTCTGAAAAGAAATGTACTGAAATACCTAAATCTTGACTAATTACAATTTTGTTCTGCATTTACTGAAAATAATTTTACCTAAAAATGCATCATGTAATATGCTGGCTTTGGTGTAACTTAGTTATTCAACCAAGATACAGAATATCATAAAATGCAAAGAAAAATAACAGAAATTGCAACAATTTTTTCTGAATGACAGTCGGCATGTAAATGACATGAATAAATAAAAGATTTTCGCTCATTTCACTGAGCCTACGATCATCAGTAAAGGATTGAAAACTTTGTATTGACATGAGAAAATGTCTCTCTCCCTGTCTCTCTCTCTCTCTCTCTCTCTCTCTCTCTCTCTCTCTCTCTCTCTCTCTCCCATAAAGATGAAACAGGGTGGTAGTATTATGGCAATAGAAGTGGAAAAATAATCTAAAATAGAAAAATCGATTCACTTCGATAACCAAAACAAACGTTGAAATCAAACGTTTACAGAACAATAAAATCAGCATACCCTTTACTTGGAGGATCTCATCACCATTTGTTTAACTGACAAATGAAGGTAATTTACCCTCAGATTGCTACGAAGCAAGAATCTTGGAGGCAATATGCTTTCTAGTTGGATCGTCTCTCTTTTCAAATGGTGATGGAATCTCTAACATAACGTATTTATATATAAGTTCACA
>NC_090757.1:69725936-69728436 GCF_036898095.1 Palaemon carinicauda
CAGAAATTCTCGGGAAATGTTTTGGGATTAGTAACATTGTTTGGGGAATTTTATTATACATATGCGTTTACGCAGTGGGCGTCTGTACTCATATAGATATTTCGATAGAATTGCAAGGGTCAAAGAGATAGGAAAAAAAAAAAATACTGCAGTCATGACTCCTCCTGTCAGCCCTTCCCCTGGACCTAGTGGTGTAGGCCAGACTAATCCTCCTCCAATTGTGACGCTTGTAAATGCCAGGTCAGCAATCCTTCCTTTTCAAGGTCGGGTCAACGGGTTCTTGCCACAAAATGTGGAGTCATGGATTTCATCCGTTGATGCCCATTTAAATGCCAAACAAATCGTAGACCCTTTTGTACAATTACAAGAAGCTAAAAGTTTTCTAGATTTTTCTAAGGGGGATGCGAGTGCGTATTTAAGAGGTGTTTCATTTCAAGAAGCAGTTACTTGGGATGATTTCAAAGTTAGGTTACTCGCGATCTATGGGGGTGAGGAAGCCTTGGATGTAGTATTAACGTTACGAAATACACTTAATCAAGCCACTATGAATCGGCTTAATGTTATTGAGAGAGCAGCTCTCATAGCTGATAGGCTTAACGAATATCAGGACATTCTAGGTAATTCCACTTGGGTTACTAACGATAACATCTCCGTGAAAGATTTTTTACGATTAATGTATTTGACTTGCATGACACTTATGTTGCCTGAAGCTTTAGTGCGGTGTTTTGATAAGAAGTTAACGCCTGCAAGTACGGAATTGGATGTCTATAAACAGATAAAGAAACACATGTCCAAGTGTCCAGATCTCGATCCCGTGTTAACTCAAGTTTTTGCAAAGAATGAAACAAAACCACAAACAGTGAACGTAGTTAGCAGTCCAGTAGCGGGAATGACGTGTTACAACTGCAAACGTCAAGGTCAAATAAGCGCAGACTGCAGAACGAAATTTTGCTCAATTCACAACACTACAACACATTCATATAGTCAATGTTACTCGCGTAAGACACAACAATATCCTAGAAATACACAGTCAAATCCACAGTCAGTTCCATATGGAAATAAAAAGAAAAATCCTCATTTTAACAATAAGAAGAAACAACCAAATGTCAATGCAGTTCAGAGTCCAAAACAAGCAAACACCACTTCAAATATCGCTGAGCCTGGGCCGTCAAACCAGACCTCGCAAGGTCAGACTAATTTTCAGAATGTGCAGAGCAAAGCAAATACCACATAGTTAACTCTAGAGGGGAAGAGAGTGATGTTGGGTCAAGGTCATTCATGTCAACATCAATAGTATTGAATAATCAATTTAATGTTTTATCAGATAATTGTGAGACAATAGATTTTCCTATGAAACACACGGCCGAATTAAGTAAAACAGTGCATGCTCCCGTAGATTTGCAACGAATTCATACAATAATAAGCCAAAATGAGTTACGGCCAACCTTATATGCTGTAAATTTAGAACACAAATCCTTTACGTTATTTTTTGACTCTGGTAGTCCACGTAATATCATGGATTTGAAGACACATCATTTGTTGTTTTCGAACTTTCCGATTGAAAAATCAGGAATTAGACTTTCAGGTATAGGAAATAATGAATTAAACGTCATAGGCGTACCTCATATTCAGTTCAGAGTCGGTAATCGCATGTTTGCCGATACATTTGTTGTTGTAAAAAACATTAATATGTATCCAGCTGTAATTATAGGATACCCATCTATGGGAAATCAAAACATAATCTTAGCTCCTGCCAAGCACGGCGTGTATATCAAAGGGAAATTCTATAAGTCTTCTAATACCTTAAAATCAGTTTTGGATAAAAAGGAGACGACAAATGTAACCGTAACGTACGTTGAAGAACCAGTAACTTGTCTCACTAATAAAGAAATAATATACGCGACCCAGCAGAATTCTCGTTCACCCGTAATATCATCTTGCACGCAATCTATCGAACCAAACATACCTTCGAACTTAATAGTGCAAATAAAGAAAACACTACCGGGATCTGAAATATTAATCCTTTCCGATACTTTGAAAACTAACGGATTGTCTGTCACACAAGCTATTTATACAGTAGGCTCACATCAGCAATGTAATATCGAAGTCTGTAATCATTTAAATAACACTTTAGTAATTCACAAAAATCAACATATCTTGGATGTAGAAGTTTATAAACATCGTATTTTTACCGTTGCTGAAATCAATCACTCTCAATCAGTTGCGGATGAATCCCTTATGCGATCTATTAGAAATAAAATCAGTAAGGACATTCAAGACGAAGAAATTCAGCAGAAAATTTTTTAACTTTTAACTAAATATCAAGATGTCTTTTCCTCTACGGATGGATCCTTAGGAAAAACAGATGTGATCGAGCATCAAATAAGGTTAAAGGACAAGCAGAAAATTATATATGTACCCTCGTACAGACACCCTATGAAATTCCAGAATGAAATAAATGATGAAGTAGGTAAAATGTTAGAGGAAGGAGTCATTAGAA
>NC_090757.1:69735936-69753436 GCF_036898095.1 Palaemon carinicauda
ATATATATATATATATATATATATATATATATATATATATATATATATATATATATATATATATATATATATATATATATATATATATATATATATCATTGACATCATAGAAATTGTGGAAGAAGCAAAATTTGGGCATTTCCAGAACTTCTGAAGTTTGTAAGATGATTCTGGTTAACTACTCAGGGGAATTAGGAAATGTTGTGACAACTGTAATGCAGTTTCGCAATTGCAAGATATAGTTTGATCGCTTTAATAGCAATCGTTAAAGACTACGTTCTGGAAACACCATTAAAAATGAGCCCAAAGAAATTAGGTGTAATGCGAAAATATTGGTAGTTTTTGTCAAGTTACATATGTTGATTTTTTTTTTTAAATTTCAATGTATATGAAATATGTTTTCCATTCGTCTTTTCGAAGACTTACTTTTTAGGCAAAATACTATTTAAGTAGTGAGTGGGCTCTTCACCTTGTTCTCTCTCTCTCTCTCTCTCTCTCTCTCTCTCTCTCTCTCTCTCTCTCTCTCTCTCTCTCTCTCTATATATATATATATATATATATATATATATATATATATATATATATATATATATATATATATATATATATATATATATCGAAAAATCTATTTTTGGGCGAGATGGCCATGTCGTCCTGATGGAAGTTCCTATAGGGTAGCTTCCTAGGGTATATTACAACTACGGCGATATTCCCAGAGAATTTACCTTAAGGTACCCAGAATTCTAACTCCTGGAGCGAATATCTCTAATGAAAGGGATATCGCGACATATCAGAGGACGTATTCTTGACACGCCACATGGCAATCTGCACCCCAAACAGAGATAACACATCGAAGGGGTCAATTGGCAAGAAAACGAAAACGGGAAAGGAAAAGGGGGAGCCGCTCCCAAGGCTCCCTCTTCTCTCGTTTCGTAAGCGTGCCTGGCGCAAATCCTGGCGCCATCTGTATTCCTTGTAGCGATACACGAGGTGCTACAGATACTGTATGTAGGGAGGGGTCCTACAGCCCTTTCATAGAAAGGGAAGGGCGGGTCCATCAGGACGACATGGCCATCTCACCCAAAAATAGATTTATCGCTTCGCTCAAAATCCGTTTTTTGGGCTCAAGCTATGTCGTCCTGATGGAAGTATACCAGAGCATTACTGTATCTGTGGATTCTCAGAACGTGCCGTACTCCCCGGAGGTAATTTCTCCCGGTCGACTAGACCTAGAGACCTAAGATGTTACCGTTATACATCTTTTCAACTAACCATAAACCATGTTAGAGCTTCCTGCCCCCTACAGGGAAGAGTCCTACTAGACTCTGGAAAAGTCTCGAAGAGTACATATACCTATGTATGAATACCAGGCAAGCTAATATAGTGGTCTCACCCTATATTAAGTAAAGCATAGTTTGTAAAGAACCACTGCGTCAATATGAAATATCGACCAGTTCTCCGCACAATACTTGTATTGGATAAAGTTTTATATCCGCATAGGATGAAACTTGTAAATCCGCCACCGTCCCCTTATGGAATGGAGTCCTCCCGTTAAGGGAAAGCATAAACCAATGCAACATAGCTTGCATAAAGGAACAATTCTTATTAGAATTATCCCAGATAAAGTACATAGAATGAATGCTCAATTATACCAATAAATTGACACAGGTGAAGGAGACGCAAGGTTCTCAAGAACAAGTTTATTGACAGACTATAAATAGACAGGTTAACAACAATTATATATATATATATACAGTGAACCCTCGCTACTTTGCGGTTCGACCATCGCGGATTCACCACTTCGCGGATTTTTTCCATAACCCATATATATACAGTAATATATATACAGTAATATATATATATATATATATATATATATATATATATATATATATATATATATATATATATATATATATATGTATGCATGTATTTATGTATATATGTAGGTATGTATATGTGTATACATATAAATATATATATATATATACACACACACACACACACACATATATATATATATATATATATATATATATATATATATATATATATATATATATATATATATATATATATATATATATATATATATATATATCTAAAGTAGGAAGATGTGATGTAGTTCTAAGGGAAAAGTATGGGAAATATGTCTGGGTAATAAGCAAAGCTCTACCTCCAGTTTGTTTCTTCATTATGATCAGAGATAAATGTAAACAAAACATTGGTTGCCATTTTTTATCGTGCTTTTTAGCGTGTTTAGGAAATGCATGATATAAAATCACCTTTAATATTTGTGCCTGTTTTAGTTTAGGGTACTGTAGTACATGCATTAAGTGTTCTGTACATTAAAGGGTAGTTTGTTAACAGAACTACGTACAAGGGAAGGTTTTAAAAGTCTGAATATACATGTTGAATAAATAGGTAAATATGGTGTCACTACTTCGCGGATTTTCACCTATCGCGGCCGCGACTGGAACCTATCTACCGCGATAAACGAGGGTTCACTGTATATACATATATATATGTATATATATATATATATATATATATATATATATATATATATATATATATATATATATATATATATATATATATATATATAATATATATATATATATATAAGAAGAGGATAACCCAAAACTTTAAGCATAAGTATGATAGTAAACAGGACTTGTTTATCTGAAAGAAAAAACATTATTGCCCCCTTTAAGATACCGAGGTATCAAAGTCATAAAAGTCTGTATTACAAATCAATCACATTAGCGTTAGAAACGCTCGGCACACATGTCTGCACTTATGCTAGGTTCACCTTTGGAAATGGAACAGTCTACGTGGGCCACTCAGTGCCCTCACTTAGTTTGTAGTACAGTATGTACCTACACACTCACCCTGGAATTAATCGTCCCAATTAAAACCACTGTTCCTCGCAGAGTTAAATAGTAGGGTTAACGACGCGACCCACTGCTACCACAGATCTCTTTAGTTCCTCTACTTGCTTCGCATAGTGGCGAAAGAACACTCTGGAAGACTTCCAGCCAGTGTATGAACGGAGATGTTCAAAATCCATACAATTAAAGAAATTTAAGGATGAGGCAACTTTCCTCGGATCGTGACCTGCGGGTGTACTGTCAGGATCCGCTCTGCGAATAAAATATGTGATTTTCGCTCTGAGTTGATTCAGAAATAAATTTGAGCCTGATGTTTCTCCCCTGAATAGTTGACCACCCATGAAGTCTGAAGTTCTACGAAGATAGACCTTTAGGCATTCTACTGGACATAGAGATGCATCTTCTTTCAGAGGGCAGATTCTCCAGGGACCCCACCTGTTGGTGGGTAACTCATTCTTGGCGAGAAACGTAGGATCCGGAAACAGATCCTGCCTCTCTCGAGAGGGCTACAATCTCACTAACCCTGGCCCCGGACGCGAGTGCAAATAGGAAAATAACTTTTTGTGTCAAATCCTTTAATGCACACTCCTCATTGCTCAACAGAGAAGCGAAATGAAGAACTTTGTCTAAAGACCATGAAATGGGCTTTGGAGGTGCTGAAGGTCTGAGCCTAGCGCAGGCTTTCGGAACTTTATTAAAGATCTCGTTACCGAGGTCGACATGGAAGGCATATAGAATGGGTCTTGTCAAAGCAGACTTACACGCCGAAATCGTGTTAGCTACCAACCCTTGACCATGGAGGTGGATGAAGAAAGATAAGCAGAAGTCTGTCGAGATCTCCTGCGGATTCTTCGCCTTGACAAAGGCCACCCATTTTCTCCAAGATGACTCATATTGCCTTCTAGTAGATTTGCACTTATATTCCTCTAGGAAGTCTATGCTGACTTTCGAAATCCCGAAACGCTTTCTCACCGCTAGGGAGAGAAAATCATGAGCTGCAGGGTCCAGGTTTTCTGTAATGAAGCGCAGACAGTCGACTTCAGGACTCGCTGGGTCAGAACTGGATCTGGTAGCGGTAGAAACTTCAACCGTAGTTCCAATGCCAGGGGGAACCACACGCTGTTCGGCCACTTGTGGGCCACTATTGCCGCTACCCCCTTGAGGGATCTCAGTTTGTTGAGGACCCTCAACAGAAGGTTGTGAGGAGGGAACAGATAAATCCTGGACCATCTGTTCCAGTCGAGGGACATCACGTCCACTGCTTCCGCTAAGGGGTCCTCGTACGGGGACACGTACAGGGGCAACTTCTTGTTGTCTTTCGTCGCAAAGAGGTCTATCTGCAGTTCTGGGACTCGATTTAGAATGAAGGAGAATGATCCTGCGTCTAAGGACCATTCCGACTCTATCGGTGTGAACCTGGATAGAGCGTCCGTTGTCACATTGCGGACTCCTTGAAGGTGAACTGCCGACAGGTACCACTTCTTCTTTTCCGCCAATCGGAAGATGGCCAACATCACCTGGTTGAGAGGTGGTGACCTCGATCCTTGTCGATTCAAGCATCTCACAACTACCTCGCTGTCCATCACCAACCTTATGTGGATCGAGTGACGCAGGGAGACTTTCTTTAAGGTAAGGAGCACTGCCATAGCTTCTAGAAAGTTTATGTGAAAGGTCTTGAATAGCTTGGACCAAGTCCCCTGGACTTTTTTTCGATGAGAGTGACCTCCCCATCCCTCCTTCGAGGCGTCTGAGTGAATCGTCACCGACGGGGGAGGTGGCTGAAGAAGAACCGACTTCTTTAGATGTCTGGCTTGGGACCAAGGCCTGAGAAGAGTACGTAGCCGAAGCGGAACTGGTCTTCTCAGATCTCTTCGCGCGTTTGATGCATAACTTCTCCAAACTCCGGTTGCATCCTTTAGCTGTGCTCTTAGCACCGGGTCTGTCACCGAAGCAAACTGGAGAGAACCCAGTACCCTCTCCTGTTCGCGTCTTGATATCCTTTCGGAATCTAGAAGTCTCTTGACAGAACCCGCTATCTCCTTCCTTTTCTTCGCCGGGATGGAGAAACGGTGTGACATTAGGTCCCAGTGGATTCCCAGCCACTGGAACTTTTGAGATGGAGAAAGTCGAGACTTTTTTCTGTTGATCTTGAAGCCTAGATACTCTAGGAACTGGATCACTTGACTGGAAGCTTGCAAGCATTCTGTCTCGGATGCTGCCCACACCAGCCAGTCGTCCAGGTAGGCTACTACCTGAATTCCCTTTAGGCGTAATTGTTTGAGAGCTACGCTCGCAAGCTTCGTGAAAATCCTTGGGGCTATATTCAGCCCAAATGGCATGGCTCTGAAGGCATATAGTCTTTGCTGGAGCTTGAACCCTAGGTAGGGGGAGAGTCGACTGTTGATTGGGACATGCCAATAGGCGTCTGACAAGTCTATGGAGACGGAATATGCCCTCTTGGGCAGTAAGGTCCTTATGTGTTGCAGTGTTAGCATCTTGAACTTGCAATTCACTATGAACTTGTTGAGTGGCGACAAGTCCAGAATGACTCTGAGTTTTTCCGAGTCTTTCTTGGGAACACAAAACAGCCTCCCTTGGAATTTGATGGACTTCACCCTTCGGATCACTTTTTTCTCCAACAGTTCTTGGACGTACTCCTCCAGAACGGGGGTGGAGTGTTGGAAAAATCGAGGGCACGGGGGTGGAGTGCTGTACCAGCTCCAGCCCAGTCCATTCTTGAGTAGGCTGTGGGCCCAGGGATCGAAGGTCCACCGATCCCGAAAATTCTGAAGTCTCCCTCCTACCGGCATCATCTCACTTGGACTGCCGTCCTGAGGTCTTGCCTCCCTGACCGCGACCACCCCTGAATCCCCTTCCCCTTGAGGGGCGCCTAGACGAGCCTCTGGCTGCTCCTCTAGGCTTTGCTCGAAAGGAAGTAGACTGCCCTTCAAACGTTGGGGTGAATGCCGTGGACTGTGTCGACACGGCCTGGGGTACCCACTGGAATGTGGTCGGGGTTTGTGCCATCATCTGGGGCACTGAAGGCAATGGCAATTGCAGTTGCTGTTGCTGTCTAAGAGGCTTGGCTGGCCGAGACGGTAGCCTAGTCCTCATAGTCTTCCTCTTTGGTTGAGGACCCTCATCCGGGGAAGACTTTCTTTTGATAGCCAGGCCCCACTTCTGGAGAAGGTTTCTATTCTCCGTGGCGGCCTTATCAACAACTTCTTTGACCAATTCGGTAGGGAAAAGGTCTTTGCCCCAAATGTTGAAGGAGATTAGTTTCCTTGGCTCGTGCCTCACCGTAGCCGAGGTGAACACGAACTCCCTACAAGCTCTCCTCGCCCTGACGAAGCTATAAAGATCCTTCGTCACTGTGGCCAGATGAGTCTTGGCCACTACCATGAACATTTCATGGACCTTGGGGTCACTTGCCATCGTCTCAAGAGTAGTCTGAAGAGACATTGAGGCAGCCAGTCTTTCTTTTGTCTCGAGCTCTCTCCGCAAAAGAAAGTCAGACAGCTTAGGGAGGTCCTCGCCGAACTGACGTCCGGCAATATCAGCCTCCAACTTCCCAACTGAGAAGGTAAGATGGACGTCCTTCCACTCTTTGTGGTCCATAGGCAGGGCCAGCGACAAGGGTTTACACTCCTCCAGGGAGGGGCAAGGCTTGCCGGCCTCGACTGCTTTTAGTACAGCCGCAAACCTTTTCTGTAAAAAGGGGAAGGCTCATGCAGGAGAGTACACAAAGGAAGGGAGCTTCTTACTCAATGCAGCTACCTTTGAGTTCGTGAAGCCCCTCTCTTTCATCGAGGATGAAAGCAAAGCATGAGCCTTAGCATGGTCCATCACTATGACCTCCTTCGGCTCTGTCTCCTCCTTTGAAGCTGGATCCTTCCTCAACCGGACATAACAGTCCGGATATGACCCCTTGCTGGGCCAGAATTCCACCTCCTCTAGGGGAACTGAACCCAACTTATCCGAGATGACGATCTTTCCAGTCGTCATCGGCATGTGCTCAGCATACCTCCACGGGTTAGCATCTGAGCACAAGGGAAGGTCTTTCACATTGAGCCTTTTCTGAGGCCCATGTGATGCTGCAAGCCTCTGCATCTGCAGTTCCATTGCAGCCGCCTTCTCTTGATTCTCCTTCTGCAATTGTTGGATCATTCCAACAATGGAGGAGAGGGCCTGTCCCAGCTCTACTGGGAGAGCGGACGATGTTGAGGGAATAGGCTCCGGGATCTGAACCGGAGTAGCCGACACCTCGTCGACCTCTTCCTCTACAGTGTCTTGGGCTTGAACTTCATCCTGGGCTCCTGTCAGGAGGTCTTCCTCCAGACGCTCGTCCACGTCAGACATCCTGTCATCCAACTGGATGTCTTGCAAGGCGACCGCGACTTCAGCATCCACCTGGATCTGAACTTGGGGGATCTCCTCTTGAGACTGGGGATTCACTGCATCAGCTGATGCCCTAGGGAAAAGATACGCCCTCATCTTCTCACTTGGAAGATAAGGTCCAGAGGTGCTCTTCTGGAAGCCCCTTACCTAGGTACGAAGCTTCTCCCTTGCTATATCCCTTGATTCCGCTGTCCTAGGGGAATCAAAGGCCTCAGTAATCAGGTTAGTGCACACGGTACATATCTGAGGGTCCCAATACTGGAGATCACCCTTGGAGACAGCGCATGCAGCATGCCTCCTTCAAAACTCATGTCCGCAGAGGTTCTTACTGCGGACGTTGCAGAAAACACTTCCGCACTTCGGAGGGTCCTCCTGAAAAGAGAAGAAATTTCCATGAGTATCAAGTGACCTACGTATCACTGGATATGCACAGTTTAGCATAACAAATCAGAAAGGAAAGACACACACTTGTGTTTCCTTCACAACCAATTGTTGCAGCCTTCCAGATAATAAAATCGTATGGTTAATCTCTTCTAGAATAACCAATGAAAAGTTTCCAGAGAAAACAGGTGTAGCTTACACCTAAGCAATGATTTTAAAATCCCGGATAATAGACAAGAAAGAACTCACTTTCTTATCTGTAAGGCAACACCAAAGGGCTGTGCAAGACAACACAAAAATGTTAGAACACACAGTGCTGTACCAAAACTTATACTATAGTTTTCTTCCTACAGTATATGTTATACTGAAGAATACTGGTACAGTATAGAAGGTATAACTAGCTTTAAAGTATACTACTTAACAGCTATAAGGCGGCAGAACGCTGGTTCAAATGCATGTGCCGGCCGGCAACAGCCAATGTCGGCCGGCAATAACTGCCGGCCGGCAACTACACAAGGTAGTACCCGGCTGCCGGCCACTGCTCATAGAGACCGGCAGACAAGGGCTGACAATAGCCGGCCGGCAAAGGTAAACAACCGATGCCGGCCAGCAGCAAAAGAACCAGAGGACTACGACTGCCCGGCTGCCGGTCTCATAGGCCGGCAGCCGGGTCGGGTACAGCACTAGAAGAAAACAGAATGGATGCCGGGATAAGAGCGTAAACTACCTCCAAGCCCGGCAATCTGAAAGAGTGCATATAAGGAAGGGGAGAATCTAATTCAGGCTTCCTGACCAATGCCGTCTGGCTCTACAGGCAGGCATGGATGAGGGACCAAGGGAGGTCCAGGAAGCACTCAAAACAGAAGACCCTTGCCGGCCGGCAAGGGACTGAGTCAATTCCACATCCTAACCAATCCTAGGTCCAGATGTAGAATGACATACAGTACTGTAATGGCTAGGCCATTACGGAGATAGAGGGGGAAGGGACAAAAGAGGGTCCTACCAACCTTGCTTTAGTGAAGAATTACCCGCAGCCAAGAAAACTCATCTTAGCCTAAGGGAGATCCAAGGAGGGAGGCCAGCAATACTTGCCAGCTCCCAGTGAACCAAAGCAAGGGAGGTGTTGCTACTCCCAGGGAAAGGATCTTATCCTCCCACCGAGAACAGCAACAAGGACTAGTCTCCTAGATCACAAAAGAAGGAATCATCTCGTACAGAAACCTTCGGCAGTGACCTAAGGAAGCTAAGCCTCCTATGTCTGTGTCAGGCCAGCGAGGGAGACTCTACCCCAAGCCAGACAAACACAGACTCAGACTAAAAACTCTGATGTTCTGTCCCTCTCTGACACCAGACTTACTGGAACAGGGAGGTACAGTAACACCCCAGTATAGTTGTATCGAAAGTTAATTCAGATAAACCAATAGGGTTAAGCCTAAGGCTTAAACAGAGGGAAAGGGATTGCATACCTTCTCCGAAGAAAAGAAAGTAACTGGGGAGTATGAGAAAGTATACTAAGGCTCCATAAGCAACTTAGCCTAGGCACCAAGAGAATCGATTACCTAAATCACCGAAACTCACTCGTATACTATCTTGGAAATATTCAACATAATCTTAAATGTATAAAAAACAGCCTAAAACTTCAATAAAATTTTAAAACACTCGGAAAACCAAAATCATGCAGGAAGTACTAGGACCAAACGACTAGGCTACATGGCCTAGCGTAGGCCAGAGTTGGCGAATACTTCGCCAAAATAATACTAAAAGCACGAAAGGAAATCCTATGTAATGCTAAATAGCTAAAATTTATTAAAGCAAAACA
The DNA here is from genome assembly GCF_036898095.1 of Palaemon carinicauda. Classification (NCBI taxonomy): domain Eukaryota; kingdom Metazoa; phylum Arthropoda; class Malacostraca; order Decapoda; family Palaemonidae; genus Palaemon; species Palaemon carinicauda. Next base: position 69,745,429 of record NC_090757.1, read on the forward strand.
ACCGGGAATGTCGCTCTGGCTAACTAAAACTCATACCTAGCGAGCGACAGCGTCCATGACGCCTCCGGTAGGCAACGGCTATGGAAACAAAGATTAATACTATTAATCACTTAAAAATTTACCAAGAGCCTACATTTATACATAAAAGAAATGGTACTCAACTTATCAGAGGCCGACGAAGTTGGAGGAGCCAAGAAAAGATGAATAAATCCAAGATTTGCGAGAAACACAGGAAAAAACACCGAGTTGTTAAGCTACGCAAAAAGGAATACAGATGGCGCCAGGATTGGCGCCAGGCACGCTTACGAAACGAGAGAAGAGGGAGCCTTGGGAGTGGCTCCCCCTTTTTCTTTCCCGTTTTCGTTTTCTTGCCAATTGACCCCTTCGATGTGTTATCTCTGTTTGGGGTGCAGATTGCCATGTGGCGTGTCAAGAATATGTCCTCTGATATGTCGCGATATCCCTTTCATTAGGGATATTCGCTCCAGGAGTTAGAATTCTGGGTACCTTAAGGTAAATTCTCTGGGAATATCGCCGTAGTTGTAATATACCCTAGGAAGCTACCCTATAGGAACTTCCATCAGGACGACATGGCTTGAGCCCAAATATATATATATATATATATATATATATATATATATATATATATATATATATATATATATATATATATATATATATATAGGAAACAAATAATGTAATTTCAACGACTGTCATATACAATATTGAGGTTGTTATGTTACCGGTGTTTGGGAAACGTGATGGTAATGTGCAGGTAATGGCACGAAGTATTATTATTATTATTATTATTATTATTATTATTATTATTATTATTATTATTATTATTATTATCACAAAGGTACAACCCCTGTTAGAAAAGCAGGATGCTGTGATCCTAAGGGTCTAATAGAGAAAAAATGCCCACCAAGGAGAGAAAACAAGGAAATAATTACACTACAAGCGAAGTAATAAACAATTGAAATAAAGGGTAACAGCATTAAAACAGATCTTTCATATTCAAACTATAATAACACAAATAACAAGAGGAATAGAAACAAAATAAAATAGTGTTCTTGAGTGTACCCTCAAACAAGAGAACTCAACCCTCAGAAAGCGGAAGACCTATGTAAGCATCAGTATTGTACTGTTTAACTGAGCGTCTCTCCTTCATTGTGTAGCAGTGTTGCCAAGAGCTCCAGATCGAGTGATAGGAACTCTTCTGAGACACCATTGTTGCACTACAGTAAATTATCTAATGTATTAATATATCCATGAAAATTCACTATAAATATGATCTCACTATCGTATGCAACCCGATTAAAATGATGGCTAAATATTTAGATTGATTCAACCCTTCCTAACCTCTCCTTTCCTAACTACAACACGACAGTTGTGGTTTCCGAGTGTACCTCTCGGGGTATTCCCTCTCTCCATGGTAAAGCTAGACTTACATTTGCACGATTCTGTAGCACGCATACTTTCTCATTCCAATGATATTTCATCTTCCATTGCATAGCCTGTTCTCATCCTCTGTCTTTCTGCAATATTTCATGCACTTCGATAAGCATGCGTTGCAAATCCTGTGGCATTCTGCTCATGACGACAGCGTCATAGCCATAATCCAGGTCAGCTAATTTACTATTACTAAACTAGTAAAAAGTTCTAAGAAGAAATTAGAATGGACTCCTCTCATATGGACTAAAAAGACTTCAAGACATCTGAAATCCTTGTAACACACACACACACTCTCTCTCTCTCTCTCTCTCTCTCTCTCTCTCTCTCTCTCTCTCTCTCTCTCTCTCTCTCTAAAAATGTTGACTTACATAGTGCATTGTTGATAGACCAAAATTCTTGGTTTACTTATCGTGAATTGCTGAAAATTGTGGAATGATCTTCCTAATATAGATAATCGGGTAGTTGAATCAGTAGAACTTCAAAAGTTCAAAGTTGGAGCAAATGTTTTTATGTTGACTAGGCTGACATGAGTATTTTTATAGTTTATATATGAAATATCTGTTTTTGACGTTGTTAATGGTTAATAGACGACATATCTGTTTTGACATTGTTACTGTTTTTAGAATGATTTATTGTTAAATCATTCTCATCATTTATTTATTTCCTTATTTCCTTTCCTCACTGGGCTATTTTTCCTTATTCGAGCCCTTGAGCTTATAGCTTCTTGCTTTTCCATCTAGAGTTGTAGCTTGGCTAGTAATAATAATAATAATAATAATAATCACAAAAGTGAAGCAAGCATTCAATGATTGGTTAACTTTTAATTGAAAAAGCTACAACATCGCACATCGTGGTAATTCCTTTACATACAAAATAATAAATAAATGGAACCGAATTCCAGCGGATGTAGTGAATAGTTAACATGGTAAAAGATTAGGAACAAATTAGACAAAATCATAAAAACTCTCTGAACGTGTAAAATGAATCGGTCTAACCAAAATCAAATGGAGTCCTCTCAAATGGACTAAAAAGACTTCAAGACATCTACTATCGTTTCCAGAGGCCGTGTAATAGTGCTTTTTTGTTTTAAACCTCCTAAAATAACTGATGGATTTCCATGATATCAAAGCAGGGAGTGCTTCATACAATGGCCTAATTTTGGGAAATACTGTGCATTGCCAATTACGCTTCATTAATTTTTTTACTTAAGAAAATGAGACTAAAGCCAGTCTTAGCCACCCACACATTCGCAAAAGTGATGAGGTCCCTCAGTGACGTTGTTATAACGTTTCTTCCCCTGTACCTCCCACCCCCGAATTGTTAAACGCCTGTTTAACTCCATAGATAATTGTCATATGACCTACCCCCAAGCAATACGAAATTCTTTGTCAGTATAAGTTCAGCATACCTGGTAATGTGATTCGTGACTTTAGACTTTACCTAAACACAAGACCAACGTTTTATATCTTACCCACTCACTTATATTGAAGATAAAGAATGAGACTTATGACAGGAGACGAAAGAAGCCATGCTAACCCTACACTTCGCACTTCAAGCGAGTGTTGGTAAAGCAATATAAATATAGATTTCTTTAGGTTAAGCCGTAAGACTCATTCTTCCATACAACACAGGCTACTCGATACATCAATTGCCAGGAAGAAAATGACAGAGAGCATTGTTTGATATAATTTGTCATATCAATTTCACCAGAGAGAGTAGCTTGAATTCGTTAGAAGGTAGACTTCTAAAAGATGTTTCATATGAGGGTATTGACATCGGCCATTTGATAAATTTTGAAATCACACACACACACACACACACACACACACACACATATATATATATATATATATATATATATATATATATATATATATATATATATATATATATATATATATATATATATATATATATATATATATATATATATGTGTGTGTGTGTGTGTGTGTGTGTGTGTGTTCATACATACATAAGATTTATTAAATTTCAACCTATAGTGTTATATATTTATTAACGTTATAAGTACCAGTACCTATTTTTGTCACTTAAAAGGTATGTGACAAATATCATAGCGACTTTGTCACTGGAATTATACCAGACTTCAATTAATGAACCAATCAACCTTACTTTGAGAAATCCATTGACATTGTCTACATGCCAAGCTGATATACTCGTATCAAAGTATTCATTAGCTTTGCTTATCCAAAATAACGTTATCACCAATTGCTGGAAACCATAGATTTATGATGGATGAAAAAAAAAATAAAACAAGAAATGGACACTTCTACATTTTACTCATCATCACTCTCAAGGAAAAAAATTGTTTTCTATTTTTACTAATGTTAGTATTTTATTTTTTTATTTTATTTTATTTTTTAGTCGCAAATCTAAAATTTGTAGGAGTCCGAGTAGAATATCTCTCAGTGCGATTCCACACCCCTGTTTTAAGCCTCTTATATCATGTTTGATGATTTGTGTTAACCATCTAATCATTATATACCACCATAAAACATTTTATTGCTCTTCCGGCTCATTTTATATGTGCAGTACACAGTCTTTCCTAACAGGGATTTACTCGGTAGCCTAATAACAATGGGATTGAAGGAAAGAAGGCAAGAAGGAAGGGGGGGGGGGGGGGTACTAGGATAGCCATAGGTGTAAACACCGAAGGAGGGTTGGGGGAACCTCTGCGTCACAGTTACGTGTTTGAGTAACACTTCTTCGAAACGCTCTGAAGGAAGGGAAGAAGTTCCTCTTTTTTCTAAGAGTAAACGGGTTAATTAAGTACATCTTTCAATTCATTGTACCACCAAAAATTAGACCAATGTTTGAAACATTCATTGCTGTAGTTTCATGGAAATTCATAAGCCGGTTTGTTGGATATTTGGGAAAAACACTATTACACGGCCTCTGGAAACGATAGTAAACTCCTGATAACACACACACACTCTCTCTCTCTCTCTCTCTCTCTCTCTCTCTCTCTCTCTCTCTCTCTCTCTCTCTCAAATGTTTACTTACGTAATGCACTGATGATAAACTAACCTTTTGGGTTATCTAATCGTGATTTGCAAAAAGGGTCGCATTACAAACGTGAAACAAGTATTCAGTGATTGGTTAACTTCTTTAACCGCAGTGGAGTGGCTTGTGTAATGTTTGGGAGAGTCTCTCTCTCTCTCTCTCTCTCTCTCTCTCTCTCTGATAAGTTTACTTACGTAACGCATTGATGATAAAACCAAACTCCTGGGTTTAATTTATCGTGATTTGTTGAATGGGTCGCAATACAAAAGTGAAACAAACATTCAGTGATTAGTTAACTTCTTAAATCATAGTGGAGTGGCTTGTCTAATGTTTGGAAGAGAGCCTCTCTCTCTCTCTCTCTCTCTCTCTCTCTCTCTCTCTCTCTCTCTCTCTCAAGTGTTTACTTACGTAATACATTGATAATAAACAAAACTTCTGGGTTATCTTATGGTGATTTGCAAAAAGGGTCACAATTCAAACGTGAAACAGGCATTCAGTGATTGGTTAACTTTTAAAACTGGCAAAGTTGCTTGTGTAATGTTTTGGGAGAGTCTCTCTCTCTCTCTCTCTCTCTCTCTCTCTCTCTCTCTCTCTCAAATGTTGACTTACGTACCGCTTTGATGATAAACTATAGTTCTGGGTTATCTTATCGGCATTTGCAAGGAGGGTCGCATTACAAACGTGAAACAAGCATTCAGTGATTGGTTAACTACTAAATTTATAATGGAATTGCTTGTGTGATGCTCGGGAGAGCCTCTCTCTCTCTCTCTCTCTCTCTCTCTCTCTCTCTCTCTCTCTCTCTCTCTAAAATGTTGACTTAGTTATTGCATTGTTGATGAACCAAAATTCTTGGTTTACTTTATTGTGAAGTGCTGAAAGGGTAGCATTACAAAAGTGAAGAAAGCATGTAGTGATTGGTTAACTACTAAAATCATGGGGAGTTGTTTGTGTGATGTTCGGGAGAGATTCTCTCTCTCTCTCTCTCTCTCTCTCTCTCTCTCTCTCTCTCTCTCTCTCTCTCTCTCTCTCTCTCTATATATATATATATATATATATATATATATATATATATATGTGTGTGTGTGTGTGTGTGTGTGTGTGTGTGTGTGTCTGTGTGTGTGTGTGTGAGTGTGTTGATTTACGTAACGCATTGATGATAAAGTAAACTTCTGGGTTATCTTATCGTGATTTGCTAAGAGGGTCGCTTTACTAAAATGAAACAAGCATTCGGTGATCGGTTAACTTCTAAAATCATAGTGAAGTTATTTGTGTAATGTTTGGGAGAGACTCTCTCTCTCTCTCTCTCTCTCTCTCTCTCTCTCTCTCTCTCTCTCTCTCTCTCTCTGAAATGTTTACCTGTGTAATGTATTGATAATAAACTAAACTTCTGTGTTATTTTATCGTGATTTGCTAAAAGGGTCGCATTACAAACGTGAAAGAAGCATTCAGTGGTTGGTTAACTTCTTAAACCATAGTGGAGTGGCTTGTGTAATGTTTAGGATCTCTCTCTCTCTCTCTCTCTCTCTCTCTCTCTCTCTCTCTGAAATGTTGACTTACGTAACGTATTGATGATAAAACTAGACTCCTGGGTTTACTTTATCGTGATTTGCTAAAATGGTCGCAATACAAAAATGAAGCAAGCATTCAGTGATTGATTAACTTCTAATTAAAAAGCTATAGCATCATTCTTTGTGGTAATTCCTTTACTTACACACCAGCAGATACTGGTAACAGATTTTCAGCGGATGTAGTAAATAATTAAAATTGTAAAAATGAATAGAAACAAATTACACAAGATCATAAAATATCTCTAAACGTTGAACTGAATCTGTCAAACCAAAAGCAAATGGAGGCCTCTCGGATGAACTAAAAAAGACTTAGAGACATCGAGAATCCTTGTAACATACTCTCTCTCTCTCTCTCTCTCTCTCTCTCTCTCTCTCTCTCTCTCTCTCTCTCTCTCTCTCTCTCTAATATATATATATATATATATATATATATATATATATATATATATATATGTGTGTGTGTGTGTGTGTGTGTGTGTGTGAAATGCATTGATTAAAAACTGAACCTTTATGTTTAACTTATCGTGATATGCTAAAAGGGTCGCATTACAAACGTGAAAGAAGCATTCAGAGATTGGTTAACTCATAAAACCAAAGTGAAATGGCTTTTGTAATGTTTGGGATAGGGCCAATGGTCAGGAAGAAGTAATGTAATGGGGCACTCTACACCTTAGGACACTCAACACCCCAGCACACTATTCTCCTTGGCAATCCATGTGCATTTCCTGGGGTCCTATTATAATACAAATAAATATAACCATAATATCATGATGTTTCTTATCAATATTTATCAATACTAAATACTATACATATTTGATTGTTAACTATGAAATAGCAACTGGAACCAGAGCTTACTTAGCTGGAATATAGAATCAAGGCGTGTTCCAAATGATGACCGTTATGTTGATTCCAAGTTTTTAATTCCGGTTATTCCCGGCATTTTGATTCCCGATAAGGTGATTCCCATAAGTGTTGATTCTTGGAAGTTTGATTCCTGACTGACCATACTTGTTCTGGTAAATAAGCCAATAGGCTAGATCATTTACTAATAGAATAAACTTCCAAGGGATTGGTTTATTTTCGTCTGACATTCAGAGTGTTATAGCCAGCTGGTATCTACATAGTCATTCCCTTCTTAGAAACTGAAATTTTCGGGTAGAAAATTTTCATAGGAAGCAAGTTTCATTGTACAACATAATAATACATTTGAATTCACTAACAATTTAGTGGTTTTAAATCTTAATCCCTACTTTCCAATCTACTGTTCTCTTCTAATGTCCATCGTCTCATATATATAAGTCAAGTTCAGTAAATATTACACCTTTTTGTAATTGTAACATTATTATTATTATTATTACCAGCTAAGCTATAATCTTAATTGGAAAAGCAAGACGCTATAAGTCCAAGGGCTCCAACAGGGAGAAATAGCCTAGTGAGGAAATGATATAAGGAAATAAATAAACGAAAGACAAGTACTGATCAATTAATATAAAATATTTTAAGAACAGTAACCACAAAAATATTTTCATATAACAAACTATCAACACTTGAAAAAAAAAAACTGAGGAAGAGAAATTATATAGAATAGTGTGCAAGAGTGTACCCTCGAGTAAAAGATCTCTAATCCAAGAGAGAGAGAGAGAGAGAGAGAGAGAGAGAGAGAGAGAGAGAGAGAGAGAGAGAGCTCCTAGGTTGGTATACAAAAGATTTACATTGCCATACTAATTAGAAAAAATCGATAATTTTTGTCCACAAGTTGTTCGCAAGAATGATATAGCAATTGACACAACAAATATACCACATAGTCAAACATTCGAACCATTATAAAATAGGATTGGGAACGCATGAAATTCCTTTGAAATTTTACGTTTTTCCTGCTCCCCCTACCATCACACCGCTTACAGCTCTAACAAGTACTCGCCCTCCCGTTGCCCTCATTCCGAATTACCAAACTCTTCTACAC
>NC_090757.1:69760936-69770936 GCF_036898095.1 Palaemon carinicauda
CAACAAGTTCATCAATGTCTTCCTTGTTGACCTCAAGCCCCATACTCCTCCCCATGCCAACAATTTCCTCAATGACAACAGTGTCCTCAGAAATAACAGAAGCAGTGCTTGAACCTGCCTCTGATTGGAAACCCTCAAATTCCCTCTCTGTTACACATGATGGCCACAGTTTTTGCCAGGCAGAGTTCAATGTCCTATAGGTCACACCACACCAAGCTTGGTCAATCATGTTCACACAGTTGAGGATGCTGATGTGATCCTTCCAGAATTCCTTTAAGGTCAACTGTGTATCACTATTCACCTCAAAATACTTTCGGAAAAGGGCCTTGGTATATAGTTTTTTAAAGTTTGAAATGACCTGTTGGTCCATGGGCTGGAGTATGGGAGTAGTATTGGGGAGCAGAAATTTAATCTTGATAAAACTGTACTCTTCTTTTAAGTCTTCCTCTAGACCTGGAGGGTGTGCAGGAGCATTGTCCATCACCAGAAGACAGTTCAATGGTAACTTCTTTTCAGTCAGATATGCCTTAAACTGGGGGGCAGAAACTTCGTTGATCCACTTACTAAAGAATTGTCTTGTGACCCAGGATTTAGTGTTTGCGCGCCCACATAACTGAAAGTGCACTTTTCAAGGATATTGTTTCTTTCAAAGACCCGGGGGTTGTCCAAATGATACACTAACAAGGGTTTAATCTTGCAATCGCCATTAGCATTGGCACACAGCAGCAACGTCAGTCTATCTTTCATTGGCTTGTGACCTGGCATCTTCGTCTTGTCCTTAGTACTGTAGGTATTGGCCGGCATTTTCTTCCAAATAACCTGGTCTCATCACAATTGAAGACTTGCTGTGGGATCAAATTTTGTTCCTTAATGTAATCGGTCGAATTCGCCAATGTATTTTTCGGCCGCCGCCTGATCCGAACTGGCTGCCTCCCCATGCCTAGTCACACGGTGAATACCAGTTCTGTTCCAGAATTTCTCGAACCAGCCCCTGCTTGCTTTAAAGTAAATGACGAATCACTTTCACTAGTACCTGGCACTTTTGTTCACCAATTCTTCATAACAATGAAGAGCTTTCTCGCAAATGAAAGCTTCACTTATACTTTCCCCGGCCAACTGCCTTTCTTTAATAAATATACGGAGCAACTTTTCCATTTCCTCAATTACTTGTGGCCTTTGCTTAGTATTTGCTGTCACTCCCTGTGCAACATTAGCTTTCTTTATCACTTCCTTGTTTTTCAAAAAGGTCGAAATTAGTCGACTTCGCCATGCCATACTGTAAGGCTAGATCAGACACTCGTACACCATTCTCATATTTTGCAATAATTTCCTTCTTCAACTCGATCGTTGTTCTCACTGTTTTCCTCTTATTCTTCCCCTTATCACTAACTTTCTTGAGGCGCATTATTATCAGCAAAAAAAAAGACAATAAAACGCACTAAATCACAATATATTCTCAACACGATGTTGTCGGACTGACGATCTCTCTTGAAATGATGCTACCTAACCAGGCGAAAGGTAGCCGAGATGGCCGCTCATCTCACATGGTCACGCGTTCGGCTGTGTTCGAGTTCCGATTTTTTGTTCGAAACACCGCAGCAAAAATTACTCGAATTCTTTGGTCGAACTTTGATTTGTTCGAATTTAGAGTCGTTCAACTACCGAGGTATCACTGTATATATGTACCTATATATATGTAATATATATATGGCGGCTGCCATTTGCTCTTTAAGGAATTGGTATGTTATGTTAAATAATGGATTGTTTTCTAGAAGTAAATGAAAAGTTTATTCGAGATTTTGTTCCCGAGGGATTTGATATCATATTAGGTTCTTTTACGAAAGGACAAGTCTGGAAAAACAGATAAATATATGATGAATAAACTATTAGTTGATAGTTAAATGAAAAAATTAATAAATGAGTAAACATAATTTGTCGGTGAAAATATACTTCTATATGTACTTATATTCTTATCCAAGAAAAAAGTGAAGACGAAGTTATAAATAAAAGAAAATTAATAAAAAAAAAATTTGCCGGTAATAAAAGGCTTCTAAATATATTAATTTTCATAACAAAAGAAGGCAAAGTTATGAAACAGCATGAATAGATAGAATTTGACTTTTTGAATGTTTAACTTAGCATTTCATGCTTAGTAAACTACTGTCACCAGGAATTTAAAAGTTGGATTAAGCAACACTGGGCGTTCTCTCATATATTCCCTTGTTAAGCAAATGTCTTTGTGGATTTATGGTCTCTCTATACCACAGTGAAATAAGGTATGATATTTACTACTACTACTACTACTACTACCTACTACTACTACTACTACTAAATACTACTACTACTACTACAATAATAATAATAATAATAATAATAATAATAATAATAATAATAATAATAATAATAATAATAATAATAATAAAGTACCGAAATGTGCGGAAAATGGTAATAACCATAAAAGGAGATATTCTACGTGAAATATAACTTCTATTTGAATATTTTAAAGATAAAAATATCGTCAAGTAGTTTTTCGTTATTTGAAAAAGTACCATGCGACTTTAATCTTAATGTTTTTATTAAAACCGGCAACTAAAAAAATTCGGTAGCAGAGTGAAAATTTAATTTTGTTTCAAATGTTTACATATATTACCGGCAATTGCCTGCTCGGGTGAAAGAACATTAGTGTATGTCTGTGGAGAGAGAGAGAGAGAGAGAGAGAGAGAGAGAGAGAGAGAGAGAGAAAATTAGATTGCATTCCTATTTATAAGAGAAGAGACACTATTCACAAACATATGCAAAATACTTTTCAAGGTAAAAGCTTTTTGACAGCAAGTAACTACCTAAATGGAATAAAATTGACACCAGGAATGCACAATTCCCTAAACTACCGCTATATTCTCGGACAAGTGTTCATAAAAAAAAAAATAAAAAAATATTACAACCGATCCACGCTGGAAGAGTATTAAATAAATTCAAATGATTTCGCTCAACGTCATTGTGGTAAAATATTGCTATACTAGAGTACGCGACTCGTCAAAAATGAGGCTAAATATTCATAATTATACACACACACACACACACACACACACACACAAAGATTCAACCATCCACTAGCTTGAGCAATTTGTGGGAGTTCTGTCTTTCGAGGGGCTGCTGTCAGCGTGGCGAGAACGCACGCACACACACGCACACACACACACACACACAACACACATATATATATATATATATATATATATATGTATATATATAATATAACTATTGAGACACATACCCGAGGGACGTTCATTAAAGATTAAAGATTTCCCCTGACCCCACTTAGGATCATTATATCTGAATGAAATTCCTCGTGTATTGGTACATTGGTGTATATGCCACATGATAATTTGCAGCACTGAACTCACTTTGCTTCCTTTTTATAAGAGTTAGATTGATGTAAGGTGTGACTATGGACCCAATCGCGTAACGAACAGTGGATCAGTTTTTCTATACTTGAAAGTCACACGCCGAAACAGACCTTCGATGAAATGAAAGAGATGCTGCCCAATCATATGTTGTTGTAAAACAGTGGCAATCGCCTAATTGAAATGTGGCCAAACATCTATCGAAACGCACGCCGCTCCTGAATGCCCTTATTCTGCTATTGATGAAGAGACCATCCATCAAGTAGAGGAGTCCTCTTGGTAGACCCGCCGTATAAATATTCGTTAGTTACTCAAAATTGGGAAGATAAATTTAGGGTCCTGTGGAAAAAATCATTCAGGATCATTGCCAATGCATAAGGGTGTCTGCATGGTGGATTCCCAGTCTCCTTACTCAAAGTCCTCTTATGGACATGTGCCACCAAAACCAGGAGGCCTACTTTGACAGACTTATCTCATAGGATGAAACATGGATCCATCACTATGATCCTGAGACTAAAGTCATTATGCAGTACGAGCACTTTGACTCACCACCAAAGAAGGAAAGAGTGCAACCATGAAAGGTAACGCTTACCGTCTTTTGGGACCAAGCATGGAGTAGTGATGACGGATTTCCTGGACAAGGATAATACAATTATTGGGGACATACCATGCTTCACTACTGCGTAAATTCTAAGAATCAGTCAAACTTAAAATACATGGCATACTGACCAGAGGAGTACGATTCCTGCAAAACAATTCTCCAGACCACAACTCGCATATCACCCAGATAGAAGCGCACTCTTGTGGTCTATGAAATTCTTCCGCAACCACCCCCTTTATTCTCCTGACCTGGCACTATCTGACTTTCACTTCTTTCCAACCAGGAAGTAAATTTTGAAGGGAACACATTTTCCAAATGATGAGACACTGATAATCCAGGGTGGAGTCATGGTTTGAGGCTCAACCCACCGACTTCTACAAAAATGGTCTCCGGAGTTGCAAAAAAAGATAGAAAAAATGCATAACACTGGGTAGTACCAATATAGAGAAAGGACTAATAACTGCTCAAGTTTTGTCTGTATGTCTGTTGGAAGTGGGTCAGGGGTAATCTTTATATATTTATTCAAAGGAAATAGTATATTTTATAAAATAAAAATGAGCCACTGCTCTAGTATTATCAAAGTATAACATTTAAATTACAGAAAAACTTATCTTTTTTATAAATTAGAAAAGAAAAAATAGTAGTAAAGTATGAAGAAATATTCCAATAAATATTAACGAACAAAACCTGAAAGAGGGTAACGAAAAGGATGATATATAAAAAAAAAAGACGGGGATAATGATATAGAGAGATCTGTAACAAAGGAACAGAAGCGAAAAGTGTAAGGTGAAAAAAAAATTACGTTGGAGGGAACATAACACTAAGACAAAAAGAAAGAAATATACGATATAAAAATGAAAGGGAGTAATAATAAGAGATCTGAAACAAAGGAACAAAAGGGAAAAACGGAAAATAACGAAAAGGATTAAAAGAACATAACACTATGAAAAGAAAGATAGAACAATACGAGCGACCTAAAAATATAAGAGAAGGAAAATAGGAATAAAGAGAGAAAAGGAGTAAATGCAAAAAGGATAAGCCAACACGAACGAGCGGAAAAAAAGAGGAAAAGGAATTGGGAAGGAGTCACAACCAAGAGAGAGAGAGAGAGGAGAGAGAGAGAGAGAGAGAAGAGAGAGAGAGAGAGAGAGAGAAATCTCATACGAAAATAGCTCTGCCTGTCACTTTACGTTTTTATTGGTCAAGAAAACACGTCACGTTTAGTACAAAGGGCAAATGGAAATTTAAAAATGAATTCGGCGAAAGTAATGTGACTACTTTGATTATATTTGCTGGAACGTATAAAATGGAATGTGCACATTTAGAGAAAAATGGGAATTTTTATCACATTTCTTAATCAAACCGTAAAAGTTAGTACCAATTTAAAAAAAAAAAAAAAGAAAGACAAAAAAAAAATCAATGTAATTAAAATTTAGAATGAAAAACTGTGTATTCATAACCTTGAACAGAATTAGAAATTAAATAATGGACTCATTCTTTCTTAGATTTTATTGCCTTCTGATATTTTTCTTTGATAGTTTTTCTTCTATCTTATATTTTATTTTTTGGTTACTGCACCTCAAAATTTGCGATTCAAAATTCAAAACTTGAAAAATTCTAAGGAAATGAAGGATGGGTCCACTCATCTCCCTGGCTAGAGAAATGCCTTCGGCGATTGAACAAAAATGCTTCTGGAAAATATTTCTTGGTAAACAAGAATGTGTTTGGTAAATATATGAATATTGAACTACAATGTCTTTGAAAAAATTGACGAATATTAAACACAAATCGGTTTGGCAAACCTATGACTGGTAAATGGTTATTGGTTGAACAAGAATATGTCTGGTAATTATTTGATGGCTGAACAAGAATACGTCTGGTAAATCTATGAGGGTTTGAACAAGAATAAGTTTGCTCCTGAGAGATGAAATCATAGTTAAGGGGTTGGTCAATAAGAGATAGGAAAGAAATCTGGAACAGAGGTAGAACACTTTTCTACACCATATCAAATTATGCCCTGACCCGAGCAATTGTAACACCATGGTAATTAAGTAATCAGTTGATCAATACCCTTGTTCCACCGAAGAGCAAACTAATTTCCTGAAGTTGAAATTTAACTTCATTATGTTCATTAAGCGGATCATTAAGAGAGCTCATTACATTTGTGACCAATAAACTGTTCGTTGGTCAATCATTAGTACATTTTGTTGTTTATTTATACATTAACTAATAAATTACTAGAGATATAAGACAATTTTGGTTTCAGTTTCTAAGAGAAAAGGGATAAAGTTAAAAAAATATTTAGTGAGAGAGACAAGAAAAGTATAACATAATAAAGTATACGTCGATCGATCGATCGAGAGAGAGAGAGAGAGAGAGAGAGAGAGAGAGAGAGAGAGAGAGAAGAAAAATAATAATATAAGAAATCCCATGGCCATAAAGAGAGAAAGGAGAGAGAAAGAGAATCAAAAGCAATTGAAATAATAATTAAGACGAAAGAAAACCAAAGAAGTCAGAAAACAAAAGATAAAATCAAACAAAAGAGGATGACAGTAAATCGGAAAAAATATCGTTTTGGAAAACAGGAAAGAGAACAGCAAACATCAATGAACATTTCATGATTGAGAAGCAGGAGCAAGAAAAAAAAGAAAAAAGATAAATATAAAACAAATAATCTTCATGGGCACATGCGTAAAATGATTGAGGAAGAAGAGGGAAAAATGGTATTTATTCTGTAGTGATAAAGAGATGATGGACACGCAATTAAGTGAAAAAATACGATTTCAAAACAAGTTACACAGACTAACCCATTCATGCAGATCTCACACACTCACTTGTATATATATATATATATATATATATATATATATATACGAATAATAGTACCCAGGGTTATGATATACATCTTTATTGCTTAGCTTTCGGAAAATCTATTTCCATCATCAGAGCCTAAAATAGGATACATTGTATTATTAAAACATAGTATGATGAATATTTAAAACAGAAAATTTAAAATGAACATACAAAAACTTTATGAAATAAAATAAGAAATTAACATAAAACTATAAAATCAATCTAAATACAAAATAAAAGATCAAGCGCCAGCGCTATAAACTCACATGAAATAAAATTATACACAATTTAATTCGTACGTTGCCCGGCCCAGGTTTGGTTTTAGTTTGTGCTGGAATATTGCCTCCATTATTATTAAGTCGAGGTTACTCTGCGAAGTGGCCAGGATGGAAAAATTCTCCTTGGACATTGGGTGGTCCTCACTTTGGGAATGGTCTCTGATGGCTGAATGGGGTGGTTTTGCTATATGATTACCCGTTCTAGGTGAGCGACCGAAGTGCTCAGACAATCTTGCACGGTAATGTCTTTCACTTTTTCCAATATACGATGCATTACAGCGATCACACTTATATTTATATATGACACCCGAACAAAGATCATCTGAGACCCGGTCTTTAAATTTGAAAAATTTGCTCATAGCATTTGAGGGGGAAAACACGATCTTCAATGATACCTGGGGATAAAATTCACGCACAATTCTACTGCAATGATTTCGTATTTTAAAACTGTGGGACCCCAGATATGGAATAGAAAAGAAGATATTTTTCCGAGGAGCAATTAGTTTCCTTTCACAAGGTGGTAGCGTGAGTTTGCTTAGTGTTTTCCCTATATAAGTATCAGTAAAATTATACGGGAATCCATTGTTATAAAGTAGTTTTTTAATATACGTCAGTTCCTTATGAATGTTGAGGTAATTAGAGCAAAGGTTATACGCTCTATAAGTGAGAGTACAGATAAGATTTCTCTTATATTGTATAGGAATAAAAGAGGAGAATTTAGTGCATAAGCCTGTGAACGTTGGTTTCCTGTAGACAGATGTGTTAAACCCAGTACCAAATTTATGAATGTTGATGTCAAGGAAAGATATGTTACAATCCATTTCCACTTCACTAGTAAAATTTATATTTTGGTGTTTGGAATTCAAATAGTTTAAAAACAATTGGACATGACTTGACATCAACATTCATAAATTTGGTACTGGGTTTAACACATCTGTCTACAGGAAACCAACGTTCACAGGCTTATGCACTAAATTCTCCTCTTTTATTCCTATACAATATAAGAGAAATCTTATCTGTACTCTCACTTATAGAGCGTATAACCTTTGCTCTAATTACCTCAACATTCATAAGGAACTGACGTATATTAAAAAACTACTTTATAACAATGGATTCCCGTATAATTTTACTGATACTTATATAGGGAAAACACTAAGCAAACTCACGCTACCACCTTGTGAAAGGAAACTAATTGCTCCTCGGAAAAATATCTTCTTTTCTATTCCATATCTGGGGTCCCACAGTTTTAAAATACGAAATCATTGCAGTAGAATTGTGCGTGAATTTTATCCTCAGGTATCATTGAAGATCGTGTTTTCCCCCTCAAATGCTATGAGCAAATTTTTCAAATTTAAAGACCGGGTCTCAGATGATCTTTGTTCGGGTGTCATATATAAATATAAGTGTGATCGCTGTAATGCATCGTATATTGGAAAAAGTGAAAGACATTACCGTGCAAGATTGTCTGAGCACTTCGGTCGCTCACCTAGAACGGGTAATCATATAGCAAAACCACCCCATTCAGCCATCAGAGACCATTCCCAAAGTGAGGACCACCCAATGTCCAAGGAGAATTTTTCCATCCTGGCCACTTCGCAGAGTAACCTCGACTTAATAATAATGGAGGCAATATTCCAGCACAAACTAAAACCAAACCTGGGCCGGGCAACGTACGAATTAAATTGTGTATAATTTTATTTCATGTGAGTTTATAGCGCTGGCGCTTTGATCTTTTATTTTGTATTTAGATTGATTTTATAGTTTTATGTTAATTTCTTATTTTATTTCATAAAGTTTTTGTATGTTCATTTTAAATTTTCTGTTTTAAATATTCATCATACTATGTTTTAACTAATACAATGTATCCTATTTTAGGCTCTGATGATGGAAATAGATTTTCCGAAAGCTAAGCAATAAAGATGTATATCATAACCCTGGTACTATTATTCGTATTGAAACTCCGCTTTCCACGGAATAAATCAATAGCCGATATATATATATATATATATATTTATATATATACATATATATATATATATATATATATATGTATATATATATATATATATATATATAGATAGATACATGCATTTATATATACATATATATACATACATATATATATATATATATATATACATATATACACACACACACACATATATATATATATATATATGTATATATATATATATATATATATAAACATACATACCGTTATGTAGTTGAGCTAGGTGTCTTTATGGCTGTATGTATGTATGTATGTATACATATATATATATATATATATATATTTATATATAAATACAAGTATATATATATATATATATATATTATATGTGTATATATATATATATATATATATATGCGTAAAAATCACAGGAAAACATGATGCTCAGATGCAGAAGCACCAACAGGGAAAATGAAAATACGATATATACGATTAAGTCCTGACTAGTTTCGTGATACTTCTTCAGAGGACTGATTTATTGAGAGAGGTTTCTTTACATTTTATAGGGAAAGTAAACCTACGAACATACATATAGAGGCCTACAGAACAATGACACTCCCATACCAGCTACCTGGGCTGAGGTCAGGTGTTTACTGGGCGGAGATCCAACCTCATTAGACACCTGCCAAAAAGGGTCATTTCTGGTGACCGGTAAATTCTTGTTTTTGATTATCAATACAGTTTATTTATATGAATAATGGTAGCCTTATCTATATAAATACATAAGCAAAACTATATGTATATGTAAAACACATCTATATATAAATATATAAAAAGACTCATACATACGTATACACAGACAGGCATTCATACACAAACATGCATAATATATACATAGACATATACATACGTG
>NC_090757.1:69778436-69780936 GCF_036898095.1 Palaemon carinicauda
CACCCTCCTTGAAACCTTTACGGCCTAATAAGGATTTTTTTTTTTTTATCAATTGCAAATGGCGATTATCGATTTTAGGGGCACCCCCTGTTTTCCCCCGTCTGATCCAAAAACTAAGTGTTTAATTATATTTACCGTTGTATTTCTTGACAAATACTACACACTCTACTAAGACTGTAATTCTAAATATTCATATATATATATATATATATATATATATATAGTATATATAAGTTTTTGATATTCGTGCAGGTCTAATGACAATCATGCTTCCTAACGAAGGTTAATAAGTGAGGTCAGTTTAGCGAGCCATGATTCGAGTAGATGTATGAGTATATCTAAGTTAATTTCCAACATTAGAAGGAAGGAACGTGGAATGATAGGTCTCCAGAATGATTCAATATCCTAGCAATGACTATAAATCCTTTTTCAAACGAGTCCTTCTCCCACATCCAATTAATCCTGACAAATGGTTAAATTCGTTTGGTGAATAAGGAGGCCTGAGGCTTACAATAACAATGATGATGATGCGATTGCTGAGCTCATGGAATATTTATTTCATTATGGGAGAATAAAGAGTTTCAACATAATTATAAATGGTCAGTGTCAAAACTTTGGACTAGAAACACATTTTGCTTTGTTGATATTTTGAATAATCGGGAATATATGCAAATTGAAAATTGGTAGCCATTTGTCGTTAATAACGAATTTTGAAAATTTTAAGCAGAAATAATATAATGTATATATATGTATGTATATATGTATATATATATATATATATATATATGTATGTATGTATGTATATATATATTATTTAAAATCTTTATATATATGTGAATATATATATATATATATATATAACATATACATATATATATATATATATATATACATATATATATATGTGTGTGTGTGTGTGTGCGTGTGCGTATGTGTGTCTGTGTGTATGGGTGTAATAATTTTGCACATTTATACCTTTATATCACTCTTCACTACCTCTTTCCCGCTTCCTCTTTTTTGCGCAACCCACACTTCTCTAACTTTTAGTTCATAGTGTAACTTCAGGATTTTTCAAAGGCAAATTATGGGCTATATGGCAGAATTCCTAAGCTTAATTTAATGCTGAGTTGCATTCCCTTCTCGCTTCACACGAGCCGATCATTTTCTGTTTGGAAATATTTCTGCTCATTAGGAGGCATTTCTTCACAAGCGGATTTTTCCGACCTGCCTCGTAGTTTCAACAGTGCACGCGGCTAGTAAATCACTGCTGCTAGGAAAATCTTTCGAGCGGACAGTGTGTGAAGGGCCTCTACAGATAGGTCTTGGAAGGGCCTCGTTGTTGTTCATTGATCTCTAATCCGCTCGGACAAAACCACCCGGTAGATATCCGCTCGTGTGAAGTGAACCTTAGACTTGGTTACTTTTTTTTTTTTTTTTCCTCCTTTTTGATATTTTGTTTTTTGTGCAAGGAAAGATACACTTTTCTCATAATCAATGAATCAGAACGCCATCAATGGAATAGTGTTTAATTTTCTTTTATCGTTTGAAAAGGCAATCCGATAACACCCCAATGGTGTGGGAGCAACTTCAAACCCAAATGGAATAGTCCTGACTTCTTTGGAAAATAGATAATCGGAGGATTCTGTCTACCGTCGGAAAAGCTTGGAGGCCGTTTAACTTTCCGGAACTTCTTTTCTTACAAACTTTATCAAAGAGCAATTGACTGCCACTTGAAGTTCCATTTCTTCCTGTACATGTTGGGTAAATCTCCTTTTTTTCTGCAAAGAGGCGTCTCAGGACAAACTCAATTTATGGGCAATCGAGAGAGAGAGAGAGAGGAGAGAGAGAGAGAGAGAGAGAGAGAGAGAGTTACTAGGGCATGACTACTACTACTCCTCCCCCTACCCAAGAGACAGGGAGAGTCAGAGGACTTATACAACAGACAATGCCACTGAACGTGATCGAAAATATATATTCATTTATATTTCGTTATATATATACAAACATATATATATATATATATATATATTTATTTATAAATATGTACATATATATACACACACACACACATATATATATATATATATATATAATCATATATATATATATATATATATATAGATACATATACATACATACTTATACACACACACACATATATATATAAATATATATATATATATATATATATGAGGACCTAGACACTTACTCATTATTATATAGCGGAGATTGGTTAATAATTTATTCTCAAAAGTGCATATTATCTTCCTTAAAACGGAACAAAAGAATATTTTTTAAGTGAGTTTCATTATTGGAGATAACTCTGATTTCAGTACAAAACTTAATCATTAGCAATATAGACATTACTTAACGTTAGGTTATTAATAATCAAACCAGAAATTTCACTCTTTCGTGTTGCAAATTCTATCCAATGCATTCACCCAAAGCAATCGAGATTAAGAACAGTATAGGAACAATGTTAATAGAACGCGTCTTACGT
>NC_090757.1:69788436-69798436 GCF_036898095.1 Palaemon carinicauda
TTATTCTCTTCATATGAATGACCCAATCCCTGACCCCACCTTAGGTCAGCTGCCCTCTTTGCCTCACTAACCTTGTTCTTTGCTTACACATTTTTCTCTCTATATCTCTCATACTTCTCTACACTAGTATTCTGCAGCCATTCTCCAAAAGCCCTTTTTTTCTCTTCCACTTTTACCTTCACTCCTTCATTCCACCATTCACTGCCCTTTCTCATGCTGCCTCCAACAAACTTCTTGCCTCTCATATCACTTGCAATCCCAACAAAATTTTCTTTTACCAACATCCACTCCTCCTCTAAATTACCAGTTTCTCTTACTTTCACTTCGTCATATGCCATTTTCAACCTTTCTTGATATTTACTTATTACCCCCAGTTCTATTAGCTCTTCAACCCTCACTAGCTCCCTTTTACATCCACCTACTCTATTCCCCCCTCATTTGCTATAACTAATTTTCCTTCCACCAACCACCAAAAAAGTAATCAGACATACCGTTAGCCATACCCCTAAACACGTGCACGTCTTTCAATCTTCCAAACATTCTTTTAGTTATCAACACATAATCCATTAACGCACTTTCTACCACTCTTCCATTTGCCACTCTTACCCATGTATACTTGTTTTTATCTTTCTTTTTGAGAAAGCTAGAACATATCACCATCTCTTGCTCAGCACACATGTCTACCAGTCTCTCACCACTCATTTTCACCTGGTACGCCATACTTCCCAATGACACCTTTTACCTCTCCAGCGCCCACTCTAGCATTTGAGTCACCCGTGACAACCACATAATTCCTTCTACCCACTCCTTCTACACACCTAGTTAATTCATTCCAGAACTCATTTTGCTCCTCTTCACTTTTCTCACAACTTGGCACATACGCACTGACAAAAGCCCAATATTCCTCACCCAACCTAACCTTTACCCACATTAACCTGGATGATATTTCCTTCCAATCCACTACTTTACCTGTCATCCATTCACTCAGCAATAAAGCCACACCTTCTCTTGCTCTTCCTCTTTCAATCCCAGATACTCTACCATACATTTCACCTACATCACTTCACCTTTCCCTTTTATCTTTGTCTCACACAAAGCCAATATATCCATCCTTCTATTCCTAAACATACTTCCAATCTCACATCTTTTACTCTCTATCGTACTACATCCAAACACGTTCAAACACCCCAAAACTAGAGTGCAGGGAGCAATCACTCTCTCCCCAGCTCCACCTCTTTGATGTCTCACAGGATTATAATACAGGAGAGGGGGTTCCCAGCCCACTCGTCCCGTCCCTTTTAGTCGCCTCTTACGACACGCAGGGATACGTTGGCGCTATTCTAATTGTTTTTATGACCCCCTTCCAGTTAGGGTGTCAGGCAAATTTCTCGAAATCAATTGCGCTAAGGTAAATTTCTCGAATTCAATTGACCGAAAATTTTATAGAACTATCATTTTCTTGAATGTCAATTACTCGTAAACAAACAAGTAAATTTCTCGAACACAATCGAAAGTATTCCATAAGCGCCAAATACAAATTTATAAAGAAGCTATTAGCATTACGTGATATCTTGTATGTACGGCGTACGTATAATGTACGATACACTGCGTACGTATTTGTGATCACACTATGCGTCATAAAAGATATTAACTTTATTTTTTTTAGATAAAATAATGTAGTATGGAAAAACAAAGTAGAAAGAAAATGAGTGAAACTAAAACAAGTAAAAATCAGAAAATAAAAAGAGACGAAGAGAGGCCAGTCGAAGAATATCTACGAAGTGTAGCATACCACATTTCATTTTGATTGATTAAATTTTAATACTGTATTCCATTCTAAATGATAATATTTTTATACATGCAATAAAATTTTAACCTTTGTATATTTTTTATACCTTCATTTACAAAAATTTTTTAACATTTATGTTTGTGAACGCAAAAGCATATATTTTTCCTTGAAATACATGAAAATTTTTCAAATCAATTTTCTCGACAAAATAGATATCAGTTTTCTAGAAATGTGGGATTCGAGAAAATGATAGTTCGAGAATTTATTTTTCGAGCAATTGAGTTCGTGAATTTGACTTTAGAGAAATGGCATTCGAGAAATTTACCTAATATATATATATATATTATATATATATAGATATAGATATAGATATATATATATATATATATATATCTATATATATATATATATAAATAGATATATACTATATATATATATATATACATATATATATATATATATATATATGCAGTATATATATATATATATATATGGTACCAACCGTATTTCACACAATTGTACATAATTCCTTTTGTATGTATTATGCTTGTATCTTCGCTCTTCCTTCGCACTAAAACGAACATGAAAATTCATGTCTGGTTTTTCCTCTGTAATATTGTCTGTCTGGTGAACTTGTTATGTCCTGTTGCCTTGAGGTTTTGTATATAAGGAGAGTGTTCTACAATAATATAAATCAGTCGTTTCCAACCTGCCTTTGAGTTCACAACCTTGCTCGGCGCCGTCACATTGGTGACCCCGGAAGTCGACTCGCTCCCACTGCCTTCCACTCCCACCTCCCTCGCCCCTCCATCGTTGGTACTATGACGGAGACGGACTCTACTACAGCTGTTGGTGCTGCGGCCGCCCCATTGAAACTTGAACCGTTCACCACCGGAGTGGCGTTTGCTTGGTTTCAACGCGCAGAAGTCCACTTCCGTATCAAGGGCGTGACTCGCTCAACCACCAAAGCGGATTATGTTCTCGCGGCGATACCCGAGGACACCTTCCCAGAAATATCCGACTGGCTTTGTGAACAAGGAGACACCCCAATAGCGTATGACGCCCTCAAAACATACCTTCTGCAGCAGTACTTGCCGTCGCCAGCCGCCCGTATAGCAAAGCTTTTTCAGCTCTTGCAACAACCGTTGGGGGACCAAAGGGCTTCGCTTGCCCTCAGGGAAATGACCAGTATCGCTCGCCTTCAACCTGCCGCAGACGGCTCTCCTCGTGAGGTGAACCTACTTCGTGCCCTTTGGATACGCCGTTTACCCGATCCTGTACGCGCTGCCATACCCGATGTCGATAGTTTACCCATAAAGGACTTGATGACCAAAGCCGACGCCCTTATGGACAGCCACTTCAAGACCTCCATCAACGCCTCCACCCCTGACGAAGAGGATGCCTATTCAAAGTCAACCGAAGCTGACATGAATGCCGTAGGACATACACGCCTACCCTGTGACATGCCGAAGCGGCGACAAAGCCGCCCACCACCCACCAATCGCTCTCGCCCCAACGAACGACTTCTACAGCCACTTACTACCTCCCATCCGCCGCAGTTTTGCTACTACCACTTCAGATTCGGGGCAACCGCGAAGAAATGTGCCAAGGATTGTCAGTGGCCAAAAAATGTGTAAGTAGGCCATCGCTTGTGGCGGTGGCCTCCCATGTTTCTAATCTTTTCTTTTTACAGGATGCAGGAACGGGCGTGCGATTTTTGGTAAACACGGGTGGTTGTCGTTCTCTTTTGCCAAGGAAATTCTTCAAGGCACGACGTAGTCTGTCTACATCTTCCGACGTCCGCTTGGTAGCTGCCAACGGATCTGCGATACCCACCTACGGTTACGAGAACCTCACATTATCGTTCGGAAACGGTAAATTCAATTGGAAGGAAGTTTCTCGTTGCTGACGTCACAATGCCAATCCTCGGTGCGGATTTCCTCTCTCATTTCCACCTTCTGGTCGATGTCGCCCACCGACGATTGGTCAATGCAGACTCGTACTTGTCGACACCTCTTCAACCCGCCCCCTCTAACCTCGCTCTCCACATCAGCGCACCCACGGATGCCTACGCCCACCTCCTCATGTCGTACCCGGAGTTTTTCCGTACAGAACTTCGCCAAACACCCACGGTTCCTGCCAAGCACGGTATTTATCACCATACCAAGACGACGGGACCCCCAGTCTTCGGAAAATTCAGACGTCTGGCACCGGAACGATTGGCAGCCGCCAAACAGATGTTCGCCGAAATGGAGAAAATGGGCCTTTGCCAAAAGGCCTCCAGCCCATGGTCGTCACCCTTACACATCGTTCTGAAGAAAGACGGCTCCCTCCGTCCGTGCGGGGATTAGAGGCGCCTGAACATGCAAACAGAACCGATCATTACCCCTTCCCAAACATTGCCGATTTGACCTCCTACCTGCACAAAGCGAAGGTTTTCTCTACGCTCGACCTCCTGAAGGGGTATTATCAGGTGCCTATGAACCCAGAAGACATCTCCAAGACCGCCATCACCACTCCGTTTGGTATATACACCTTCAATTACTCCTGTTTTGGCCTTCGTAATGCTGGGGCAACGTTTCAACGTCTCATGGAGGGCATCTTAGGGGACCTCCCTTACTGTGTATGTTATGTGGACGACATACTTGTGTTCTCCTCCTCAAAAGAGGAACACCTCCGTCACTTGCGCATCGTGCTCGACCGCCTGCAACAAAACGGCCTTTTAGGTCCGGTACGACAAGTGTACCTTTGGCGCCAACGAAGTGTCGTTCTTAGGGGCCCGTATCACTCCTAAAGGAGTCCATCCCCTCCCTGAGAAGGTAGCAGGCCGTTCAGAACTTCCCCGCGCCCTCGACCGTCAAAGCTCTGCAGGAATTCTTGGGCATGATCAACTATTATCACCGTTTTCTGCCAGCCATTGCCGCCACTCTTGCTCCCCTCTACGCCTCCCTCAAGGGCAAGCCAAAGGACCTGAATTGGGGTCCCCTTCAAGAAGCAGCCTTCTGCAATGCAAAGAAGGCCCTAATCAACTGCTGCGGCTCTCACTATTCCTATCCCACACGCCCCTCTCCTTCTTTCCACCAATGCCAGCGACGTCGCTATTAGTGCAGTACTCGAGCAGGTGGTTAAAGGCTCGCCCCGCCCATTGGCCTTCTTCAGCAGAAAACTGTCCAAGGCAGAATCGGGTTATTCTACCTTCGATCGAGAATTGCTGGCGGTGCACTTGGCTGTCCGTCACTTTCGTCATTTCTTAGAAGGTACGCCCTTCATCATTCGCACAGACCACATGCCTCTGGTGCACGCCTTCACTCGACAGTCTGACGCCTGGTCCGCCCGTCAACGCCGACATCTCTCGCCGTGGTTGAATACAATTGCACCCTCCAATACGTCCCTGGGAAAATGAATCCCGTTGCCGATACCCTGTCAAGAAACACGTTGGCTGCCGTTCAACTGGGATTGGATTACAAAACCCTGGCTGAAGCCAACGACAGGATCCAGAGTATCCAGCTTGTAGGACATCCGGCACGTCCTCCGTTGGGAAGATTTTCCCCTCGAAGACTCCAACACCACCCTCCTCTGTGACGTCAGTACTGGTAGACCGCGACCTTGGATTCCTGCTCCCATGTGCCGACAGGTGTTTGATTTCATTCACAGCCAAGGATGCTAAGGATTGGGTCTGCGCTTGTACTTCTTGCCAAACTTCCAAAGTACATCGACACACGGATTCAGGAGTGGGCACCTTTCCTCAACCTCAGCGTCGTTTCGCACACATTCACGTCAACGTTTTAGGCCCCCTACCACATCACAAGGACATCGTTACCTGTTTACCGTCATCGACCGCTCCACTCGTTGGCCTGAAGCCATTCCCATGGAAACTGCAACGTCCGCCTCATGTACATCTGCCTTACTCTCTGGATGGATTTCAAGATTTGGTATCCCTGAGCATATTACTTCTGACAGGGGAACCACTTTCACCTCTCAATTGTGGACGTCATTAGCGAATCTCCTGGGTATCACCCTACATTAGACAACAGCCTACAACCCCGCTGCCAATGGAATGGTTGAACGTTTTCATCGCACCCTCAAAGCAGCTTTGATGTCCCGCTGCAAGGATTGCAACTGGTTTACTCAGCTTCCCTTGGTCCTCCTGGGACTAAGGACCACTCCTAAAGACGCCTTCGATGTCTTGGCAGCTGAAATGGTGAATGGAGACCCGTTGGTCGTCCCTGCCGAATTTTCTCCTTCTACAACCTCCTCCGACGATCTTCAGCGCATACGTCACGTCGTGGGAAATTTACTCCGTGCCGCCAGACTTACAAGCCCCCAGCGAAGCCTCACATACCAACGGACTTGCACTCTACAACGCACGTCTTCCTGCGCAACGACACCAACAAGCCACCACTACTGCCCCCTTACACGGGCCCTTTCCTTGCGATCCGACGCAGTCCGAAAGCATTCCTCCTAAACATTCGGGGCAAAGAAGACTGAGTCTCCATTGATCGTCTAAACCTCCTTATCTTCTGCCAGATGACCCCGCCTACAGTTCGCCTCTCTAGATCAGGGCGTCCTATTTAACATGTACAGTATGTCATCTTTAGGGGGGGGGGGGAGCCATGTACCAACTGTGTTTTACACAATTGTACATAATTCCTTTTGTATATATTATGCTTGTATCTTCGCTCTTCCCTCGCACTAAAACGAACATGAAAATTCATGTCTGGTTTTTCCTCTGTAATATTGTCTGTCTTGTGAACTTGTTATGTCCTGTTGCCTTGAGGTTTTGTATATAAGGAGAGTGTCCTACAATAATATAACTCAGTCGTTTCCAACCTGCCTTTGAGTTCACAACCTTACTCGGCGCCGTCACAATATATATATATATATACATATATATATATATATATATATATATTTATATATATATATATATATATATAATATATATACATATATATATATATATATATATACCGTATTTCCGTGTGATAAGACGCTACAAGTGGTAAGACGCACCCTTAAATTAGCAAGGCAGTTTCAGGAAAAAAAAAAAAAAGGATTTTAAAAAATTCTTAGCACAAATCCCTAGTCAGCGACTCTAGCGTGATTATTGTCTTGCACTGTAACTTTTCTTATTTGGGTGTATTATGAAATGTGTAAGTTTAATAATGATTAGGTATATGCCGATTATCCCAATTTTATTACATATTCAAATAAGAAACCAATAAACCAGTCGTGGTTTCCACCACAACTATACGTTTAGTCATAGTGTTTGGTGTTTCAAATGTAGTTTACATAAAAGTAGCGTTGCCAAAGGTTCATAAATTTTGTTAAAGAGGTAAAATTCTAGTAATATTTCCAAAATTTCTCATATAGCCTATATATTCTCACACAAAATGTAATTATTGATTAAAGAAATCTAGACATTCTTTTAGGTGGAATAATTTTGCTACTGTTTATGTGATTCTCGGTCTAGTTACTTTTCTGCAAATTGGTAATACTGCAATCAACAAACAGAAGTTTTTTCCAAGGTCGTATTCAGCAACTGTCTGTTTGTATTATTTCGTAACTCAGGCAACAGTCGTTATCAATATATTGCCTTATTAAAAAATATCAACAAAAAATAAGAAAATAGATTTATACTTCATAAACAACTGATATCTAATAGCGTCATCTGCTATGAGATCATTAGTTTGGCATGTTTTCTTGTAGAAGGGGGTAGGCAAGTTATCATCTGATAACCAAAAAAAAAAAGAAAGAAAAATAGAAAAAATTGCTACTGTACTTCATTAAATGAAGTGCAATATAAAGATAAATGAATTTGTTACATATGAATGATAATTATAGGTTTATATTCTATCTCGTCAGTTTGAGTGCTTGTATGTCAATAGTTGGGTGTTTGAAGGGTGTCAAACTCCCTTATACAACTTTTTCTTTAGTGTTAAGACGCAGGGTGATTTTTGGGGGCTTTTTTCGTGGAAAAAGGTGCGTCTTATGACACGGGAAATACGGTATATATATATATATATATATATGTATATATATATATATATATATACATATATATATAATATATATATATACATGTTGTCCAGGCACATGCCACCAGTTGAGATACTACAACTAGAGAAGTATGGGGTCTTTTGACTGGCCAGACAGTACTACATTGGATCCTTCTTTCTTGTTACGGCTCATTTACCCTTTGCCTACACATACACCGATTAGTCTGGCCTATTCTTTACATATTCTACTCTGTCCTCATACACCTAACAACACAGATTACTAAACACTTCTTCTTCACACAACGGGTTAACTACTGCACTGTATCTATTCAGTGGCCAGTTTCCTCTTGGTAAGGATAGAAGAGGCTCTTTGGCTATGATAAGCAGCTGTTCTAGGAGAAGGACACTCAGAAATCAAACGGTTGTTCTCTAGTTTTGGATAGTGCCGTAACCTCTGTACCATTGTCTTCCACTATCTTGGGTTAGGGTTCTCTTG
Organism: Palaemon carinicauda; assembly: GCF_036898095.1. NCBI lineage: Eukaryota > Metazoa > Arthropoda > Malacostraca > Decapoda > Palaemonidae > Palaemon > Palaemon carinicauda. The sequence continues at coordinate 69,796,721 of NC_090757.1, forward strand.
CTTGAGGGTACACTATATATATATATATATATATATATATATGTATATATGTATATGTACCAGTGCCCACCAGACCATCCATAGGAAAAGGTGAAGATCGAATTAGTAGAAATTGTTACCCAAATACTACTTCAGTTATGCTAAGAAAAGAGGAGAGCCATACAGGACATTGCATACAGAACTTTCTATAATTTCAAACCACACAAAGTTTTTTCCCCCATTTTTTCTAAAAAAGGATATTGAAATCTTGAAAAATCTAGGTAAAGACCCAACTATAATCATAAGTAAACCGGAATAAAGGTCATGGGATTGTAATACTGGATAAAGCTGATTATGTAAGGAAAATGGAAGATATTTTAAATGATAGGTCTAAGTTCAGAGAGTTGGTGTCGGAGGACCCCTTAATTCGAACTTTAAATATGGAGAATAAAATTAACTACAGAGTTCGTAAGTGGAAGAAGGATGGCATATTGTCAGACGAAACAGCTTCAACAATAATGGCAACAGGAACGCAACCTGGTATTATGTATGGTGCCCCAAAGATTCACAAAAGAGGTATTCCTCTGAGACCAATTCTCAGCGCTATTATACCTGCTCCTATGACCTGTCAAAACATCTAGTAACTAAGCTCGCCCCTCTCACAGTAAATGAATATACACTGAAAAATACTTATGAATTTGTAGACTTGATTAAATCTGTCGGAGATGCAAATAACTATGTTATGTGCAGCTTCGACATTGAAAGTTTGTTCACTAACATTCCTTTAAGAGAAACACTGGAGATAATTCTTGAACAGCTTTTCCCTAACCCAGAGGACATTTTCGAAGGTTTCAGTAAAAAACAATTTAAAATACTATTAGAACTAGCTACCACTACATCCACATTCATGTTTAATAACAAGTTATATGAGTAAGTAGATGGAGTAGCAATGGATCGCTGTGTGGACCAACCTTGGCAAATATATTTTTATGTTATTGTGAAGGGAAATGGTTGAATGATTGTCCTGTGGATTTTAAACCTTTTTGTACCGGTCGATATGTAGACGATACATTTTTACTTTTCAAAAATTTAGATCATATAAGCCAGTTTTTAGATTATTTAAATACAAAGCATCGTAACATAAGATTTACGAAAGAAAATGAACAGGATGAATCTTGCCTTTTCTCGATGTCTTGGTCTCTCGGAAACATAATACATTTGAGACCTCAGTATTTCGAAAAAAACACTTTTACAGGACTAAGCACTCATTTTTTAAGCTCCGAACCAAAAATCTACAAAATTAATTAGATAAAAACACTGTTATATAGATGTTATCATGTATGTTCAACTTATCTGGGGTTTCATGAGGAAGAAAATTTTCTAAAATCATTTTTTATTACCAATGGGTTCCCTCTGAACCTCTATTATAATCAAGTCAAGAAGTTTTTAGATAAAATTCACAGTCAAAATTTAACAATTCAAACAGTCAGTAAGAAAAAGTTATATGTCTCCTTTCCGTACTATGGTTATGTTTCGGAGAGACTAAGAACAGAGGTTATGAGTGTTGTGGGGAAATGTTATCCCCACATGGATTTAAAATTAATTTTTACTAACAAGTTCTCAGTTGGCTCACTGTTTAAATATAAGGAGAGTCTACCTACTCCCTTGTGTTCCGGTGTCATATACTCTTTTCAATGTGCACTCTGTAATGAGTGCTACACTGGAAGCACGTCTAGA
>NC_090757.1:69803436-69815936 GCF_036898095.1 Palaemon carinicauda
ACCTCCATCAATGCCTCCACTCCTGACGAAAGGACAACTACTCAACATCAACTGAAGTGGACATGGTAGGACGGAATGTGGCAGGTCACAGACGCCCACCTTCTGATGTGCCGGAACGGCAATAAGGCCGGGCAACCACCCAACATGTGCTACTACCCCTAGCTCGCACCCCTACCAACGACCTCTTCAGCCACTTACTGATGTCCATCGGTTGCAGTTATGCTGCTACTACTCCAGAATTCGCTGTTGCTTCGGCGAAGAGATATGCGAATTATTGTCAGTGTCCAAAAAACTTGTAAGTAGGCCATCGTTTGTGGTGGTGGCCTCCCTTATCGCAAATCTTTCCTTTTTACATGATGTTATGGGCGTGCCATTTTTGGTAGACACTGGGGGTTTTCCATTCTCTTCTACTAAGGCCCTCTCCAGAACGACGGCGTGGTCATTCTAAGCTTGCTGACGTCTGCCAGGTAGCTGCCAATGGATCTACAATCCCCACCTGTGTGTACAAGACCATCACATTATCGTTTTGGAGCCCCAGATATCATTGGAAGTTTCTCGTTGCTGAAGTCACATTGCCAATCCTCGTAGCGGATTTCGTGAACCATTCCTCTCCTGGTTGATGTTACTCAATGACAGTTATTCAAGGCAGACACCTATTAGTCAGCCCCTCTTCAATCCGCTCCCTTCGACCTCACTGTTCACATCAGCACACTTACAGATGCCTACAATGACCTCCTCAAGTCATAGACGGAAGTCTACCTTTCAGAAGTTCACCAAACAAACAGGGTATTTTTCACCATATCAAGATGATGGGACCCCAGTTTTCAACACCTTATGGAGGGCATCTTAGTGGACCTCCCCTTCTGCATATTTTACTTTGACGACACACTTTTGTTCTCTTATCCAAAGAGGAACACCTTCGTCACATACACGTTGTTCTCGACCTCCTACGACAGAATGGCCTTGTGGTCCAGTACAAAAAGTGTACCACTGGCACCAGCAAAGGGACGTTCCTAGGGCACCACATCACTCCTGAAGGAGTCCACCTCCTTCCTGAGGTGGTAGCAGCGGATCAAAACTTCCTTAACCCCTCAACCATCAAAGCAATGCAAGAATTCTTGCCCATGATCAAGTATTATCACTGTTTCCTGTCAGCCATCTGGCCCCCTCTATGGTTTCCTAAAGGTCAAGCCAAAAGACCTGAAGTGGGGTTCCCATCAAGAATCGGCATTCTACAATGCAAAGAATCCCCTATCAACTGTTCCTGTATTCGAGCAGTTGGTCAACTGCTCACCTTGCCCTTTGGCCTTCTTCAGTAGAAAAGTTTCAATGGCAGAATCTGGCTATTCTACCTTCGACTGTCTGTGAATTGATGGTGGGGCATTTTGCTGTCTTTCATTTCCACCCCTTCTTAGAAGGTTCGCTTTTCGCCATTAAAACAGACCATGGCCCTCTGTTGCATGTCTTCACTCAACAGTTCAACGCCTACTCAACCCGTCAATGACGACATCTTTCCGCCGTCTCTGAATACAAATGCAACCTTCAACACATCCTTGGAAAATGAATTCCTTTGCTGATACCCTACAAAGAAGCCCATTGGCTGTCATTCAACTGGGAATGAATTACTATGCCTGGGCAGAAGCCCAACAAAAAGATCCAGAGTACCAAGCTTGCAGGACATCTTGCACATCCCTCCATTGGGAAAGGTGTCACCTTCGATAATTCCAAAGCCATCCTACTTGGTGACATCTGTACTGGTACACCACGACCATGGTCACCTGTTCCCATTCGCTGATAGATGTTTGATTTTATTCATTGCCTTTCACATACATCACACCGATGTATTGCACAGCTACTGAAGATGAAGTTCATTTTGCACAGCATTACTAAGGATGCTAAGGATTGCGTCCTTGCTTGTACTTCATGCCAAACTATAATAGTGCATCGACACACTGATTCAGGTGTGGGCACCTTCCCCCAACCTCAATGTCGTTTTGCCCACACTCCCGTCTATGTAGTGGGTACCCTACCCACATCACAACGGCATCGTTACCTGTTTACAGACATTGATTGCTCCACTCGTTGTCCTGAAGCCATGCCATACCAACTGCAATTACCAGCTCATGTATATTCATCTTACTCACAGGGTGGATAATGAGATTTTGTATCCCTTACCATATTACTTCTGACAGAGGTATAACTTTTCCCTCCTATTTGTGGATGTCATTAGCAAATCTCTTAGGCATCACCCTACATCATGTAACTACCTACAACCCTGCAGCCAACAGAATAGTTTAAAGTTTTCATTGCACCCTCAAAGCAGTTTTGATGTCTCAATGACTCCAACTGGTTCACTCGGCTTCCTGGGTCCTTCTGAGACTAAGGACCACTATTAAAGATGCCCTGGATGTCCTGGCAGCTAAAATGGGGTATGGTGACCCATTGGTTGTCCCCGCCAAATTTTTGTCTTCTGCATTCTCCTCCGATAATCTCTAGCGTCATTTTGTGGGAAAAATTACTTCATGCCATCAGACTTACAAGTCCCCAACAAAGCAACACATACTGACAGATTTGCAAAAGGCATCGCATATTTTTTTATGCAAAGACACTAGCAAGCCACTGCTATCGCCCCCTGACACTGGCCCTTACTTTGTGATCTGTTGGACACCGTAGCCTTTTTTAGTTGACATTTGGGGCAAAGAAGACTGGGTCTCCATTGAGCACCCAATGACCTGCTTGCAGTGCACCTGTCAAGAGCAGGACGCCCTATTTCACATGTATGTCTTTTCACGGGGGAAAGGCATGTACCACATGTGTTTCACACGGTCATAGACGAATGGTATTTCCTTTTTTTTTTGTATATCTCTCTCTCTCCCCATGGACTGATAACAATACTTGTTTAGGCTTGTCTTTTCATGCATTAGCCAGTTTTAATTTTTGTGACGTTCTTGCTCAGAACTGCTTGCATATAAACTCGTTATCTGTTCAAATAAAGTTAAATGCATTCATCTTGTCCCTGTGTTATAACCTAACAGTAACCTCGCACAAAATAATTCTCGAGATGATAGACTTCGATAAAATTCTGAAATTGCTTCCTGCTTCTGTATTTTCATGCAGATAGTTTAATCAACTCTTTTGAAGAGGTCCCTCTTTTGCCTCCTCTTTTAAGTATTTATCTGAACTGGAATACATATGGGGCATTAAGAGTCCAACCCTCTACCTTTAGCGTCTTTTTTTCTAGTTTACATACGAAAGACCTATTTCTATGTTGTTACTGTTGTTATCGTATTTTATTTGAGTTACTCATTACCTCTCTTGTGGTTTGCTTATTTCCTTATTTCGTTTCCTCACTGCGCTATTTTTTCTTGGGGACTTTGGTCTTACAGCATCCTGTTTTTACAACCGGGGATGTAGGTTACCTTGTAATAATAAAAATAATAATTGCCTATATGCCGTGTGGAAGACAAGGAATTGTATGATGGAATAGTAAGGTCGAAGGAATTATAAGTTAATTTATCAATTAATTATTAGATTTCTATACTATATAATATGAAGATCTGTAACAAGTATGTTTTGAGGTTGAACTAAAATTAAAGGAAGTATTGATCAGAAATTTTCATATCGGGGCATTAGGACTTTCGAACGTTTTTACGTTCATTTTATATTGATATTTTGAAATTTTTATTGTTACTATTATCATTTCTAATATTATTCTATCACTAGTAGTATAACCAAATGGTAAAGATACCAAGGGAATAGCAAAACTCGGAAAATAATTGTAAATAATAATAGCACTTCACCAATCGCAAAACCCCACCTGTAACAACTAAATGCAAAGCTGCAGGAGAACTAGAAAACACATTTCCTCAACGATGCAAATTAAGAGGGAAAATGAAATTCTTGGCGCAAAAAGAACTGGAGGGAACGCTCACCTTAAAATAAAAAAATAAAAAATCTCTTGAACAGTATGTAAACATGATATATTCGTTTATATTCCCCTCTTCCCCTGATACCTTTTCAATTTCCATGTTCTTGTAGGTTTTTTTCCCCTTTCCATCTAGCATCGTTTGATGGTAGCTCTTCATTTTTCTTTAAAAAGCAGAGAAACTTTCCCACGTAGCCTTCCAAAAGTCTCTCTCTCTCTCTGTCTCTCTCTGTCTCTCTCTCTCTCTCTCTCTCTCTCTCTCTCTCTCTCTCTCTCTCTCTGATATCTACATTGCAGATATCAGAGAGAGAGAGAGAGAGAGAGAGAGAGAGAGAGAGAGAGAGAGAGAGAGAGAGAGAGAGAGAGAGTTATGGTTTGTAGAACCCTTATAAATATTTTTCTTTCCAGGTGGTTTTACGTTACTAATTAGAACTTAATTCGGTCGTTGAAAACCTGAACACTATATTTAGTGATATTCTAAATATTGGAGAAAGCTTCAATGGAGGCCAAGGATCCTCCCCATATCCTTCCCTTCCTCATTCACTGCACAGCTTCCTTGCGTTTTACCTCACTTTAGTTAAAACTTTAGTTACATGCAAATCTTGTTACATTAAAAACTAAATAATACATTTTAAAATTAGTCAATAAAACACGTATATCTTAAGGGTATGTTTCTTGGAAATCAATTTGTAGACTGAATGGTTGCCTAAAATAATTTTCACTAAACCCAGTTTTGGGTTGATGAAAAGAAGAATAAGCTTTGACAATATTGACTATTTAAGGCGGCTTGGTTTATGCAGCAGAAAGGAAATTATTCCACATATAATTTAGCTCCGAAATGTCCAATCAGAGGGACGCAAGCCACATGGAATATGAGGAGACTTAAATATTTTTAAAGTAATGTAATTAAGAATAACCATGATATTGAAATTCAAGATATGATTAAATTGATAAAAAAGGATTAATCAAAAGTAAGGTTATATAGTAATATCATAATTGATTGTTACAGTAGCCTGTGAAATCTATATAATAGACAGTTCAGTTCATTAACAATGCAATAGGGACCGCTAATTGAATTCCTACATAAGACGTAGATTCGATTCACTACATAACTTAGGCGTAAACAGACAGGGTATATTAATACATTAATGTCAACCTTGGATGGATACCTTCTTGCCAATGGCTGGTCCCTTTATTGTCAGTTTTGCTTAAAGCTGACCAGTTAATGTTCTGTTATTGTGTGTAACATGAGGAAGACTGTTTTTGTTTAGCTTAATTGAAGTTGATGATTCACAAGTAGAAAATATTCGATTTGGTACCTACCGTGTATGACCTATCTAGTTGGAAAAAATTTATTACGGTAAAAATTTGATTCAACAAAACACCTTTGACTAAAGTTTGTTCTTCAAAATACATGTTTGACAAAATCACATTTGGTAAGGCGCCCATTTGACGAAACACCCGTTTAATAAAATATCCATTTGATGAAACATATTTTTAATGAAACGCCTGTTTGACAAAAACCTTGTATAACAAAATACCCATTTGAAGAAACACCCGTTTAAGGAAATGGCCATTTGACGAAATGCCCGTTTGACGAAATACCTATTTAACAAAAAATCTTCTAGACGGAACACCTGTTTAACGAAATATTCGTTTGGCGAGACACGTTTAACAAAAAATAATGTTTCATCAAAACTGTTTAATAAAAAGTCTGGACAAAACTTCTGCTCAATAAAATGTCTGTCTGACAAAATGTCCAATTGGCAAAATTCTCCTCCGTTTGACAAAGCAGATTTGACAAAACCTCTAAACGAGTGTCTGTTCAACATGTTCTTTATGAAAACTTCATCGATCAAGTTTACAGATTTTTCATTATAACAGACAATTTATCATCCTATTAGCCTTCTTCTTTGCCCATACAATAGCTTCCTTTACCCACTTTTTAACCTCCTTCTATATCAATTTTAGCCTCCTTCTTGACCCACATTTTACCCTCCTTTGCCCACGTTTTAACCACCTTACTTATCCATTTTAACCTCCACCGTTACCCAGTTTACCCTTATTCCTTACGCACGTTTAAGCCTCCTTCTTTACCCACTTGTTAGTCATCATCTTTGCCCACATTTAGCCTCCTTTACCCACTTGTTAGCCTCCTTCTTTACCCACTTTTTAACCTCCTTCTATACCCACTTTTTAACCTCCTTCTTTACCCACTTTTTAATCTCCTCCTTTGCACAGTTTAGCCTTCTTCTTTGCCCATATCTTAACCTCCTTCTTTACCCACATGTTATCCTCCTTCTTTACCCACATGTTAGCCTCCTTCTTTACCCACTTGTTAGCCTTCTTCTTTGCCCACATTTTAGCCTCATTTTTTACCCACTTGTTGGCCATCTTCATTGCCCACATTTTAGCCTCCTTATTTACCCCCGTTTTAGCTTCGTTCTTTACCCACTTGTTAACCTTCTTCTTTGCCCACATTTTACACTCCTTTACCCACCTGTTAGCCTTCTTCTTTACTCACTTTTTTACCTTCTTCTTTACCAGCCTTTTAACCGCCTACTTTAACCATATTTTAGCCTCCTTCTTTGCCCACTTGTTAGCATTTTTCTTTACCCACATTTTAACCTCCTTCTTAGCCCACTTGTAAGCCTTCTTCTTTGCCCACATTTTAGGCTCCTCCTATACCCAGTTTAGCCTTCTTCTTCGCCCATATTTTAGCCTCCTTCTTTACCCACTTGTTAACCTTTTTTACCATATTGTTAGCCTCCTTCTTTACTCCATTGTTAGCCTTCTTCTTTGCCCACATTTTAGCCTCCTTCTTTACCCACTTATAAGCCTTCTTCACTGCCCACATTTTAGCCTCCTTTTTACCCACTTGCTAGCCATCTTCTTTGGCAACATTTTAGCCTCCTTCTTTACCCACATTTTAGCGTCCTTCTTTATTCACTTTTTAGTCTACTTCTTTGCCCACATTTTAGCCTCCTCATTTATGCACATGTTAGTCTTCTTCTTTGCCCAAATTTTATCCTCCTTCACTCACTTATCCTTTTTCTTTGCCTAGTTTTTAACCTCTTTGTTTAGCCATTGTGGCGGGATGTTGCAAAACAACCCCCACATCCTTGAATCACTCTAACTGACAATTGTCTCCGCAACACAAACTTTCCCCTTACGTTATCAAAAACTGGACTCTTAGACAAAAAGGACATAAAAACAAACCATAACCTTAAAACTAAATTCATTAATACTAAAACAATCACTTAATACTAAAAATCACCAACCATATTCCATAACCAAAAAAATAATCACAACTCAGTACTACAATCTTAGCTTATCGCAAAATAAACATTATTAAAAAAAAAAAAAACTTCAGCCACCAAATAAACCCTAAAAAAACTTAAAACTAAAATAAACCACAACCACAAACATAAACAGAAATATTTTTTATATTTCTGAGTGGACACCCTCGTCCACACAAAGGCCAACAGTCTTTTATAGGCAAACTACCACTATATGATAAACAGGAGAGTCTCTTAATTTGCCATAACGGCCTCAACTCCTTGAGTCACAAGTGTCAAGATCATCATCATCATCATCATAAACAGCAATCGGAAGTAAACGGGCCAGGTCATCAACAATCGTTGATTCAAAGAGCAGTCTAAATATAATCAGTTCCAGGCCAAGTCATCAACAGTGAATTTCACAAAAAAAAATCTCTCTCAAAGGAGGAATTACGGTTCAGAAAATAAACCAATCACTTCCACGCTGGTAATGAAGAATAATGATAATAGTCCACAATTCACAGCTGCCTCTAGCTGCAGTCAAATTAAAAATAATCATTCACCCAAGACATTCACCACTGCCGTAACCTAACTAAAACATAAACAAACAATCTCATTTATACCAACAGTCTTTCCCACCACAAACAATCGATATACTAACTACCTCTCTCTCTCTCTCTCTCTCTCTCTCTCTCTCTCTCTCTCTCTCTCTCTCTCTCTCTCTCTCTCTCTCTCTCTCTCTGGATTTGGCAAACAAAGATAAATGAAAATAAAAAATTAATCCTCCACATTCCTCCCCTTACTTTGCCAAATCCTTCTCACACAACACTTACATTATTTTTTTCATTACCCCGTCGCAGTCGGGAACGGGACCTCTTCTCCAAGTAACTGGGCCTTCATACACTCTCTCATTCACTTCTTCCTTATCACAATCATTCGCTACATTAACACTATTCCTATCTAAATCCCTATCATCTAATATATCATGTACAATCCCGTCTACCTCGTTTTCATCAGGCCCTTAAATTACACTCATTTCTGTGAACATTTCATCCATTTCATCAAAAACATTCCCAACTTTGACAAGATTTATTCATGCTACCTATCATTCTCCTATCTCTCACTCTTGTGCTATTCATTCTTTCTTTTACATCATCTAACGAAAAGCCACACACACTATATGTATCATGTATAGTCGGCCACTTTTCATCTGTATTAATACATTTATCTTCCACACTCACTTGCACATTTACACCCTTGTCATACTTCTTCTGGTTCCTACCTATGCCTATAACTTTCCCTTGCACTTTATCCTCACTAAAAATTTTCAAACGCTTCTTTTTCCTATATTCAACTAAGACTAATTGCTTATTTTCCAGCCCTAACTTCTCATGCATACTAGGTTCATACTTACTCATTTCCAACCAATTATTCATCCCATTCTTACGAACATTGATCCTATTCCTTCCACACACACAGGAGGACTCACCCAGCTGAACCCTCTTACACTCTAGTTTCCCGAACATCCTGGCTGATTTAATCCCTTCTTCCTACATACTCTAGCTATATGCCCATCTACACCACATTTAGTACACTTACCAAGCGGCTCCTTGCACATTCTAGCATAATGACCATCCTTACCACACTTACCCCAAATCACATTCATACGATTACTATGACATCCACTCGCTATGTGCCCAGTCATACCACACCTATAACATTTTACCACTCTCTCTTTCTTGCACTCGCTAATTCTATGCCCTACCTCACCACATCCAAAACAAGCACCTAGAGCCCATTCTTCTCATGACCTCCTTTCCACACCTATATCACTTTTCATTACGGACACGACTATCTGACATACCTCGTTGCACACTCACACTTCTATCCCTATTGCGCCAATTACCCTGCCCAAATCCACGATTTGCTTGCACAGTTCCTCCGGTACTTGCCATGACACTCCTATATATTACCTGATCAGCTATCCTCATTGGCCCTCTCAAAATTGCATCCTTATAACTACCAAATTCTATTACACTTTTTTCCATTCCAGTCATTACACTCACAGATTTCCTTTCTTTCATGCACGTATCTAACTAAATAATCCTCAACTATCTCTAAAATATTATCCCATGTCAATCTTTCATTCGTCCACCTCATTTTCTCCTTCCATCTCAAATTAATAAACTCGGCAACATACTCAGGCACAGAAGCCAAAAACTTCCTCACTAAATCCTTATTCTCATTTATACCTTCATCCCCATACTTCTTCCTAGCTAAAGTTTCTAACCTACATACAAACATCGGTATCGCTTCTCCTGCATTCATCCGTGCCTCATCAAAATCATTCTTACGCTTATACCTAACACTCCCTTTCAAAAATTTAACCTGCTCAATTATTCTCTTTTTCACACTTTCATAATCAACGTCACCTACACTCATTATCACACCATACATCGTCAACAAATACCCAGTCAAATATTCTCCTATCTTCCCAGCCCAAACTCTCTCACTATCACCATACTTATCCTGACAATACCTCTCATACTCCTTGAAAAACTCATATACATCCCTACTACTATGCTCATTGAACCTTTCACACCGAGGTACCCCTCTCATAAACACAGTCTTACACACATCACGTTCATTCTCACTGCTCTCATCACTGCTACCTTCCTTCTTGTATCCTATTTCCTCACTAGAATATAAAGAATTTAATTCCACACTCATACTCCTATCCTTGTTCATACTCTTCCGAGGCCTATTCTTACTCACCACTTTCACCCATTCACGATTATCCTCGTTCTCATCCTGACCTTTCTTCTTTTCCCTCTTCATATTACTTTTACCTTTCTTCTCATTCTTCCTATCACATTTCTGTTCATCCTTACTATGCCTAGTCCCTTTAACTTCACTATCACTATTACTATCACCATCACTTCCGCCCATTATCACTTACCTTAACCTTTTCTTCCACCAGCATCCCTTTGCCTGTAGCAGAGGCCACTCCTCCGACTGCGCCTTCACCCATGAAAGTTTTCATCATTCCCATTACTTGCCCCATCATAGCTTCCATTCGTTCCTCCTTCTCACGCATCCTTATCTCAACACCCTCTTCCACTCTTTCTACAGTTCCTTGAATTTCTCTCAGTTTCCTATGCATCTCCTCATTCTCCCACCGTAACCACTTATTCTCTTGCAACAATTTCTCCTCGCGCTCCTTACTCAACCGCAATTCCTCCCTTGATAACTTTAATTGCTCTTCCATTTTTCATCAACCTTAATCCTAATTTCGTCCTTCGTCCAAGAGTCCAGCTTCCTATCCCACCTCGGCAGTCCCTGTTCGGGCGCCAAGATAATGTGGCGGGATGTTGCAAAACAACCCCCACACCCTTGAATAACTCTAACTGACAATTGTCTCCGCAACACAAACTTTCCCCTTACGTTATCAAAAACTGGACTCTTAGACAAAAAGGACATAAAAACAAACCATAACCTTAAAACTATATTCATTAATACGAAAACAATCACTTAATACTAAAAATCACCAACCATATCCCATAACCAAAAAAAATAATCACAACTCAGTACTACAATCTTAGCTTATCACAAAATAAACATTAATTAAAAAAAAAAAAACTTCAGCCATTAAATAAACCCTAACAAAACTTGAAACTAAAATAAACCACAACCACAAACATAAACAGAAATATTTTTTATATTTCTGAGTGGACACCGTCCACACAAAGGCCAACAGTCTTTTATAGGCAAACTACCACTATATGATAAACCGGAGAGTCTCTTAATTTGCCATAACGGCCTCAACTCCTTGAGTCACTAGTGTCAAGATCATCATCATCATCATCATCAACAGCAATCGGAAGTAAACGGGCCAGGTCATCAACAATCGTCGATTCAAAGAGCAGTCTAAATATAATAAGTTCCAGGCCAAGTCATCAACAGTGAATTTCACAAAAAAAAAAAAAAAAAAAAAAAAAAAAAATCTCTCTCAAAGGAGGAATTACGGTTCAGAAAATAAACTAATCCCTTCCACGCTGGTAATAAAGAATAATAATAATAGTCCAGCATTCACACCTGCCTCTAGCTGCAGTCAAATTAAAAATAATCATTCACCCAAGACATTCACCACTGCCGTAACCTAACTAAAACATAAACAAACAATCTCATTTATACCAACAGTCTATCCCACCACAAACAATCGATACACTAACTACCTCTCTCTCTCTCTCTCTCTCTCTCTCTCTCTCTCTCTCTCTCTCTCTCTCTCTCTCTCTCTGGATTTGGCAAACAAAAGATTAAGAAAAATAAAAAAATAATCCTCCACACAATTTTATACTCCTTTTTTGCCCACGTTATAGCCACCTATTTTAACCACTTGTTAGCCTTCTTCTTTGCCGACATCTTAGTACTCTTTACCCACTTGTTAGCCTTCTTCTTTACTCTCTTGTTAGCTTTCTTCTTTATCCACTTTTTAACCTCTTCTTTACCTATTTTGTCCTTTTTCTTTACCTCCATTAAAGCCTCCATCTTTACCAACTTGTTAGCCTTCTTTACCCATATCTTAGCCTCCTTTACCCAATTGTTAGCCGTCTTCTCTGCCTACATATTAGCCTCTTTCTTTACCCACTTGTTAGACTTATTATTTCTCAACATTTTAGTCTGCTTCATTACCCACTTATTTGCCTTGTTATTTGTCTACATTTTTGCATCCTTTACCCACATGTTAGCCTTCTTCTTTATCCACTTTTTAACCTTCTTTTTACCCATTGTAGCCTTCTTCTTTCCCTACATTTTAGACTCCTTCCTTTATCCATATGTTAGCCTTCTTCTTTGTCTACATTTTAGCCTCCTCCTTTACCCATTTATGAGCCTTCTTATTTGCCCATATTTAAGCCTCCTTAATTACCTACGTGTTACCCTTCTTCTTTGCTCACATTTTAGCCTCCTCCTTTATCCACATGTTAACCTTCTTTTTGCTCACATTTTAGCCTCCTTTCTTACCCATTTTTAGCATTCTTTTTTTTTTTTTTTGCTCACAATTCAGCCTCCTTTACCCACTTTTTAGCCCTATTCTTTGCCGATATTTTAGCCTTCTCCTTTACCATTTTGTTAGCCTTCTTTGCCCACATTTTAGCCTCTTCCTTTACCCACTCGTTAGCCTTCTTCTTTACCCACGTTTTAGCCGCCTCCTTTTCCCATTTGTTAGTATTCTTCTTTGCCTACATTTCAGCCTGCTTCATCATTTAGTTAGCCTTGTTCTTTACCCACTTTTT
>NC_090757.1:69823436-69840936 GCF_036898095.1 Palaemon carinicauda
ACATTATTTTTTTACTCTAGTAGTCCACGTAATATCATGGATTTGAGGACACATCATTTGTTGCTTTCGAACTTCCCAATAGAAAAGTCCGGAGTAAGACTCTCGGGTATAGGAAATAATGAATTAACTGTAATAGGCGTAACTCATGTTCAGTTCAAGGTCGGTAAGCGCACGTTTGCCGATACATTTGTTGTTGTACAAAACATTGATATGTATCCAGCTGTAATTATAGGATACCCATCTATGCACAATCAAAACATTATCTTAGCCCCTGTCAAGCACGGCGTGTATATCAAAGGAAAATTCCAAAAGTCTTCTAATACCTTAAAATCAGTTTTGGATAAAAAGGAGACGACAAATAAAACAGTGACGTACGTTGAAGAACTAATAACTTGTCTCATTAATAAAGAAATAATATACGCGACCCAACAGAATTCTCGTTCACCCGTAATATCATCTTGCACGCAATCTATCGAGCCGAACATACCTTCGAATTTAATAGTGCAAGTAAAGAAAACATTACCGGGATCAGAAATATTAATCCTTTTTGACACTTTAAAAACTAACGGATTGTCTGTCACAAAAACTATTTATACAGTAGGCTCACATCAACAATGTAATATTGAAGTCTGTAATCATTTAAATACCACTTTAGTAATTCACAAAAATCAACATATCTTGGATGTAGAAGTTTATAAACATCGGATTCTTACCGTTGCTGAAATCAATCACGCTCAGTCAGTTGCGGATGAATCCCTTTTGCAATCTATTAAAAATAAAATCAATAAAGACATTCAAGAAGAAGAAATTCAGCAGAAAATTTTTGGAGTTTTAACTGAATATCATGATGTTTTTTCAATTACGGATGGATCCTTAGGAAAAACAGATGTGATCGAGCATCAAATAAGGTTAAAGGACAAGCAGAAAATTATCTTTGTACCCTCGTACAGACTCCCTATGAAATTCCAGAATGAAATAAATGATGAAGTAGGTAAAATGATAGAAGAAGGAGTCATTAGGAAATCGAAGAGCCCTTATAATTTTCCATTAATAGTTGTACCCAAAAAAGATCGAACATGACGTATCTGCGTAGACTTCCGTCGTCTAAATGTGGAGATGATCCCTGATCAATTCCCAGTGCCATGTACTGACGATATTTTATCTTTGTTAGGTCAGAATGAATATTTTACCAGTTTGGACTTACTTAAAGGCTTTCACCAGATATCATTAGAAGAAAATAGTATCCCATACACAGCCTTCAGCACAGCCAGGGGACATTATGAATTTTTACGGATGCCTTTTGGTTTACGTTGTGCTCCCATAACATTTACAAGAATGATTAACATAGTGTTTGGAGACTTGCTAGGGGATATATTGCATGCCTATATGGACGACCTTGTAATCTTTTCCAATACCTTAGAAGAACATCTACGTAAATTAGAACTAGTACTACAGAGATTAAGACAACATAACTTAAGGGTAAAGATTAGTAAGTGTGAATTTTTCAAAACAGAATTAGTCTATTTGGGTTTTACGGTGTCAAGCCAAGGTCTTAAAGTAGTCCATGATAAGGTGTCGGCTATCCGTAACTTTCCGATACCTACTAATGTCAAGGGAATACAGCAATTTCTGGGTTGTAGTGGACATTACAGGCGTTTTATATGCAATTATTCAATAATAGCCGCTCCCTTAACTGATCTTACGAAGAAGGGCGTAGATTTCATATGGTCTGAGCAGCATCAACAGGCATTTAATACCTTGAAAGATGAACTGTGTAGTTCTCCTATCTTAAAATTTCCTGACTTCGGTAAGGAATTCTTCATTGCAACAGACGCCTCAGACTTAGGAGTAGGTGGGGTATTGCTTCAGCAATATGAAAAACAATTTTTCCCGATAGCTTTTTATCCTTGAAAACTGAGAACTTCCGAAAATAAGTATGCAGTAATAGACAAGGATGGGCTAGCTATTGTTAATTCACTAGTGCATTTTAAGTTCATAATATACGGTTATCCCATTAAGGTTCTTACTGATCATAAACCACTAACCGACTTCTTTAAAGGGTTCAGCCACAGCCCCAAACGAACTCGGTGGCATTTGATCATTCAAGACTTTGGCGCGAGAATCGGGTATTTACCTGGAAAAGCACATATCATTGCTGACGCATTATCACGCAACCACGTGTCATCTTGTACGGAGCCTTTAGCTGAATTATTAGATATATCAACATCCATGCCTATTGTTAAAACGATATCTGAACAAGAAGATCTGGGCTGGAGTGCTGAGTTATTACAGACTGAGCAAAGAAAAGATCAGAAATTAGAAAAAAATATAAATGCTTTGAAAGGCAATCATAAGGAAAAGGAATAAAGTATAAGCAGCAGAATTATATAATCAAAGACAATATTCTGTGTAGAACCGTGGCAAGGAAAACCCGCAATACACCACATGTAACTAACGACCAGGTAGTGGTACCAATCTCACTTATTTCCACTGTCCTAAATTGGTTGCATGCAAATCTATTGCATGGACACCCGGGGTTCTCATTAATGTCACAGAAAGCCAAATCATTGTTTTATTGGCATACGATGCTTACAGATATAAAAAAAAACACATAGCTAATTGTCGCACATGTCAGGAAAACAAAGGGCATACGAAAACACCTGTCAGCCTAGGGGCTTATCCCGTGCCCAATCAACCCTTTGAAAAGATACATTTGAATTTATTAACAGGATTTTACGAGTCAAACAGAGGAAATAAGCACATCTTAGTAATTGTAGATGCTTTAACTCGATATACAGAACTAATAGCGCTTAAAACTAAAGCTGCGATTGAATGCGCTAGGAAGTTTTACTAGTGTTACATTTGTAAACATGGAATTCCACACATGATAATCTCAGACTCGGGTGGAGAATTTAATAATCTCTTTCTTACCTCATTGTGTGAATTCCTTAGCATAAAGAAAATAAATACCTTGATATATCACCCAGAGTTGAATGGGCTAGTGGAAAGAGCGAATAGGAAGGTTTTAAATATATTAAGAGTAACACTAGGGGGATCAGACCCCAACTGGGATATTGCAATACCGGTGGCACTGAGTACTCTGAATCATTCATATCATATATCAATTAAAATGTCACCGCACGAGGCATTGTATGGTACCCCAGTTAGAACGCCATTCCATGTATTAACGCCTACAACTAATTTATCAAATCCTTTAAAAGAATGTATAAATGCAAGCAAAAGTCGTTTTGATATCCTTTGAAAGAATTTAGAAGAATCACAAATCATAATGAAAAGGAATCATGATAAAATAGCGAAGCCAACTAAAACATATACAGTGGCAGATAATGTATAGATACAGGTAAATGTACGTAAAGGACTAAATTATAAACTAACACCTAAGTTTGAAGGCCCATTTAACATTTTGGAAACATTAACGGCCAATATATTTAGAGCTCAAAACGTATCCCAACCCACTGATGAGAGAATCGTACCATTGGCTAACATAAGAAATTAAAATAAGAGGGAAAGAATTGAGGGAAAGATTTTTATTTCTTTTTTATTTTTGGGAACATTATATGTTAAAAGTTTTTCTTCTTAATACTGGAGTAATTACATATATTTGTCTCATTACAGGTTTCCAAGATGAAGTTTTTATTGTTAGGAGTGATATTGTTTGCTCAGACATTTTTCTCGTGTGGGATGAGCTCTAAAACTAAAAGTATAGATTTTAAATATGGCACTATAGTAGAAAGAAAAGAAGACGTTTTTATTACATCAGGTAACGTAGTTGTTGAAGTACGTATGCAAGCAATTTTTCTTCCAGAGAATGACGTCACTGGCTTAAAGAGCGCCATTTCAAGGTTTGCTGTTTCATTAAAGGAAATGCATAGAAGCATAGAAGACACTTTCCTTTTGATACAGAGAGTTTGCTTGCATCGACACTAAAAGTTGCAGAGATGCTATCTGACGACTTGCAAAATAAGACTTACGAGGCAGAATCTTTGGCTTGTGACCTTTTGATGTGGACAGTAGGACACGATAATCTTGAGAAACGTAACCCGTTTATTTTTGCTGCACTAAACATCTTTGGTTTTATTGCAAGTTTAGGCTTAGGGATTTCCAATCGTCTTAAGATTAGTAATCAAAATAAGAAAATTGAGTTTTTGACTCATGAAAATGAATTGATTATGTCAGAACTAAAGAATCAGTTGGCTTCAATCAATCAAATTATGAGTATGGTAAACGAACATTTTAGTAATATCAGTCAGATTATGGAAGTACAATATTTGTTGGCAACGTTAACGTATTATGATTCAAAAATAGATCACATACATGATAGAATTGCACAATTCATTGAGAAATCAAAAGACTATGTGGAAGCTATCACGTTAGTGACTAAAGGTGTACTGTCACCGCAATTGTTGCCAATAAGAGACTTAACGTTAATTGTGGAAAACGGACGGGAGAAATTGGGTTATGTTCCTTTGTTAGACGCACGTAGGTTAGAATTTTATTACAGCCTAATTACAGTAAGCGTTGAAAATCACAGGATTATGATTACAATTCCCTTTGATTCTTCCGATGCCTGGCAATTTTACAGGATATCACCATTTCCGACTTTCATGACGAATCACTCAAATCCAGTAATATCTAGTTTGACAGGACACGTATTGATTTCCCCAGACAAGGAAACATATATGGTCATTAAAGACTTAAATCAATTAACTCACTGTTCAGACACAATAGATAAAAAAATGCGTACAACTGACTCCTTTGAATTCCATAAAAAATCAATGGATTCATGCAAGTTAGGTATAGTGCTAGACGGTGCTCTCTCCCATACACATGAAAATTGTCTGGAAAAGCTTTATCCCTTTGACGATAATAAGTTCAATTGCAGACTGAACAACGGCTCGTGGATACGATACGACAAGGCCGGCTTCAATGTATCATGCTCGGACGGATCAACGTCCTATTCCCAAATCTTCGTTGCAGCAGATGGTTGTATCAGTACGTCCCCGAATTACATGGTTCATGAAATCAAGACTATCATCAGAGAACGAGCCTACTTCGCGAATTCACGTGGTCGACAACAATTCTATCTTTACCTCTCCCATACAATGAACGTGTGGCTAAGCGGTTGATGAAATTGACCGAGATGGACCACCCGACACCGACTTATGCAGAACGTCGATTCTACGTGTTACTAGCAGTAATCAGTGTTACTGTGATGATATTTATCGCCGTTAACATCCTTGTTTGGCGTAGGTTAACGAGAAATAAATTAGAGCTCAAACAGAACGTTTTGCCATGTCCAGACAAAACTCCTTATTTAATTCAATTTAAAGCCGTTTGAAACTGGCCCCTTCATTCGTTCAAAGGAGTAAAATTGTCTTGGAAAAGTGTTTTGCACGAAAAGCAGTTAGTACGCTAGTAATATGTAATTGAAGAGACTATAGAACATTTGCATTTTAAAAAACATTTAAAAAATAAATCAGTTTTGGGCACCTAATAAAATATATAAGCCTGAATGTTAAAATAAAGAATCTATGGGCATCTAATAAAATATATAAGCCCTATATATAAATATATATACATATGTACGAAACCGTGGTACGTTTACGTACCAGGAATTCGTGTTTGTGCACTAAAATTGTATCTTTACCATGGTAACAAATATTTTTATTAGTTACCGTATTATAATAATCTATATTTTTGACAAAGGTAACAACTATTCTTTAACAAAGTTACCGAATCATATGTATATCAGTCTTATTTTTTTGTTGGTACCATATAATCGTTTGCTAGCAATGTACCATATATATCATCTGTATTTATCATGTATTTTTTCTTTGTTTTGGCAATATTTGTTAAGTATGCATTATTATTTTTTTTAATGTGCCTATTTGAACATTCGTCCTCATTTGCTTATGGCTAAAGTTAAAAAAATAAAATAATATATATATATATATATATATATATATATATATATATATATATATATATATATATATATATATATATATATATATATATATATATATATATATATATATATATATATATATATATATATATATATATATATCCAGTCACACTCCTAGTAAACATATTTTGCCGTATTGTTAAATTTTCAAAAATTTAAGTAGCTGACCGAGCTAATGTAATATATAGATATTACTTGTTTAAAACACATGACCTACAGGTCACTGTGGAAGTAAGAGAAGTGTGAGAAATGCCATAGTCATATCATAAGCAGGATGCGAATGCCAAACCTCAGCAATGTAACATTTTTCATGAAGAGTAAACACAACCAAGCCCTTGAGAAAGAGTTGTCTATGAGAACGGAACAAGTACCTTCCGGTATTAATGTTGTGTTTACTATAAATCCTTAAGTGCTGAGCTAACTAAATAAACTTTAACGTGAATATGGATATTTGTAGCAGTTCACTCTGAGATGTCATACGGAATTGTCATCCGACCAAACCATCTATACTCCTGTGATGGAGATGTTAATGCTGTTTTTAAAGAATAAACTATTTTAAAGTTAACTTACCTAGACTTTACTTGAAGATGTAACATACCAAATCTAATCTACAACACATTGAAGATTACATTTGAAGATAACCCAAATGTGTGTTAGTAACAGTAGCCCACCAATACATATACAGTACATATGTATATATATGTATGTGTATATATATATATATATATATATATATATATATATATATATATATATATATATATATATATATATATATATATATATATATATATATATATATATATATATATATATATATATACATACATACATATATATATATATATATATATATATATATATATATATATATATATATATATATATATATATATATATATATACATTCTGGAAGAAATGATAGGATAATGAAGGGAAGGGTTGGAATGATGATGACACTGACACCAAGAGCAGAAAAGGCATTACCTAAGTGGAGAGCTGTAAATATCAGATTGTTACTTGCAAAGTTTAAATCATAGCAGTGTAAAATGAGTATTGTAGTGTGTTATACCCCAACAACTGATGCCCCAGAATAAATGAAAGATGAATACTACGAAGAACTGCAGTGTAATAAATTAGAACCCATTAAGAGATATGAAAATTGTGATTGATGCCTTCAATGCTAAAGTTGGAAAGGTTAATCAAGGCATAGAGAATGTGATGGGTGTTGAGGGACTTTGCGGAGTTGCAAATGAAAATGGAGCCCATTTTATAAGTTTTTGTTCAGCTAACAATCATGTTATTGGAGGTACTCTTTTCCAGCTCAAGGACATCCACAAATATACATGGATTTCACCTTGTGGCAACTACAAAAATAAAATAGATCATATTGCCATTAATAAAGAGAAAAGAAGGTCTCTGGGAAATGTGAGAAGCTATAGAAGTGCAAATATTGGTAGTGATCACCAGCTCCTCAATGCCACACTGAAATTAAAACTGAAAGCGCCTGACAGAAATGTAGATAGAATACCTAGTGTTTGATACTACTAAGCTTCTATAAGAAGAGCACAGAGAAACCTTTGCAGTTGAATGTAGGAATCGATTTGCAGCTTTGGAGACTTTAAGAGAAGAAAAACAGGCAATTAACGAAGAATTAAGAACATAGATCAGTTAGTTGGTAGTGAAATTTGGGACTTGTAGTTACAAGGAGAAAGCCATGGATATCAAATGATACCTGGGATACTATAAAAATGAGACAAAGACAGAAATTCATTGCTGAAAGCTTTCGAGGAAGTAAGGAAAATTACAAGGTAGAGCAATCCAAATATTCCAGTATTGATAGTGAAGTAAAAAAAAAGCCAGGAATGACGAGAGAGTATTTAGACAGTAAAGGAAATGAGGCTGACAAAGCTGTGAATTCAGGGAGTGTCTCTGGTCTAAGAATTTCTCATAGAATTATTAATGGAATCTTCACGGGGGCAAATAAGAAGAAGCATATACCTATCAAAAAGAGAGTTGGATCTGTTATAACAACTGAGGACGAAGAAAAGCAACTTTGGATGGAACACTTTAGTGATGTCCTGAATAGGAGATATGAAGAGAGTAATTTGATTGATATACCTGAAGCTGAGGATGATCTTGATGTGCCCATGAATGAATTCAGTGTGTTTGAAGTCGAAGCTATTCTTAAAAAACTCTGAAGAGATGGAAATCCCCTGGATACGATGGAGTAACTGCTGAGAAGATATTAGCCGAAAATGAAGTGACCCCCAGAATACTTACAAGATTATTTTGTAGAATGTGGCATGAAGAGGCAAAATCTGAGGAATGGGAGCTAGGATTGTTGATGAAAATGGCAAAAAAAAAAAAAAAAAAAAGAGATCTGGCTGATGTAATAATTACAGCGGAATAACACTCATGTAAGTTGCTATGAAAATATATAGTATGCTTATTCTAAAGAAGCTAGAGAGAAAGATTGATGAAAAGCTAAGAGAAGAACAAGCTTGATTTAGAAAAGGTAGAAGTTGTACTTACCAAATTTTCATTTCAAGACATGTTGTACAGCAATGTGTAGAATATATTAATCCACTTTGGATGGCATTTGTGGACTATGAAAAAGCCTTTGATAGTGTGCAGCGACCAATTTTATGGAGATTCCTACATTATTATGGAATTCCTCTTAAATATGTAAATTTGACAAAGTCTGTTCATGAGCATAGTAAATACAAAGTTGATGTTAGTGGAGTCCTATCAAACGAATTTCCAATGAACATTGGAGTACTCCAAGGGAATGTGTTGTCACCTATGTTTTTTATCCTCCTCGTGGATTTTGTATTGTATAAAAAATTTGGAGATGGTGAGGAAGGATTGGACTGGATTGGTAATAGGAAATTAGCTAACCTAGAGTATGGTGATGACGCTGTCCTTATTACCAGCACACCACAGGATTTGCAATGCTTGCTTACCAGAATTCATGAAATATCACAGGAGGTTGGGCTCAAGATAAATGGAAGAAAAGGCATAGATTATGAGAACGGAATATGCAATAAAAAATTAGATATCATTAGAAGGAGAAAGGATTAAGGTAGAATCATTTAAATATATAAGAACTATGATATCTAATACAGTGTCTTTAGAATTAGAGTTTAATGAAAGATTAACAATTGCAAATCAGACAATGGCTAGATTAAATGAAATGTGGAAATAAATTCGCCTGAAATTACACATAAAAATCAGGCAATATATCATTTTAGTGAGATCAGTGTTACTGAATGAACATGAGTGGTGGTATGACAATGAATCAATATCCAACAGATTTTGTAGACTTGAGAACAAAGCCCGCAGAAGAATATTGGGAGTTAAATGGCAAGACAGGATTAAAAAGGAAAATATGAGATATTACTCGAGTGCCATATATGGATGAGAAAGTGGTGAGGGGCAGATGGAGATAGTTTGGTCATGCTCTTTGTAGTCCCCAAGAGAGATTAGTTCACCAAACTTCCAACTGGGTTCCACAAGGCTCCAGAAAAGTTGGAAGATTCAGACCTACCTGGCTGAGGACTATGAAGCGTGAGGTAGGAGATGAGGAATGGAGAAGTATTGATTTAAAAGCAGAAGATAAAGACTGGCGAAATCTAATTTTGCGTAAATAGTCGTAAATGATATATATATATATATATATATATATATATATATATATATATATATATATATATATATATATATATATATATATAAATATATATATATATATATATATATATATATATATATATATATATATATATATATATATATATATATATATATATATATAGATATATCTATATATATATATAGATATATATATATATATATATATATATATATATATATATATATATAGATATATATATATATATATATATATATATATATATATATATATATATATATATATATATATATATATAGATAGATATAGATATATATATATATATATATATATATATATATATATATATATATATATATATATATATATATATATATATAGATAGATATATATATATATATAGATATATATAGATATATATATATATATAGATATATATATATATATATATATATATATATATATATATATATATATATATATATATATATATATATATATATATATATATATATATATATATATATATATATATATATATATATATATATATATATATATATATATATATATATATATATATATATATATATATATATATATATATATATATATATATATATATATATCTATATATATAGATATATATATATATATATATAGATATATATATATATATATATATATATATATATATATATATATATATATATATATATATATATATATATATATATATCTATCTATATATATATATATATATATATATATATATATATATATATATATATATATATATATATATATATATACAGATTTTGAGCGAAGCGAAAAATCTATTTTTGGGTGAGATGGCCATGTCGTCCTGATGGAAGTTCCTATAGGGTAGCTTCCTAGGGTATATTACAACTACGGCGATATTCCCAGAGAATTTACCTTAAGGTACCAGAATTCTAACTCCTGGAGCGAATATCCCTCCTGAAAGGGATATCGCGACATATCAGAGGACGTATTCTTGACACGCCACATGGCAATCTGCATCCCGAACAGAGATTTCATTTCGCAGGGGGCGATTGGCAAGAAACGAATTCGGGAAAGAAAAAGGGGGAGCCGCTCCCAAGGCTCCCTAATTTCCGATTCGTATGCGTGCCTGGCGCCAGGATTGGCGCCATCTGTATTCCTTGTAGCATACACGAGGTGCTACAGATACTGTATGTAGGGAGGGGTCCTACGGCCCTTTCTTAGAAAGGCAAGGGCGGGTCCATCAGGACGACATGGCCATCTCACCCAAAAATAGATTTTTCGCTTCGCTCAAAATCCGTTTTTTGGGCTCAAGCCATGTCGTCCTGATGGAAGTATACCAGAGCATTACTGTATCTGTGGATTCTCAGAACGTGCCGTACTCCCCGGATGTAATTTTTCCCGGTCGACTAGACCTAGAGACCTAAGATGTTACCGTTATACATCTTTTCAACTAACTATAAACCATGTTAGAGCTTCCTGCCCCCTACAGGGAAGAGTCCTACTAGACCCTGGAAAAGTCTCGAAGAGTACATATACCTATGTATGAATACCAGGCAAGCTAATATAGTGGTCTCGCCCTATATTAAGTAAAGCATAGTTTGTAAAGAATCACTGCGTCAATATGAAATATCGACCAGTTCTCCGCACAATACTTGTATTGGACAAAGGTTTTATATCCGCATAGGAGGAAAACCAATGCAACATAGCTTGCATAAAGGAACAATTCTATTAGAATTATCCCAGATAAGGTACATAGAATGAATGCTCAATTATACCAATAAATTGACACAGGTGAAGGAAACGCAAGGTTCTCAAGAACCAGTTTATTGACAGGCAATAGACAGGTTAACCACAATTATATATATATATATATATATATATATATATATATATATATATATATATATATATATATATATATATATATATATATATATATATATATATATATATATATATATATATATATACATAAGAAGAGGATAACCGATAACTTTAAGCATAAGTATGATAGTAAACAGAACTTGTTTGTCTGAAAGAAAAAAACATTAAATGCTACTTTTAAGATACCGAGGTATCGAAGTCATAAAAGTCTGTATTACAAATCAATGACATTAGCGTTAGAAATGCTCGGCACACATGTCTTCACTTTTGCTAGGTTCACCTTCGGAAATGGAACAGTCTACATGGGCAACACAGTGCCCTCACTTAGTTTGTAGTACAGTATGTAACTACACACTCACCCTGGAATTAATCGTCCCAATTAAGATCACTGTTCCTCGCAGAGTTAAACAGTAGGGTTAACACCGCGACCCACTGCTACCACAGATCTCTTTAGTTCCTCTACTTGCTTCGCATAGTGGCGAAAGAACACTCTGGAAGACTTCCAGCCAGTGTATGAACGGATATGTTCAAAATCCATACAATCAAAGAAATTTAAGGATGAGGCAACTTTCCTCGGATTGTGACCTGCAGGTGTACTGTCAGGATCCGCTCTGCGAATAAAATATGTGATTTTCGCTCTGAGTTGATTCAGAGATAAATTTGAGCCTGATGTTTCTCCCCTGAATAGTTGACCACCCTTGAAGTCTGAAGTTCTATGAAGATAGACCTTTAGGCATTCTACTGGACATAGAGATGCATCTTCTTTCAGAGGGCAGATTCTCCAGGGACCCCACCTGTTGGTGGGTAACTCATTCTTGGCGAGAAACGTCGGATCCGGAAACAGGTTCAGTTCTCCCCCAACCAGGAACTGAACACGACCTGCCTCTCTCCAGAGGGCTACAATCTCACTAACCCTGGCCCCGGACGCGAGAGCAACATAGGAAAATAACTTTTTGGGTCAAATCCTTTAACGCACACTCTTCATTGCTCAACAGAGAAGCGAAATGAAGAACTTGTCTAAAGACCATGAAATGGGCTTTGGAGGTGCTGAAGGTCTGAGCCTAGCGCAGGCTTTCGGGACTTTATTAAAGATCTCGTTACCTAGGTCGACCTGGAAGGCATATAGAATGGGTCTTGTTAAAGCAGACTTACACGCTGAAATCGTGTTAGCTGCCAATCCTTGACCATGGAGGTGGAAAAGAAAGATAAGAAGAAGTCTGTGAAGATCTCCTGCGGATTCTTCGCCTTGACAAAAGGCCACCCATTTTCTCCAAGATGACTCATATTGCCTTCTAGTAGATTTGTACTTATATTCCTCAAGGAAGTCTATGCTGGCTTTCGAAATCCCGAAACGCTTTCTCACCGCTAGGGAGAGAAAATCATGAGTTGCAGGGTCCGGGTTTTCTGTAATGAAGCGCAGACAGTCGACTTCTGGACTCGCTGGATCAGAACTGGATCTGGTAGCGGTACAAACTTCAGCTACAGTTCCAATGCCAGGGGGAACCACACGCTGTTCGGCCACTTGTGGGCCACTATTGCCGCTACCCCTTGAGGGATCTCAGTTTGTTGAGGACCCTCAACAGAAGGTTATGAGGAGGGAACAGATAAATCTTGGACCATCTGTTCCAGTCGAGGGACATCGCGTCCACTGCTTCCGCTAAGGGGTCCTCGTACGGGGACACGTACAGGGGCAACTTCTTGTTGTCTTTCGTCGCAAAGAGGTCTATCTGCAGTTCTAGGACTGATTCAGAATGAAGGAGAATGATCCTGCGTCTAAGGACCATTCCGACTCTATCGGTGTGAACCTGGATAGAGCGTCCGCCCTCACATTGCGGACTCCTTGAAGGTGAACTGCCGATAGGTACCACTTCTTCTTTTCCGCCAATCGGAAGATGGCCAACATCACCTGGTTGAGAGGTGGTGACCTCGATCCTTGTCGATTCAAGTATCTCACAACTACCTCGCTGTCCATCGCCAACCTTAAGTGGATCGAGTGACGCGGGGAGACTTTCTTTAAGGTAAGGAGCACTGCCATAGCTTCTAGAAAGTTTTATGTGAAAGGTCTTGAATAGCTTGGACCAAGTCCCCTGGACTTTTTTCCGATGAGAGTGACCTCCCCATCCCTCCTTCGAGGCGTCTGAGTGAATCGTCACCGACGGGGGAGGTGGCTGAAGAAGAACCGACTTCTTTAGATGTCTGGCTTGGGACCAAGGCCTGAGAAGAGTACTTAGCCGCAGTGGCTGGTCTTCTCAGATCTCTTCGCGCGTTTGATGCATAACTTCTCCAAACTCCGATTGCATCCTTTAGCTGTGCTCTTAGCACTGGGTCTGTCACTGAAGCAAACTGGAGAGAGCTCAGTACCCTCTCCTGCTCGCGTCTTGATATCCTTTCAGAATCTAGAAGTCTCTTGACAGAACCCGCTATCTCCTTCCTTTTCTTCGCCGGGATGGAGAAACGGTGTGACAAAAAGTCCCAGTGGATTCCCAGCCACTGGAACTTTTGAGATGGAGAAAGTCGAGACTTTTTTCTGTTGATCTTGAAGCCTAGGTACTCTAGGAACTGGATCACTTGACTGGAAGCTTGCAAGCATTCTGTCTCGGATGCTGCCCACACCAACCAGTCGTCCAGGTAGGCTACTACCTGAATTCCCTTTAGGCGTAATTGTTTGAGAGCTACGCTCGCAAGCTTCGTAAAAATCATTGGGGCTAAGTTTAGCCCGAATGGCATGGCTCCGAAGGCGTATAGTCTTCGTTGTAGCCTGAACCCTAGGTAGGGGGAGAGTCGATAGCTGATTGGAATGTGCCAATAGGCGTCTGACAAGTCTATAGAGACGGAATATGCCCTCTTGGGCAGTAAGGTCCTTATGTGTTGCAGTGTTAGCATTTTGAATTTGCAATTCACTATGAACTTGTTGAGTGGCGACAAGTCCAGAATGACTCTGAACTTTTCCGAGTCTTTCTTGGGAACACAAAACAGCCTCCTTTAGAAATTGATGGGCTTCACCCTTCGGATCACCTTTTTTTCTCCAACAGTTCTTGAACATACTCCTCCATAACGGGGGTGGAGTGTTGGAAAAACCGAAGGCACGGTGGTGGAGTGCTGTACCAGCTCCAGCCCAGTCCATTCTTGAGAAGGCTGTGGGCCCAGGGATCGAAGGTCCACCGATCCCGAAATTTCCGAAGTCTCCCTCCTACCGGTATCACCTCACTTGGGCAGCCGTCCTGAGGTCTTGCCTTCCTGACCACGCCCACCCTTGAATCCCCTTCCCCTTGAGGGGCGTCTAGACGAGCCTCTGGCTGCTCCTCTAGGCTTTGCTCGAAAGGAAGTAGACTGCCCTTCGAACGCTGGGGTGAATGCCGTGGACTGTGTCGACACGGCCTGGGGTACCCACTGAAAAGTGGTCGGGGTTTGTGCCACGATCTGGGGCACTGGGGGCAATGGCAATTGCAGTTGCTGTTGCTGTCTAACAGGCTTGGCTGGCCGAGACGGTAGCCTAGTCCTCATAGTCTTCCTCTTTGGTTGAGGACCCTCATCCGGGGAAGACTTTCTTTTGATAGCCAGGCCCCACTTCTGGAGAAGGTTTCTATTCTCCAAGGCGGCCTTATCAACAACTTCTTTGACCAA
Organism: Palaemon carinicauda; assembly: GCF_036898095.1. Taxonomy (NCBI): domain Eukaryota; kingdom Metazoa; phylum Arthropoda; class Malacostraca; order Decapoda; family Palaemonidae; genus Palaemon; species Palaemon carinicauda. Next base: position 69,838,613 of record NC_090757.1, read on the forward strand.
GTCGGTAGGGAAAAGGTCTTTTCCCCAAATGTTGGAGGAGATTAGTTTCCTTGGCTCGTGCCTCACCGTAGCCGAGGTGAACACGAACTCCCTACAAGCTCTCCTTGCCTTGACGAAGCCATAAAGGTCCTTCGTCACTGTGGCCAGATGAGTCTTGGCCACCACCATGAACATTTCATGGACCTTGGGGTCACTTGCCATCGTCTCGAGAGTAGTCTGAAGAGACATTGAGGCAGCCAGTCTTTCTTTTGTCTCGAGCTCTCTTCGCAAAAGAAAGTCAGACAGCTTAGGGAGGTCCTCGCAGAACTGACGTCCGGCAATATCAGCCTCCAACTTTCCAACTGAGAACGTAAGATGGATGTCCTTCCAGTCTTTGTGGTCCATAGGCAGGGCCAGCGACAAGGATTTACACTCCTCTAGGGAGGGGCAAGGCTTGCCGGCCTCGACTGCTTTTAGTACAGCCGCAAACCCTTTCTGTAAAAAGGGGAAGGCTCTAGTAGGCGAGGACACAAAGGAAGGGAGCTTCCTATTCAATGCGGCTACCTTTGAGTTGGAGAAGCCCCTCTCTTTCATCGAGGATGAAAGTAGAGCTTGAGCCTTAGCATGGTCCATCACTATGACCTCCTTCGGCTCTGTCTCCTCCTTTGAAGCTGGTTCCTTCCTCAGCCGGACATAACAGTCCGGATATGATGCCTTGCTGGGCCAGAATTCCACCTACTCCAGGAGAACTGAGCCCAGCTTATCCGAGATGACGATCTTTCCAGTCGTCATCGGCATGTGCTCAGCATACCTCCATGGGTTAGTATCTGAGCACAAGGGAAGGTCTTTCACATTGAGCTTTTTCTGGGGCCCATGGGATTCTGCAAGGCACTGCATTCGCAGTTCCATTGCAGCCGCCTTCTCCTGATTCTCCTTCTGCATTTGTTGGATCATTCCAACAATAGAAGAGAGGGCCTGTCCCAGCTCTACTGGGAGACCGGCCGATGTTGAGGGAATAGGCTCCGGAATCTGAACCGGAGTAGCCGACACCTCGTCGACCTCTACCTCTACAACGTCTGGGGCTTGAACTTCATCCTGGGCTTCTGCCAGGAGGTCTTCCTCCAAACACTCGTCCACATCAGACATCCTGTCATCTAACTGGATGTCTTGCATCGCGACCGCGACTTCAGCATCCACCTCGATCTGAACTTGGGGGATCTCCTCTTGAGGCTGGGGAATCACTGCATCAGCTGATGCCTTAGGGAAAAGATACGCCCTCATCTTCTCACTTGGAAGATAAGGGCCAGAAGTGTTCTTTTGGAAGCCCCTTACCCAGGTACGAAGCTTCTTCCTAGCTATATCCCTTGATTCCGCCGTCCTAGGGGAATCAAAGGCCTCAGTAATCAGGTTAGTGCACACAGTACATACCTGAGGGTTCCAATACCGGAGATCATCCTTAGAGACAGCGCATGCTGCGTGTCTCCTACAAAACTCATGTCCGCAGAGGTTCTTGCTGCGGACGTTGCAGAAAGCACTTCCGCACTTCGGAGGGTCCTTCTGTAAAGAGAAGAAATTTCCATGAGTATCAAGTGAACTATGTATCACTGGATATGCATAGTATAGCATAACAATTCAGAAAGGAAAGACACACACTTGTGTTTCCCTCACAACCCATTGTTGCAGCCTTCCAGATAATAAAATCAAATGGTTAATCTCTTCTTGAGTAACCAATGCAAAGTTTCCAGAGGAAACAGGTGGAGCTCACACCTAAGCAATGATTTAAAAATCCTGGATAATAGACAAGAAAGAACTCACTTTCCTATCTGTAGGGCAACAGCAAACGACTGTTCAAGAAAACACAAAAGTGTTAGAACACACAGTGCTGTACCAAAACCCATACTATAGTTTTCCTCTTACTGTATATGTTATACTGAAGAATACTAGTACAGTATAGGAGGATACGTGCCGGCCGGCACACACCATAACTAGCTTTAAAGTATACTACTTAACAGCTATAAGGCGGCAGAACTCTGGTTCAAATGCTTGTGCCGGTCGGCAGCAATTGCCGGCCGGCAACAGCCAATGTCGGCCGGCAATGGCTGCCGGTCGGCAACTACACAAGGTAGTACCCAGCTGCTGGCCACACTCTTGGTGACCGGCAGACAAGGGCTGACATTAGCCGGCCGGCAAATGTACAGGACCGATGCCAGCCGGCAGCAAAAGAACCAGAGGACTACACCTGCCCGGCTGCCGGCCTCATAGGCCGGCAGCCGGGTCGGGTACAGCACTAGAAGAAAAATAGGATGGATGCCGGGATAAGAGTGTACACTACCTCCAAGCCCGGC
>NC_090757.1:69845936-69850936 GCF_036898095.1 Palaemon carinicauda
GCTTCAGGCGTAGTTCCGTTACTAGAGGGAACCAGACGCTGTTGGGCCACTTATGGGCCACTATTGCTGCTGTCCCCCGAAAGGATCTCAGTTTGTCGAGGACTTTCAGCAGAAGGTTGGTTGGAGGGAATAGGTAGATCTTGGACCATCTGTTCCAATCTATGGACATTGCATCCATTGCTTCCACTTGAGGATCCTCGTACGAGGCTACGTACCGGGGTAGCTTCTTGTTGTCGCTCATTGCAAAGAGGTCTATCAGCAGTCCTGGGACATTGCGTAAGATGAAGGAGAATGATCTTGCATCTAGGGACCATTCTGACTCTATCGGTTTGATCCTGGATAAAGCGTCCGCTGTCACATTGCGGAATCCTTGAAGGTGGACTGCTGACAAGTGCCATCTCTTCTTCTCTGCTAGACGGAGGATGGCTAGTATCACTTGGTTTATGTGAGGCGATCTCGAGCCCTGTCGGTTTAGGCATCTCATTATGACTTCGCTGTCTAGAACCAGACGGATGTGGATTGAACAGCGGAGTTTCAGTTTCTTCAGAGAAAGAAAAACTGCCATGGCTTCCAGAAAATTGATATGGAAGGTTTTGAAGAGGGGGGACCAGGTTCTTTGGAATTTCCGGTGATGAGAGTGACCTCCCCACCCTTCTTTCGAGGCATCCATGTGAACGGTGACTGACGGTGGAGGTGGTTGTAAGGGAACCTTGTTCCTTAGGTTCTTGGCCTCCGACCATGGCTTGAGTAGTGATCGCAGACGATTTGGTATCGGTCGTTGTAGATCTCTTCGAGCGTTTGATGCGTATTTTCTCCAAACTCCTAATGCATCTTTTAATTGTGCTCTCAATACTGGATCTGTCACTGAGGCGAACTGGAGGGACCCCAACACTCTCTCCTGTTGCCTTCTTGATATCCTTGCGGATTGAAGAAGTCTTTTGATAGATCCCGCTATCTCTTTCCTTTTCTTTGATGGAATGGAAAGGCAGTGTGACTGCAAGTTCCAGTGGATTCCCAGCCACTGAAACTTTTGAGCTGGAAATAGTCGAGATTTTTCCAAGTTGATCTTGAATCCTAAGTGTTCCAGGAACCGTATCACTTCCTTGGAGGCTTGCCTGCACTCTTCCTCGGATGCTGCCCACACCTGCCAGTCGTCCAGGTAGGCTACCACCTGGATTCCTTTTAGGCGTAGTTGATGAATGACTGCATTCGCAGGCTTGGTGAATACCCTTGGAGCTATGTTCAGACCGAAGGGCATAGCTCTGAAAACGTACTTTTTTTTTTTTTGTAGTTTGAATCCCAGGTAGGGGGAAACTTGACAGCTGATTGGAACGTGCCAGTACACATCCGTCATGTCTATGGAGACTGTGTATGCCCGTTTGGGCAAAAGGGTCCTGATGTGTTGAAGCATCAGCATTTTGAACTTGTAGTTCACTATGAACTTGTTGAGTGGTGACAAGTCCAGAATGCTTCTGAGCTTTTCCGAGTCCTTCTTCGGAACACAAAATAGCCTTCCTTGGAATCTGACACACTTCGCCTTCCTTATAACTCTTTTGTTCAAGAGTTCCTGAACATATTCTTCCAATTTGGGGATTGAGTGTTAGAAAAATTGAGGGAAGTTTGGTAGAGTCGAGCTCCAACTCCACCCTAGTCCGTTCTTGATTAGGCTGTGGGCCCAGGGATCGAAGGTCCAACGATCCCGGAAGAGGAAAAGTCTCCTTCCTACCGGTAGCATCTCACTTTGAGTGCTGGGTGGAGCATTTACCTCCTTGGCCACGTCCACCTTTGCTGCCCCTACCTCTGAAGGGGCATCTGGAGGATCCTCAAAAGGAACCTCGAGACTTCGGCCTAAAGGTTGTCGACTGCCTTTCGAAAACTGGGGTGAACACAGGCGACTGGGTCACCAGCGTTTGGGGCACCAGTTGGAAGGTGGTGGATGGTTGTGCCACCGTCTGGGACACCGTGGCCACGGGAAGCTGTTGCTGTTGTTTTGGCCGAGAGGGCACTCTTGGTCATTTCGACTTATTCTTCGGCTGGGGACCCTCATCAGCTGAAGATTTTCTTTTAGAGGACAAGCCCATTTAGAGAGAAGGTTTCTGTTCTCTGTAGCGGCCTTGTCCACGACCTCTTTGACCACTTCGTTTGGGGAGAGGTCTTTTCCCCAGATGTTGGAAGCTATCAGCTTCCTTAGTTCGTGTCTCACCGCAGCCGAGGCAAACACGAACTCTCTGCAAGCCCTTTGGGCTTCAATAAAGTTGTACAGGTCCTTGGTGACTGTCGCCAAATGAGATTTGGCGAAGACCATGTACATGTCTGGGGTATGCGGGATGCTCGCCATTGTCTCTAGGCCGGTCTGCAGAGACAAGGAAGCAGCAAGACGTTCTTTTGTCTCCTGTTCTCTGCGCAGGAGAAAGTCTGACAGCTTCGGGAGGTCTTCACTGAACTGTCGTCCGGCAATATCTGCCTCCAGCTTCCCAACTGTGAAGGTGTTATAAACATCCTTCCAGTCTGCATCGTCTGATGGAAAAGTGAGGGAAAAAGGTCTACACTCTTCCAGTGTAGGGCATGGTTTCCCTGCCTCAAGTGCCTTTAAGGCTGCCTTAAGCCCTTTGTCCATAAAGGGAAAGGCACGTTTGGGGTCAGCAATGAAGGACGGGAGCTTCTTGCTGAGAGCCGGCACCTTGGAGCTAGTAAAGGCCCTCTCCTTCAAGGGGGTTGTATATTAGGCCTGGGCCTTAGAGAGTTCAAGGACGATGGTTTCCTTCGGCTCTGTCTCCTCTTTGGATGCAGGTTCCGTCTTTAGACGGACATAGCAATCCGGATAGGCCCCTTTGTTGGGCCAGAACTTAATTTCCTCTACTGGGACAGTGCCCAGTTTCTCTGAGAGGAAGAACTTTTCCCCTCAACATAGGCATATGCTCTGCGTACCTCCAGGGGTTGACGTCAGAGAAGGTGGGGAGATTCTTGACGTTTAGCTTTTTCGGGGCTAAACGTGTTGCAACCAGCTGATACATTTCCGTCTGAAGAGCAGCCTCTTTCTCGGACGATTTCTTCTGAATGTCCTGCACCATGGACAACAGCGAGTGCAACGTACTCGTGATGGAATCTAACTGGGGTGCAGCGGAAGAAGTCGAAGGCACCGGCTCAGTCACTGTGGCTGATGATACCGAAATCGTTTCGGCTTTCTCGACTTCGGCCTCAGGTGGAACGTCATCCGCCTGATCAAGTTCCTTAAATAGGAGATTGTTCTCAGTCTCCTCTGAGACAACTGACATGTTGTCCTCTAATTGGATGCCCTCCAAGGCATTCGAAATTTAAGATTCTACCGGAATCTGAACAAGGGGAATCTCAGGTTGAGCCTGGGGAATAACCGCATCCGAAGATGCCCTAGGGAAAAGACAAGCCCTCATCTTTTCATTAGGAAGGTATGGACCAGAGGTGTTGTTTTGGAAGCCTCTGACCCATTTTCACAGCGACTCCCTTGCTGCGTCCCTTGACTCAGTAGACTTTTGGTCGTCAAAACCCTTGTTAACCAGTTTTTCACAAACGGTACATACCTGTGGGTCCCAGTACTTAAGAGCCCCCTTGGTGACTGCCCAGCGAGCGTGGGCCCTGCACATGTCATGGCTGTAGAAGTTCTTACAACGGACCCTGCAAAAGTTGTTCCCGCACTCGGGATGCTCCTCCTGTAAAGAAAGAAAAGCATATAAGTATTCGGTGAAATTCTCAGATTTCAGCATACATATTATTAATATTATTAGCTTGGATAGGGTAAGCTATAGATAGGAAAGACACCTACATGTGTTTCCTGTCCAGCCAATTGCTATGACCTCCTCCGATATTGAATGCTAAATTCTTCAAGAATTTTTAAGGGAAGATGATATCCTTTGACATGGAGTGTCTTCTTAACACAATCTTCTAGGTTCAATATTGGGGATTAAAGACAATAATGGTTAAAAACCATTAATGGTAGAGAGAATCCCTCTCTTATATGTGATGGTCACACAATAGGCTTTCCATGAAGCACCTTGTAGGTTGGAAAAAACTTTTGGGCTACAGCACTGACTGTCGGCAGCATGCCGCCAGTCCTGCCGGGCCTGCCGGCACATGCGGGACCTCCCGGCATCTGCCGGGCAAGCCGGCATATGCCGGTCTATTCTGGGCTAATGAAGGCAGTTACTGTCTTCAAAGTAATGGGTGGCAGGCCACCGGCAACGGCTCTGCCGGCCGGCAGCGGTTCTTCCAGCTGGTAGTAGCTCTGCCGGCCGGCAGCGGATCTGCCAGCCGGCAGCCGAGGCTCCTTCCATCAAGTAGGACCCGGCGGCAGCCGGCGGCAAGTGTCCAAGTTATGGGTGGCCAGCTACCGGCCGGCAACTCAGTAGCCGGCAGCCTGTCCCAGTATGTCTATTGTCGTTGGGTTTCGATCAGCGACGCCCACAGTAAGCGGCGGCAGAGCAACTGCCGGCCGGCAGACAATAGACATGGCCCAGTAAAACGAAAGGCAGAAAAAAAGAGAGGATGGAGGAAGACAAGAGCTCAGCCTTGCCGGCCTACAACCAGAATGAGGGTTCAAGTGGAAGGGGGAATTATATTCGGGCTTCCACCCAACCATATCCCATCCATATGGGCTATGGAAGGCAGTCCAAGGGAGGACTGAAGAACACTCTACAGAATACGAGGGTACCTGCCGGCAGCCGGCTCGGCCGGCGGCAGACAGGGAACCTCAGGCCAGTTCTACAAATAACCCTTAGGGTCAAATGTAGAACGACGGCCAGGATGGTGTTGGCTCATCCAACACGAAAGAGACAGAGGGGAGGGGGTAGATGTCCTACAAGTAAGGTAATGCCCGAAGGCACCACCCAACTCAAGGGATTCTGGTCTCATAGAGTAACCTCAGGTAGGAGAAATCATTTCCCCAGGTTGGGTTAGTCAAGTGAGAGAGCGGCACACAGGACACAATCTCACAAGAGAACTGAATCTCGTACCCGAGACCTTAGGCA
>NC_090757.1:69865777-69875777 GCF_036898095.1 Palaemon carinicauda
GGAATTCTGGAATTTACTGAGAAATTCGAAATTTGTAATTATCAAATTAACTACTGATCTTTTTATACATTTATATATTTCTTCACCAGATATGCTTTTTCTATAAATTTAACTCTTTTCATTTAATTTTAATGTTATCAGATGTTGAATAATAATAATAATAATAATAATAATAATAATAATAATAATAATAATAATAATAATAATAATAATAATAATAATAATAATAACAATAATAATAATAATAAATCATGACGGTAATAATCAGGTATTATTTTATTTTTGTAAAAAAAATATGTGTATATTCATAAGAAATAATACCATTTATTCAAATAAAGAGCACACAAATTTACTGATTTCAATCGTATGTTTCAAGTAGGTTAATAGCCATTTGAGTGGCAAATCATAACCAATTTTCCCAGACCTCAATTACCCAAGAGAAAATCAGATTGATTACACAGATTAGTTAAATTTAGAGATTTATGGAGTAATAAAAAAGTTCATTTGGTATTTGATGCAAACTGTTTTATTCTTGATAAACTTTCAAAAAGGGAAAATTAGACTTTCATGAAAGGAAAATTAGACTTTCATGAAAGGAAAATTGAAATTTCGTGTAAGGAAATTTAGACTTTTGAAAAAGAAATTTGGACTTCCGTAAAAAAAAAATTTAAACTTACTATATTCAATCGGTTTCTGTAAGGCGAATAAAACAAGGTTTGGCCGGGGAGCTGGGATGCCATATCAAATATTACCATCGCGTTGTATGGTGTATGGAGGCAGCATAAGTTATACAATGCAAATGTGATTGATTTCTATTAAATATTCTCACATTATTAAATGTTCTCGTAATTTCCTTAATTTTAATAACAATAACATGACACGTTTCTTCCTAAACGTGGCAAAAATTTTACAGGGCAGCCAAATCCAATCTCAGGCGTCAACCTGACCTCAGGGCATAAATATGTTAAACAGCGTGCGATTCCATAAAGATGGCTCAACCAAAAGTCATTGAGGAGTCTGTCGCCCGACATTTATGACCCAAAACTATAATCTATTTGTTTGGTAAATCCTTACAAAGAATATGAAACACAAATTTATATTTTCATCAGGTATGACACTCATACAACAGCATCTTATATTTTGAAGATAAAAACGTACCATACCTAAAACAAAATGTTCATAGTAAATTGCAAAACTACAACTAAGTTTATAGAAAGAAGGCATGAGAAGAAAAAAAATTCACGGATACTCTTAACGAAGATAAGTGGGCGTCTATACTACGTATATATAATAAGTTTAACTGCTGTAAATAATTCCTTGTGGAACCCATGTATATTTATGACTATTTCTGTTTCCTGCCTAAATTTACACAGAATCTCTCTCTCTCTCTCTCTCTCTCTCTCTCTCTCTCTCTCTCTCTCTCTCTCTCTCTCTCTCTCTCTCTCTATATATATATATATATATATATATATATATATATATATATATATATATATATATATATATATATATATATATATATATATATATATATATATATATATATATATATATATATATATATATATATATATATATATTATTGTGCTACTTTTATAAGCACACATTGAGTATGTGTTGTTGTTTAAGATGTTAAGTCTTGATAATGAAGTTCATCTTATTAGCTTTAAAAAGTATTTATTCTCTTAAAAACAACAGAGTTAAACATCTCCATCATAGGAGTGGAGCTGGTTTGTCGGATGACCAATTCAGGTGAAGTATAGATATGAACTGCTTAAATTATCGATATCACAGATATCGTATGCTTAGTTGTCGTAGCATTTAAACACAATATGGAAACTGTTACATTCTTTCTCAGAAGACACCTGCATCCGGTGACGACACAATCTTTCACACACTGATGCATTGGTGTTGACGTTTCAGAAAAATGTTACATTGCCGAGGCTGCATAGTGCATCCTGTTTATGATTTTATATGACTACAGCAAATCTCACGCTAGCATCTTCATCCAAAATGACGTATTACGTCATGTGTTTTAAACATGTAATAACAAACTATTTCATTTATTACATTAGCTCGGCCAGCTATCTCAATTTAAAAAAAAAAATTAAAAACAAGGTAAAACATGTTTACTAGGTGTGACTGGACATATGTATTATTCTTTGTTTAACTTTAGCCATAAGCAAATGAGGATGAATGTCCAAATAGGCACATAAAAAAATAATAACAATAATGCATAAGAAAAGATATTACCAAAGCAAAGAAAAAAAAATGCATGATAAATACAGATCATATATATGGTACATTGCTAGCAAATGATTATATGGTACCAAAAAAAAATACTGATATACATATGATTCGGTAACTTGTTAAAGAATAATTGTTACCTTTGTCAGAAACATAGATTAACACAATACGGTAACTAATAAAAATATTTGTTACCTTGGTAAAGATTCAATTTTAGTGTACAAACACAAATTCCTGGTACGTACACGTACCACGGTTTCGTATACATACATACATATATATATATATATATATACATATATATATATATATATATATATATATATATATATATATATATATATATATATATATATATATATATATATATATATATATATATATATATATATATATATATATATATATATAGGGCTGACATATTTCATTAGATGCCCATAGATTCTGTTAATTTTATTTTTTTTCTCTTTTCTTTTAACATTCCGGCTTATATATCATATTAGATGCTGAGAGGAAAGAGGATTTATATTTTTTCAAATGTTTTTTCAAATTTATTTTTAACAATGCAAAGTTCAAAAATTTCCTCAATTACACATTACTAGCGCACTAACATCTTTTCTTACAAACTCAATTTCCAAACATTTTACTCCTTTAGCGAATGAGATGGCCACTTCAAACGGCTTTAAACTGAATTAAATAAGGAGTTTTGTCTGGACATGGCGAAACGTTCTGTTTCAGCTTCCTGCTGTACCGTAACCTACGCCAAACAAGGATGTTCACGGCGATAAATATCATCACCGTGATGCATAATCCTGCTAGTAGTATGGGGTGAAGAATTTCCTTATAAGTCGGTGACATGTGGTCCATCTCGATCAATTTCATCAACCGCTTGGCAACCTGTTGATTGTACGGGAGAGGTAGTGCTGGCATTGTAGATGTCCACGTGAAGTTTGCGAAGTAGGCTCGTTCTCTGATGAGTGTCCTTATACCAGTCACCATGGAATTAGGGGAAGTCCCGATACAACCATCTGCTGCAACAAAGATGTGGGCGAATGACGTGGATCCGTCAGGGCATGATACATTGAAGCCGTCCTTGTCGTATCGTATCCACGAGCCATTGTTCAGTCTGCAATTGAACTCATTATTGTCAAAGGCATAAAGCTTATCAAGACAATTTTCACTTATATGGGAGAAAGCACCTTCTAGCACTATACTTAACTCGCATGAATCCATTAAGTTTTTATGGAATTCAAATGAGTCAGCTGTACATATTTTTCTATCCATTGCGTTTGAACAGTGAGTAAATTGATTTAAGTCTTTAATGACCGTATATGTTTCCTTGTCTGGGGAAATCAATACGTGTCCTGTCAAATTGGATATTACTGGATTTGAGTGATTCGTCATGAAGGTCGGAAATGGTGGTATCCTGTAAGATTGCCAGGCATCAGAAGAATCAAAGGGAATTGTAATCCTAATCTTGTTATAATCAACGCTTACTGTAATTAGGCTGTAATAAAATTTTAACCTACGTTCGCCTAACAAAGGAACATAGCCTAGTTTATCCCTTCCGTTCTCCAGAATTAAATTTAAGTAATTTATTGGCAACAAATTGGGCGACAGTACACCTTTAGTTGCTAACATGATAGCTTCTACATAATCCTTTGATTTCTCAATGAAATGTGCAATTCTGTTATGTATGTGATATATCTTTGTATCATAATACGTTAACGTTGCCAACAAATCCTGTACTTCCATAATCTGAATGATATTATTTGAATGTTCATTTACTAAATCCATAATTTGATTGATCGAAGCTAACTGATTCCTTAGTTCTGACATAATCAATTCATCTTCATGAGTCTAGAACTCAATTTTCTTAATTTGATTACTTATCTTAAGACGATTGGAAATTCCTAAACCTAAACTTGCAATAGACCCAAAGATGTTTAATGCAGCATAAATAAACGGATTTCGTCTTTCTTTATGTTCGTGTCCTGCAGTCCACATCAAAAGGTCATAGGCCAAAGATCCTGTCTCGTAAGTCTTATTCTTCAAGTCATCAGATAGCATCTCTGCAACTTTTAATGTTGATCCAAGCAAACTCTCTGTAGTCAAATGAAAATGTCTTCTATGCAACTCATTCAATGAGGCAGAAAACCTTGAAATGGCGGTTCTTAAGCTAGTGACATCATTCTCTTGAAGAAAAATTGCTTGCATATTCACTTCTACAACTACGTTGCTCGATGTAATAAAAACGTCTTCTTGTCTTTCAACTATGGTGCTATATTTAAAATCTATACTTTTATTTTAGAGCTCATCCCACACGAGAAAAATGTCTGAGCGAACAATATCACTCCCAACAACAAAAAATTCATCTTGGAAACCTGTAACGAGAAAAATATATGTAATTACTCCTGTATTAAGAAGAAAACTTTTAATCACATAAAATAAAAAAAAATTTCCCTTACTTCTTTCCCTCTCTTTTTTTTTTATTTCTTATGTGAGCCAATGGTACTATTCTCTCATCCGTGGGTTGGGATACGTTTTGAACTCTAAACCTATTGGCCGTTAATGTTTCCAAAATGTTAAATGGGCCTTCAAACTTAGGTGTTAGTTTATAGTTGAGTCCTTTACGCACATTGATTTGTATATAAACGTTATCACCCACGGTATATGTTTTAGTTGGCTTCGCTATTTTATCATGATTCCTTTTCATTATGATTTGTGTTTCTTCTAAATTCTTTCGAAGGATATCATATCGACTTATACTTGCATTTATACATTCTTTGAAAGGATTTGAGAGATCAGTTGTAGGCGTTAATATATGGAAAGGCGTTCTAACTGGGGTACCATACAATGCTTCATGCAGTGACATTTTAATTGATATATGATAGGAATGATTCAGAGTACTCAGTGCCGCCGGTATTGCAATATCCCAGTTGGGGTCTGACCCCCTAGTGTTACTCTTAATATATTTAAAATCTTCCTATTTGCTCTTTCCACTAGCCCATTCGACTCTGGGTGATATATCATGGTATTTATTTTCTTTATGCTAAGGAATTCACACAATGAGGTAAGAAAGTGATTATTAAATTCACAACCCGAGTCTGAGATTATCATGTGTGGAATTCCATGTTTACAAATGTAACACTCGTAAAACTTCCTAGCGCATTCAATCGCAGTTTTAGTTTTAAACGCTATTAGTTCTGTATATCGAGTTAAAGCATCTATAATTACAAAGGGGTGCTTATTTCCTCTGTCTGACTCGTAAAATCCTGTTAACAAATCTAAATGTATTCTTTCAAAGGGTTGATTGGGCACGGGATAAGCCCCTAGGCTGACAGGTGTTTTCGTATGCCCTTTGTTTTCCTGACATGTGCGACAATTAGCTTTGTGTCTTTTTATATCTGTAAGCATCGTATGCCAATAAAACAATGATTTGGCCTTCTGTGACATTAATGAGAACCCCGGGTGTCCATGTAATGGATTTGAATGCACCTAATTCAGGACAGTGAAAATAAGTGAGATTGGTACTACTACCTGGTCGTTAGTTACATGTGGTGTATTGCGGGTTTTCCTTGTCACTGTCCTACACAGAATAATATCTTTGATTATATAATTCTGCTGCTTATACTTTATATATCCCTTTTCCTTATAATTGCCTTTCAAAGCATTTATAATTGTTTCTATTTTCTGATCTGTTCTTTGCTCAGTCTGTAACAATTCAGCGCTCCAGCCTAAATCTTCTTGTTTAGATATCGTTTTAACAATAGGCATGGATGTTGATATATCTATTGATTCAGCTAAAGGCTCCGTACAAGATGACACGGGGTTGCGTGATAATGCATCCGCAATGATATTTGCTTTCCCAGGTAAATACCCGTTTCTTGCGCCAAAATCTTGAATGATCAAATGCCACCGAGTTCGTTTAGGGTTGTGGTTGAAGCCTTTAAAGAACTCGGTTAGTGGTTTATGGTCAGTAAGAACCTTAACGGGATAACCGTAAATTATGAACTTAAAATGCACTAGTGAATTAACAATAGCTAACCCTTCCTTGTCTATTACTGCATACTTACTTTCGGAAGTTCTCAATTTTTGAGAATAAAAAGCTATCGGGAAAAATTGTTTGTCATATTGCTGAAGCAATACCCCTCCTACTCCTAAGTCTGAGGCGTCTGTTGCAATGAAGAATTCCTTACCGAAGTCAGGAAATTTTAAGATAGGAGAACTACACAGTTCATCTTTCAAGGTATTAAACGCCTGTTGATGTTGTTCAGACCATATGAAATCTACGCCCTTCTTCGTAAGATCAGTTAAAGGAGCGGCTATTATTGAATAGTTGCGTATAAAACGCCTGTAATATCCACTACAACCCAGAAATTTCTGTATTCCCTTTACATTAGTAGGTATGGGAAAATTACGTATAGCCGACACCTTATCATGGACTACTTTAAGACCTTGGCTTGACACCATGAAACCCAAATATATTAATTCTGTTTTGAAAAATTCACACTTACTAATCTTTACCCTTAAGTTTTGTTGTCTTAATCTCTGTAGTACTAGTTCTAACTTACGTAGATATTCTTCTAAGGTGTTTGAAAAGATTACAAGATCATCCATATAGGCATGCAATATATCCTTTAACAAGTCTCCAAACACTATGTTAATCATTCTTTTAAATGTTATGGGAGCACAACGCAAACCAAAACTGGTAAAATATTTATTCTGACCTAACAAAGACAAAATATCGTCAGTACATGGCACTGGGAATCGATCAGGGATCGTCTCCTCGTTTAGACGACTGAAGTCGATGCAGATACGCCATGTTCGATCTTTTTTCGGTACAACTATTAAAGTAAAATTATAAGGGCTGTTTGATTTCCTAATGACTCCTTCTTCCAGCATTTAACTACTTCATCATTTATTTCATTCTGGAATTTCATAGGGAGTCTTTACGAGGGTACATAGATAATTTTCTGCTTGTCCCTTAACCTTATTTGATGCTTGATCACATCTGTTTTTCCTAAGGATCCATCCGTAGTGGAAAAAACATCATGATATTTAGTTAAAAGTCCAAAAATTTTCTGCTGAATTTCTTCGTCTTGAATGTCTTTATTATTTTATTTTTAATAGATCGCAAAAGGGATTCATCCGCAACTGATTGAGAGTGATTGATTTCAGCAACGGTAAGAATACAATGTTTATAAACTTCTACATCTAAGATATGTTGATTTTTGTGAATTACTAAAGTGTTATTTAAATGATTACAGACTTCAATATTACTTTGTTGATGTGAGCCTACTGTATAAATAGCTTGTGTGACAGATAATCCGTTAGTTTTCAAAGTGTCAGAAAGGATTAATATTTCAGATCCGGGTAATGTTTTCTTTATTTGCACTATTAAATTCGAAGGTACGTTTGGCTCGATAGATTGCGTGCAAAATGATATTACGGGTGAACGAGAATTCTGCTGGGTCGCATATATTATTTCTTTATTAGTGAGACAAGTTATTGGTTCTTCAACGTACGTTACGGTTACATTCGTCGTCTCCTTTTTATCCAAAACTGATTTTAAGGTATTAGAAGACTTATAGAATTTCCCTTTGATATACACGCCGTGCTTGGCAGGGGCTAAGATAATGTTTTGATTTCCCATAGATGGGTATCCTATAATTACAGCTGGATACATATCAATGTTTTGTACTACAATAAATGTATCGGCAAACGTGCATTTACCGACTTTGAATTGAACATGAGTTATGCCTATGACATTTAATTCCTTATTTCCTATACCCGAGAGTATAATTCCGGATTTTTCAATCGGAAAGTTCGAAAACGAAAAATCATGTGTCTTCAAATCCATGATATTACGTGGACTACCAGAGTCAAAAATAACGTAAAGGATTTGTGTTCTAAATTTACAGCATATATGGTTGGTCGTAACTCATTTTGGCCTATTATTGTATGAATTCGTTGCAAATCTACGGGAGCATGCACTGTTTTATTTAATTCGGCCGTGTGTTTCATAGGAAAATCTATTGTCTTACAATTATCTGATAAAACATTAAATTGATTATTCAATACTATTGATGTTGATATGAATGACCTTGACCCAACAACACTCTCTTCCCCTCTAGAGTTAACTATGTGGTATTTGCTTTGCTCTGCACATTCTGAAAATTAGTCTGACCTTGCGAGGTCTGGTTTGACGACCCAGGCTCAGCGATATTCGAAGAAGTGTTTCTTTGCTTTGGACTCTGAACTGCATTGACATTTGGTTGTTTCATCTTATTGTTAAAATGAGGATTTTTCTCTTTATTTCCATATGGAACTGACTGTGGAATTGATTGTGTATTTCTGGGATTCTGTTGTGTCTTACGCGAGTAACATTGATTGTATGAATGTGTCGAACTATTATGAATTGAGCAGAATTTCGTTCTGCAGTCTGCGCTTAATTGACCTTGACGTTTGCAATTATAACACGTCATTCCCGCTACTTGACTATTAATTACGTTCACTGTTTGTGGCTTTGTTTCATTCTTTGCAAAAACTTGAGTTAACACGGGATCGAGATCTGGACACTTAGACATGTGTTTTTTTATCTGTTTATACACATCCAATTCCGTACTTGCAGGCGTTAACTTTTTATCAAAACACCACACTAAAGCTTCGGGCAACATAAGTGTCATGCAAGTTAAATACATTAATCGTAAAAAATCTTTCATGGAGATGTTATCTCTAGTAACCAAAGTGGAATTACCTAAAATGTCCTGATATTCGTTAAGCCTATCAGCTATGAGAGCTGCTCTCTCAATAACATTAAGCCGATTCATAGTGGCTTGATTAAGTTTATTTCTTAACGTTAATACTACATCCAAGGCTTCTTCACCCCCATAGACCGCGTGTAACCTAACTTTGAAATCATCTCAGGTAACTGCTTTTTGAAATGAAACACCTCTTAAATTCGCACTCGCATCCCCCGTAGAAAAATCTATAAAACTTTTAGCTTCTTGTAATTGTACAAAAGGGTCTACGATTTGTTTGTCATTTAAATGGGCATCGACGGATGAAACCCATGACTCCACATTTTGTGGCAAGAACCCATTGACTCGACCCTGAAAAGGAAGGATTGCTGACCTGGCATTTACAAGCGTCACAATTGGGGGAGGATTAGTCTGGCCTACGCCACTAGGTCCAGGGGTAGGGCTCACAGGGGGAGTCATGACTGCTGTATTTCTTTTCCTATCTCTTCGACCCCTTGCAATTTTATAAAAATATCTATATGAATACAGACGTCCACTGCGTAAACGCATACGTATAATAAAATTCCCCAAACAATGTTACTAATCCCAGGACATTTCCCGAGAATTTCTGAAAGAAAACCAAACACAAAGATATTTCCTGTACATTTCTGAAAGAAAAAGGAATTAGCACAAAGAGAGAAAAAATTCTAGATGAGAATTTGGAGTTGAACACAGTTTCCTTTAATGAAAGGAAAATAAAAGATTAGCAAACCACTCACCCAAGTAATAATCGACTAACGACTTGTGATAACTACACTTCACTGCCCAAACTGGAATGAATTTAAAAATTTGTATTTAGCTTATGTATGGTTCTGTGTGATGTCGTCACATCCTCTCTCTCTCTCTTGATGTTTTGTTAGCGATGTATCGTTCGAGTTTCCGTTGAATGTAGTGCTTACTGGATATGTTTTGTAAGCGTTGAACGTCAGTTCTTGGGTTTTCTAGGATGT
>NC_090757.1:69880777-69885777 GCF_036898095.1 Palaemon carinicauda
CTAAAGTATTTACCACTGAATACGAGGACATTCAGCTTAGGCATGTCATAATTTGGGGGCCTGACCGGGATTCCAAATCTGTTGTGCGACTATAAACTGTTGAAATGTTTTTGGTGAATTTTTAAGAACTGTTGGTGAACGATATGTCCAGATATTGTGCTTCATTGATTTGTACAGTTAGTGCCACGCTACGCTGTTCTTCGCTTTCATTAAACTGTGTTTGACAGTAGTTACCAGGCAAGAATACACCTCATCTCTCCTCAAACCAAGGTAAAGTATTTTTGAAGGATAAGTCGATAACAAGTGTTAATTGACAGGGATCTCTGCGTATATCGCCTCCTATGCCCGCCTCATTAATATTTTCCATAATAAAGGTCACCCTCGCTATCATATAAAAGTGATAAGTTACGTTAATCTTACGTTACCTTGCACATTATTGTTTAGCTCCCGATCTTTCGGATTAGCAAAATCCACTGTACTCCTTTTAAAGTCTTCTCATTGCGGAAGTTTTAGTTCATTCTCACACTTTTAGTGTACCTCGAACACTCCGTGATTCCAGACTTTCTGTAATTACTGAATTGCGCTAGTTTAACTCCCCAAGATTAGACATGTGGTTTAGTCAGGTTGCTGCGTATATCTTTAGATAATTACCATTCTGTAACTAGCAGTTGTTATTCGTATTTAAATACTCCTCTCGCTGTCTGTTAGCATTCTATTATAAGTACAGTAATAGCGTTGGGCTGCAGTTACCTAAATTTATAATTATAGGTTCTCGGTAGTAAATATAACTTTTTACATTTGTTTACGTTAGGAGCAATGTACGTGTGGCTACTGTTAACTTTATTTTATAAATATGAATAATGTTTAGAATGATTAACAGAGTTAATGTGTTCGCGTTTAGTCAGCCATTCATTGTTAGGTAGGTAGGATTTGTTGTATTTACATAAGTGTTGTGTAGTGAGTAATTAAACCTTGTTCAAAATGCCTTTTAATCTAGAGAGCTTTGCGGGAAACCCCAAAGAGGAATTATCTACGCTCAGGTATGCTACTAAACAGGATCTGCGTGACCTAGCAGCAAAATGTAACATTGTGGTTGATCCTGCTTATGTGAAGGCTAGATTACTGAGTAACATTTTGGATTATTTAATTAACCAAGAGATTATTGCAGATGATGAAGAAGTACAAGCACTCAGAATTGCAGCAGGAGTACTTCCGCCTGTTCCAGTAGATACAGAAGTAGAGAAAATAAGGCTTCAATTGCAGTTAGAGAAGGTAAAGAAGGAAAAGACCGAACGGGAGCTCTATCTAGAAGAGAAGAGAGCAGAAGCAGAAGAGAAGAGAGCAGAAGCAAGAGAGAAGGAACGAGAAGCTGAAATAAGACACCAAAAAAAACTCCAGGAGCTTTCTTTAAGTAACAGAAAGGAAGCCACACTCCCTGCTACGTTCGAAGTTTTTAAAGCCAGTAAGCTTGTACCTGATTTCGACGAGAGAGATCCCGAGGTTTTCTTTCAGAACTTTGAACAAATCGCAGAAACCTTAAAATGGCCTGTAGAATTCTGGTCCTTGCTCATCAGGAACAAAGTCAAGGGTAAAGCTGCATTTGTTGCTTCACAACTGGTAAGTGAAAATGACTATACAGTGTTAAAGAAAACTATCTTGGATGCATACTCCATTACCATAGAAGGGTACAGACAAAATTTTAGAAATTTTGTTAAAACTTTCAACCAAACTTTTGTAGAATTTTGTAGTGTCAAAAATAGGCAGTTGAATAAGTGGTTAGAAAGAGCAGGTGTTGATAACTTCGAATCATTTAAGAATTTGATTCTTCTAGAAGAATTTTTGAGGAAAGTGCCTACTCATATCTCAACCTTCATTCATTTTAAAGGTGAAACACTGGTAAAGAAGGCAGCTAGTCTCGCCGATGATTACCACTTAATCCATAAATCACAAAAGGGTCAAACTAACAAATCATCTCCTTCCTTTTCCAAATCTCCCCAGGTATCCTGTACTTACTGCAAGAAAGAGGGCCACACTATTGAAAATTGTCCACTTCCCCAGTGCAAAACTTCAAAAGCAAAAGAAGGTAAAAATGCCCAGTCAAGGAGCACATGCCATGTGACTACTCCGATGGAAGGGTTGCAGCCGTTTGAAGGATTTATTTGTGATGTTACTGTAAATGGTACTTCACTGAAGTGCCTCAGAGACTCTGGTTCCTCTCAGTCTATATTGGCAGACTTAGGTTCGAAGAATCTAACTTACACTAGGGAGTTTGTAACCATTTCAGATTTAACCTCTTCCAGGACTCTGCCTCTTGCTGAAGTGGAAATTGTTAGTCCTTACTTTACAGGAAAGGCTAAAGTAGCTGTGTTAAAGCAAGCCTTGCCGTGTTCTCCAGTAGTGCTGATCTTGGGTAATGATCTAGCAGGGTCACAGGTGAAAACTAATTTTATTATTTCAGATCCTGATTTCGTAATCCAAGAAGAAAGTAAGTCCATAGAATCTCCACCAGCTATAACTCAGGTTGTGACTAGGAATACTTCCAGGGCAGGACACTTGAAACGTGAGAGTAAAACTACTGGAAGAACTATGGAGGCCTTAGACTTGGTAAACGTAGGTAAGAAAGAGTTTACCGAGCTACAGAAAGAGGACCCCGGCCTTAGTGAACTTTGGAAAAAGGTGAGAATTCCAGATGAAAATCCAAAATTGCCATATTTTTATGTAAATAAAGGTATTCTCTGCAGGCATTTCAGGTCGCCACAGATTAATTCTAACCATACTTGGAGGGATTGCCACCAAATAGTCATTCCTCAACCTCTAAGACTTTCCTTGTTAGACCTCGCTCATTCTGCAGAATCCCACTTAGGGGTCAACAAGACCTACAAAAGAGTAAGTGAAGACTATTATTGGCCAGGCCTTGGTAAAGATAATAAGAGCTATGTTGCTTCATGTCACCATTGTCAGGTTACAGGTCAACCTAACCAGAGAATCCCGCCAGCACCACTCCAGAACGTACTAGTACCCAAAACTCCTTGTTACAAACTCATCATAGATTGCGTTGGTCCCTTACCAAAGACTAAGAGTGGGAATGAATACATACTGACTGCTATGTGTCCCACTTCAAGGTACCCTTTGGCATTTGCAATCAAAAACATAAATGCAAAGACTATATTACTTAACCTTAGGAAGGTTTTCACTGTTTTAGGATTTCCCTATGAGTTACAATGTGACCAGGGAACTAATTTTACAAGCCATGTCTTCAAACAAACTATGCATACATTGAATATTCATAATGTTAACTCCTCTATATATCATCCACAGACAAATGGTGCCCTGGAAAGGTTCCATCAAACCTTGAAGAACCTTTTGCGTAAGTACAGCAGTGAAACGGCAAATCATTGGGATGAGGACCTCGATCTCCTAATGTATGTTTTTCGATGCACTCCACATGATTCCACAGGGATATCTCCCTTTGAGGCATTGTTTGGTCGTCGACCACGAACTGTATTGGGTATGGTGAAAGAAAATATTTTGCATCAGAAACCAGAGGAGACTACTAACACGTTGCAATATATTAAAGACCTTAAAAGTAAGTTTCATCAGATAAATGATTTGGTATGTTCTAACCTCCTTTCCTCGCAACAAGTAATGCAGCAACGGGGGAACAAGAAAGCCAGGTTAAGGGAGTTCCAGAAAGGTGACCAGGTACTTTTATACCATCCAATTCCAGGAGCTCCATTGAGAGAGAAGTTTGCCGGCCCATATACAGTCCTAGATCGTCTTTCTAAGGTACTCTATGTAATTAGTACCCCAGATAGGAGGAAGGACACACAATTAGTTCATGTGAACTTGTTGAAGCGGTACCAAAGTAGAGTAAATAGTGGACCACCTCGAGTAACATTGGTGACTACCTCAACTCTTAGGTCTAAAGATGACTATCCTGTTACTACTAATGAAGACCCTGATGAAGAACCAGAACTGATTACTATTAGTGATTTAACTAACTCTGAGATAATGGGTAAGCTTGACTCCTTCTTATCACACTTGTCTACAAATGAAAGCAAAGAACTAAACTCCTTACTCACCAGTTTTCAGGACTTGTGCACTGATGATCCAGGAACCTGTAACCTGATTCAACATGACATCTTGCTGGAGCCGGGAACACAGCCCACCAGACAACCATTTTACAGAGCGATAGGAAAGAAGCTTGAATCCTTAAGGTCAGAGGTACAGTACTTGATAGATCACAAGTTAGCAGTCCCAAGTACCTCCCCTTGGGCTTCACCTTGTGTACTTGTACCTAAAGCAAATGGTAAGTTACGACTATGTACAGACTACCGCAGACTGAATAAGGTCACCATTAAAAAATTCTTTTCCTTTGCCACGGATCAATGATATTTTAGACAATATAAGTAATTCAAAGATTTTGACCCAGATTGATTTACTAAAAGGGTACTATCAGGTAAAACTGACCCCAAAGGCCCAATCAATCTCTGCTTTTGTAACACCCTTTGGCCTATTTGAATATGTGGTTATGCCTTTTGGGCTCTCTAATGCCCCTGCTACATTTCAGAGGCTGATGGCAGAGGTAATCAGAGATTTACCTAATGTCTATGTATAATTGGACGATATAGTCATAGCAAACATGACTTGGGAGGAACATCTGCACACACTCTCAAAACTGTTTACACGACTACGTACTGTAGGTCTCACCATCAACTTAGCCAAGAGTTCATTTGGGCAAGCTAAGGTTGTATACCTTGGTCATTATTTGGGCAGTGGAGAAATAATGCCAAAAGATGCTAATATTGAGAGTGTAATGAATATACCTGTACCCCTTTCAAAATCTCAACTTAAGACCTTTTTAGGTATGGTCTCTTATTATTCCAAATTCATTAAAAATTTCGCAATTCTTGCTGCTCCATTATATGCACTACTATCTAACAAAGTAACCTTTGTTTGGACCAAGGAATTAGACAATCTTTTCAATCAGCTTAAAGGTA
>NC_090757.1:69905777-69910777 GCF_036898095.1 Palaemon carinicauda
AAAACTGGCAACATAATATCCTACCACATCTTTATTAGTAGAAGGAGATACTGAATGCAGCAGCACAGAAAAACAAGAAGAGGAAAATATCCACACAAAGAGCAGGAGTGATAATGAGAGGAGAGTTAACAGTAATGTATCAAAGGGGGCAAGAAACGGGATACCTAACAGTGGAAAATCATACCACAATATTTGGGAGAATTTGCTCAACGAAACTGATGTTGCAAACGGCTCTCTCTGGACACTGTTAGTTTAATAATATCTTCTTTACAAATTTATCTATTTCTTTATTCTAAATTTTCATTTAATGTTTGTTTCTACATTAGAAACTAAAGTAATCGACTTAAACATATGAATGGATGTGATATTTTGATGCCCACATTTATTTAAAATTTTATTGAAACAACTAGACTTACATTTAAAATGGAATCCAGTCAATCAATCTTTTCGATAATCCCTAATTTTGCTGACGGAGAGAGAGAGAGAGAGAGAGAGAGAGAGAGAGAGAGAGAGAGAGAGAGAGAGAGAGAGAGAGAGAGATGAAAAAACCTAATTTTATAATAGGCTATACGGTCATTCCGTGAATCGTAGCAGGTTCAAGTTCAAAATGATTTCGAGGAATATTTCAATTTTTCCATTCTTGTATCATGATCTCTCCTTTTCCCGTCGAAGGGAAAATAAGACACAAAATATTGTCATTAAATCGGATACGGAAATCGACTATTTTTCAAATCTGCCTTGTCCGGTTTCACTTCGAATGCATTTGTTTCCCAGACTTGTCCCAGTGAGTGAAGGCAATGGCGTCCCAGTACCAACACAAAAATTATTTCCAATCCTAATCAGCATATACGCCTTTTCATGCACACACAAATACACATATATGTTTATATATATATATATATATATATATTATATATATATATATATATATATATATATATATATATATATATATATATATATATATATATATATAATATATATATATATATATTATTTATATATATATATATATATATATATATATATATATATATATATATATATATATATATATATATATGTATATATGTATATATATATATATATATATATATATATATATATATATATATATATATATATATATATATATATATATATATATATATATATATATATATGCATATACACATATATACATATATATTATATATACATATGTATTCTTCTTAGGGCTTTGTTCTCAAATCTAAAAATCTATACAGTTACACTGATCTAACTAAATTGATATATAGCCTGACTTTTATATGTACTTTCAGGCGATTTGATTTACAAATTTTACTTAACATAGCCATTGTGTGATTTGCATAGTTCAATCTTTCAATAAACTCCAATTCGAAAGACCATGTATTAGAGATCATAATTCCTAAATATTTAAACAATTCTATCTCACTTCTCCTTCCAATGATATTTCATCTTCCATTGCATATTCCGTTCACATCATCTTTCTGTTTCTCGTATTTATCTTGAACTCAACCTCGTGCGATATTTCATGCATTCTGGTAAGAAAGCATATCACACCCGCTGGTGTTATGCTGATAAGGACAGCGTCATCAGCTTACTCTAGGTCAGTTAATTTCCGATTACTAATCCAGCGCAATCCTTCTCCACCATCTCCAACGGTTTTATTCCATGCATTACAAAATCCATGAGGAAGATAAAAAACATAGGTGACAACGCATTTCCTTGGAGTACTCCACTGTTCACTAGAAATTAATTTAATAGGACTCTACAAACACTATCTTTGCACTTTTTATGCTGATGAACAGACTTAATCAAATTTACATATTAAAGAGGAACTCGGCAATAACGCAGGACTCTTAAAAAAACTGGAAGTTAAATGGCAGGACAGGATTAGAAATTAAACTATAAGAGAGATTACTCGAATGCCATGGGAATGAGATCCTTATGAGGGGTAGATGGATATGGTTTGGTCATGCTCTTAGCACTCCCCAAGAGAGATTAGTTCACACAAACTTCCAACTGGGCTCCACATGGCACTAGAAGAGCTGGAATACCCAGGTCTACGTGGCTGAGGACTATGGAGCGTGAAGTAGAAGATGGTGAATGGATAAGTATTGATTTAAAAGCTCAAGATAAAGACAACTGGCGAAATCTAACTGAGGGCCTTTGATGACGATACATATATAAATGAAGCATATTTACAGTATATATATACATATATATATATATTATATATATATATATATTATATATATATATTTACATATATATATTATATATATATATATATATATATATATATATATATATATATATATATATAAACAGTATATATATATATATATATATATATATATATATATATATATATATATATATATATATATATATATATATATATATATATATACATACATATATATATACACAGTATATACATACACACACACACGCACATATATATATATATATATATATATTTATATATAGTATATATATATATATATATATATATATATTATATATATATATATATATATATATATATATATATATATATATATATATATATATATATATATATATATATATATATATATATATATACATATAAAATATATATATATATATATATATATATATTATATATATATATATATATATATATATATATATATATTATATATATATATATATATATATTTGTATATATACTTATATATATATATATATATATATATATATATATATATATATATATATATATATATATATATATATAAATGTAGATATACATTATTTACACATAAACACTATACGGACACAGCATATACATACATATCATCAGCTCCTCCTACGCCTATTGACGCAAAGGGCCTCGGTTAGATTTCACCAGTCGTCTCTCTCTTGAGATTTTAATTGAATACTTCTCCATTCATCATCACCTACTCCGCGCTTCATATTCCTCAGCCACGCAGGCCGTGTCTTCCAACTGTTCTAGTGCCTAGTGGAGCCCAACTGAACGTTTTGCTGAACTATTCTCTCTTGGGGAGTGCGAAGAGCATGCCCAAACCATCTTCATCTACCACTCATCATAATCTCATTAACATATGGTACTCGAGTAATCTCTCTTATAGCTTCATTTCTAAACCTCTCCAGCCATTTGACTCCCAATAACCTTTTGAGGGATTTGTTTTCGAATCCATTAAATCTATTGGAGATTGTTTCATTGTCATACCATGACTTATGTCCATAGAGTAACACCGATCTCACTAAACTGATATATAGTCTGATATAGTTATGTAATTTCAGGCTATTTGATATCCAAATTTAACTTAACTAGCCATTGTCTGATTTGCTTTTTTCAATCTTTCACTAAACTCTAATTTTCACGATCCTGTATTGGAGATCATAGTTTCTAAATACTTAAAAGGATTCTACCTTATAAATTCTTTCTCCTTCTAATGATATTTCGTCTTCCATTGCATACTTCCTTCTCATTACCTCTGCCTTTCTTTTATTTATATTCACCCCAACCTCGTGTGATATTTCATGCATTATTGTAAGCAAGCATTGCAAATCCTGTGTTGTTCTGCTAACAAGGACAGCATCATCAGTATGAACTACTTTTGCTAATGTCCTATCACTAATCCAGTCCAATCCTTTTCCACCATCTCTGACTGTTCAACGCATTACAAAATCCATGAGGAAAGTAAACAACATAGGTGACAACACATTTCAGTAACATTAACTTTGCACTTGCTTTGCTCATGAAATGACTTTATCAAATTTACATATTTATGATGAATTCCATGATAACGCAGGACTCTCCACAAAATTGGCCGGTGCACACTGGCAAAGGCTTTTTCATAGTCCACAAATGCCATCAAAAGGGAATTTCTATATTCTACACATTGCTGTACTACATATATCAAAATGAAAACTTGGTCAGTGCAACTTCTAGCTTTTCTAAATCATGCCTATTTATCTGTCCGCTTTTCATTAATCTTTCTCTCCAGTGTCTTTAGAATAAGCATATTATATAATTTCATAACTAACGTAAGTTTTGTGCTTCTGTAATTATTGCAATCAGCCAGGTCTCCTTTTTTGCTATTTTCATCATCACTCCCAATTCCCATTCATCAGGTTTGCCTTTTCAGGTCACATTCTACAAAATAATCTTGCAAGTAGTCCTGGAGTCACTTTATTTTCTGCCAGTATTATCTCGGGACTTTCCATCTCTAAGGTTTTTATAGGGTAGCTTCGACTTCAAACACACTGAATTCATTAGTGTGGCCCATCAAGGTCTTCATCAGCTTCAGGTATATCCATCAAATTATTCCCTCCTTATATCCTATTCATATCTTCACTAAAGTGTTCCACCAAAAGTTGTCTTTTTTCATATTCTTGTCCTATTACAGAGTCATCTTTCTTTTTAATGGGTATATGCTTCTTCTTTGCCCTAGTCGAAATTTCATTAATAGTTCTATGAGCAATTCTTATACCATGGCTAGTTCGTGAATTCTTAGTTTTGTCAGCTTCATCTGCTTTATTGTCTAAATATTCTCTCCAGTCATTCATGGCTTTTATTTTGACCTCATTATCAATACTGAAATACTTGGCATGCTCTACTTGTAATTTTCATCACTTCTTCGACAACTTTCAACCATCATTTTCTGTCTTTATCTCCTTCTCATAGTGTCCCACGTATCATTTGATATCCATGGCTTTCTCCTTGTAATTGCTTGTTCTAAAAATTCACTACCAACTGACTGATATTATGTTTTTAATACCTCACCATTCTTAATCAAGTGTCAGTTCTTCGTCTCTTAAAGTCTCTAAGACGGCAAATTGATTCCTACATTCAATTTAAAATTGCTTCTCTGTGCTCTTCTTCTAAAAGCTTAGTTGTATCAAACCTAGGTGTTCTATATATCTTTCTTTTGGGAGCTTTCAGCTTTATTCTCAGTGTGACAACGATGAGCTGGGGATCA
>NC_090757.1:69924059-69951559 GCF_036898095.1 Palaemon carinicauda
AATAAAAAGAAAAATCCTCATTTTAACAATAAGAAGAAACAACAAAATGTCAATGCAGTTCAGAGTCCGAAACAAACAAACACTTCTTCAAATATCGCTGAACCTGGGCCGTCAAACCAGACCTCGCAAAGTCAGCCTAATTTTCAGAATGTGCAGAGCAAAGCAAATACCACATAGTTAACTCTAGAGGGGAAGAGAGTGATGTTGGGTCAAGGTCATTTATGTCAACATCAATAGTATTGAATAATCAATTTAATGTTTTATCAGATAATTGTGAGACAATAGATTTTCCTATGAAACACACGGCCGAATTAAGTAAAACAGTGCATGCTCCCGTAGATTTGCAACGAATTCATACAATAATAAGCCAAAATGAGTTACGGCCAACCTTATATGCTGTAAATTTAGAACACAAATCCTTTACGTTATTTTTTGACTCTGGTAGTCCACGTAATATTATGGATTTGAAGACGCATCATTTGTTGTTTTCGAACTTTCCGATTGAAAAATCAGGAATTAGACTTTCAGGTATAGGAAATAATGAATTAAACGTCATAGGCATAACTCATATTCAGTTCAGAGTCGGTAATCGCACGTTTGCCGATACATTTGTTGTTGTAAGAAACATTAATATGTGTCCAGCTGTAATTATAGGATACCCATCTATGGGAAATCAAAACATTATCTTAGCTCCTGCCAAGCACGGCGTGTATATCAAAGGGAAATTCTATAAGTCTTCTAATACTTTAAAGTCAGTTTTGGATAAAAAGGAGACGACAAATGTAACCGTAACGTACGTTGAAGAACCAATAACTTGTCTCACTAATAAAGAAATAATATACGCGACCCAGCAGAATTCTCGTTCACCCGTAATATCATCTTGCACGCAATATATCGAACCAAACATACCTTCGAATTTAATAGTGCAAATAAAGAAAACACTACCGGGATCTGAAATATTAATCCTTTCCGATACTTTGAAAACTAACGGATTGTCTGTCACACAAGCTATTTATACAGTAGGCTCACATCAGCAATGTAATATCGAAGTCTGTAATCATTTAAATAACACTTTAGTAATTCACAAAAATCAACATATCTTGGATGTAGAAGTTTATAAACATCGTATTCTTACCGTTGCTGAAATCAATCACTCTCAATCAGTTGCGGATGAATCCTTTTTGCGATCTATTAAAAATAAAATCATTAAGGACATTCAAGACGAAGAAATTCAGCAGAAAATTTTTTAACTTTTAACTAAATATACAGATGTCTTTTCCACTACGGATGGATCCTTAGGAAAAACAGATGTGATCGAGCATCAAATAAGGTTAAAAGACAAGCAGAAAATTATATATGTACCCTCGTACAGACTCCCTATGAAATTCCAGAATGAAATAAATGATGAAGTAGGTAAAATGTTAGAGGATGGAGTCATTAGAAAATCAAATAGCCCTTATAATTTTCCTTTAATAGTTGTACCGAAAAAAGATCGAACATGGCGTATCTGCGTCGACTTTCGTCGTCTAAACGAGGAAACGATCCCTGATCGATTCCCAGTGCCATGTACTGACGATATTTTGTCTTTGTTAGGTCAGAATAAATATTTTACCAGTTTGGACTTACTTAAAGGCTTTCACCAGATATCATTAGAAGAAGATAGTATCCCATACACAGCCTTCAGCACAGCCAGGGGACAGTATGAATTTTTGCGGATGCCTTTTGGTTTACGTTGTGCTCCTATAACATTTACAAGAATGATTAACATAGTGTTTGGAGACTTGTTAGGGGATATATTGCATGCATATATGGATGATCTTGTAATCTTTTCCAACACCTTAGAAGAGCATCTACGTAAGTTAGAACTAGTACTACAGAGATTAAGACAACATAACTTAAGGGTAAAGATTAGTAAGTGTGAATTTTTCAAAACAGAATTGATATATTTGGGTTTCATGGTGTCAAGCCAAGGTCTTAAAGTAGTCCATGATAAGGTGTCGGCTATACGTAATTTTCCCATACCTACTAATGTCAAGGGAATACAGCAATTTCTGGGTTGTAGTGGATATTACAGGCGTTTTATACGCAACTATTCAATAATAGCCGCTCCTTTAACTGATCTTACGAAGAAGGGCGTAGATTTCATATGGTCTGAGCAACATCAACAGGCGTTTAATACTTTGAAAGATGAACTGTGTAGTTCTCCTATCTTAAAATTTCCTGGCTTCGGTAAGGAATTCTTCATTGCAACAGACGCCTCAGACTTAGGAGTAGGAGGGGTATTGCTTCAGCAATATGATAAACAGTTTTTCCCGATAGCTTTCTATTCTTGAAAATTGAGAACTTCCGAAAGTAAGTATGCAGTAATAGACAAGGAAGGACTAGCTATTGTTAATTCGCTAGTGCATTTTAAGTTCATAATTTACGGTTATCCCGTTAAGGTTCTTACTGACCATAAACCACTAACAGAGTTCTTTATAGGCTTCAATCACAGCCCTAGACGAACTCGGTGGCATTTGATCATTCAAGATTTTGGCGCAAGAATTGGGTATTTACCTGGGAAAGCAAATATCATTGCGGATGCATTATCACGCAACCCCGTGTCATCTTGTACGGAGCCTTTAGCTGAATTAATAGATATATCAACATCCATGCCTATTGTAAAAACAATATCTGAACAAGAAGATTTAGGCTGGAGCGCTGAATTGTTACAGACTGAGCAAAGAAAAGATCAGAAAATAGAAACAATTATAAATGCTTTGAAAGGCAATCATAAAGAAAAGGAATATATAAAGTATAAGCAGCAGAATTATGTAATCAAAGATAATATTCTGTGTAGGACTGTGACAAGGAAAACCCGCAATACACCACATGTAACTAACGACCAGGTAGTAGTACCAAACTCACTTATTTCCACTGTCCTGAATTGGTTGCATTCAAATCCATTACATGGACACCCTGGGTTCTCATTAATGTCACAGAAAGCCAAATCATTGTTTTATTGGCATACAATGCTTACAGATATAAAAAGACACATAGCTAATTGTCGCACATGTCAGGAAAACAAAGGGCATACGAAAACACCTGTAGCCTAGGGGCTTATCCTGTTCCCAATCAACCCTTTGAAAGAATACATTTAGATTTGTTAACAGGATTTTACGAGTCAGACAGAGGAAATAAGCACCTCTTAGTAATTATAGATGCTTTAACTCGATATACAGAACTAATAGCGCTTAAAACTAAAACTGCGATTGAATGCGCTAGGAAGTTTTACGAGTGTTACATTTGTAAACATGGAATTCCACACATGATAATCTCAGACTCGGGTGGTGAATTTAATAATCACTTTCTTACCTCATTGTGTGAATTCCTCAACATAAAGAATATTAATACCATGATATATCACCCAGAGTCGAATGGGCTAGTGGAAAGAGCAAATAGGAAGATATTAAATATATTGAGGGTAACACTAGGGGGATCAGACCCCAACTGGGATATTGCAATACCGGCGGCACTGAGTACTCTGAATCATTCATATCATATATCAATTAAAATGTCACCGCATGAAGCATTGTATGGTACCCCAGTTAGAACACCTTTCCATGTATTAACGCCTACAACTAATCTATCAAATCCTTTAAAAGAATGTATAAATGCAAGTATAAGTCGATATGATATCCTTCGAAAGAATTTAGAAGAATCACAAATCATAATGAAAAGGAATCATGATAAAATAGCGAAACCAACTAAAACATATACCGTGGGTGATAACATCTATATTCAAATCAATGTCAGAAAAGGGCTCAACTATAAACTAACACCTAAGTTTGAAGGCCCATTTAACATTTTGGAAACATTAACGGCCAATAGGTTTAGAATTCAAAACGTAGCCCAACCCACGGATGAGAGAATAGTACCATTGTCTCACATAAGAAATTAAAAAGAAAAGAGAGGAAAAGAAGTGAGGGAAAATTTTATTTTATGTGATTAAAAGTTTTCTTTTTAATACAGGAGTAATTACATATATTTTTTCTCGTTACAGGTTTCCAAGATGAATTTTTTGTTGTTGGGAGTGATATTGTTCGCACAGACGTTTTTCTCGTATGGGATGAGTTCTAAGACTAAAAATATATATTTTAAATATGGCAATATAGTTGAAAGACAAGAAGACATTTTTATTACATCAACCAACGTAATTGTCGAAGTGCATATGCAAGCAATTTTTCTTCAAGAGAATGATGTCACTAGCTTAAGAACCGCCATTTCAAGGTTTTCTGCATCATTGGATGAGTTGCATAGAAGACATTTTCATTTGACTACTAAGAGTTTGCTTGGATCAACATTAAAAGTTGCAGAGATGCTATCTGATGACTTGAAAAATAAGACTGGCGAGACAGGATCTTTGGCTTATGACCTTTTGATGTGGACTGTAGGACACGAACATAAAGAAAGACGGAATCCGTTCATTTATGCTGCATTAAGCATCTTTGGGTCTGTTGCAAGTTTAGGTTTAGGAATTTCCAATCGTCTTAAAATTAGTAATCAAAATAAGAAAATTGAGTTCTTGACTCATAAAGATGAATTGATTATGTCAGAACTAAGGAATCAGTTAGCTTCAATCAATAAAATTATGGATTTGTTAAATGAACATTCAGATAATATCGTTCAAATTATGGAAGTACAGGATTTGTTGGCAACATTAACGTATTATGATTCAAAGATAGATCACATACATAACAGAATTGCACATTTCCTTGAGAAATCCAAGGATTATGTAGAAGCTATCACGTTAGCAACTAAAGGTGTGTTGTCGCCCCATTTGTTGCCTATACGTTACTTAAAATTAGTTCTGGAGAACGGAAGGGATAAACTAGGCTATGTTCCTTTGTTAGACAAACATAGGTTAGAATTTTATTACAGCCTAATTACAGTAAACGTAGATAATAACAAGATTAGGATTACAATTCCCTTTGATTCTTCTGATGCCTGGCAATCTTACAGGATATCACCATTTCCAACTTTCATGACGAATCACTCAAATCCAGTAATATCCAGTTTGACAGGACACGTATTGATTTCCCCAGACAAGGAAACATATACGGTCATTAAAGACTTAAATCAATTAACTCACTGTTCAGACGCAATGGATAGAAAAATATGTACAGCTGACTCATTTGAATTCCGTAAAAACTTAATGGATTCATGCGAGTTAGGTATAGTGCTAGACGGTGCTCTCTCCCATACAAGTGAAAATTGTCTGGATAAGCTTTATCCCTTTGACAATAAAGAGTTCAATTGCAGACTAAATAATGGCTCGTGGATACGATACGACAAGGACGGCTTCAATGTATCATGCCCTGACGGATCCACATCCTTCACCCACATCTTCGTCGCAGCAGATGGTTGTATCGGGACTTCCCCGAATTCCATGTTGACTGGCCTACGGACAATCATCAGAGAACGAGCCTACTTCGCGAACTTCACGTGGACCTC
Organism: Palaemon carinicauda; assembly: GCF_036898095.1. Lineage (NCBI taxonomy): Eukaryota > Metazoa > Arthropoda > Malacostraca > Decapoda > Palaemonidae > Palaemon > Palaemon carinicauda. Next base: position 69,929,553 of record NC_090757.1, read on the forward strand.
TACAATGCCAGCACTTCCTCTCCCATACAACGGCCGTGTGGCAAAGCGGTTGATGAAACTTACCGAAAAGGACCACCTGTCACCGACTTATAAAGAAATTCTTCACCCCATACTGCTGGCTAGTTTGTGTTTCACGGTGGTGATATTTATCGCCGTGAACATCCTTGTTTGGCGTAGGTTACGGCACAGCAAGCAGCTACAAAGGAATGAGTTGCATAGCCCTGACAATACCCCCTATTTAATCCAGTTCAAAGCTGTTTGAGTGGCCACCTCATTCGCTAAGGGAGTAATTTGTCGGGAGGATGTTTGTATGAAAAGCTGATTAGTACGCTAGTAATATGTAATTAAAGAAATTCTCTACATTTGCATTGTTAAAAATACATTTAAAACAACATTTAAAAAATAAATAAAATAAAAAAGGATATAAATCATTTTTTTCTCTCGGCATCTAATAAAAATATATAAGCCAGAATGTTAAAAAAGAAAAGAGAAAAAAAAAATATAATAAAATATATAACAGAATCTATGGGCATCTAATAAAATATATCAGCCCTATATATATATATATATATATATATATAAATATATATATATATATATATATATATATATATATATATGTATATATATATATATATATATATATATATATATATATATATATATATATATATATATATATATATATATATATATATATATATATATATATATATGTACGAAACCGTGGTACGTGTACGTACCAGGAATTCGTGTTTGTGCACTAAAAATTGAGTATCTTGTTTCTGACAAAGGTAACAATTATTCTTTATCAAGTTACCGAATCATATGTAAGTCAGAATTTATTTTGTTTTTTGGTACCATGTAATCATTTGCTAGCGATGTACCATATATGTGATCTTGGTTTTATCATGCATTTTTCTTTTTGCTTTGGTAATATCTTTTTTGTATGCATTATTGTTATTGTTTTTGATGTGCCTATTTTGGACATTCGTCCTCAGTTGATTATGGCTAAAGTTAAACAAAGAATAATGCGTATGTCCAGTCACACCTAATAACCATGTTTCGGCTTGTTGTTAAATTTTTGTAAAAAAAAATTGAGATAGCTGGCCGAGCTAATGTAATGATTAGAATAGTTAATATTACATGTTTAAAACAAATGACGTAATATGTCATGTTGGTTGGAAGAGCTAACCCTGGGATTTGCTGTAGTCATTCAAATTATAAACAGGATGTATAATGCAAACCTCGGCAAATTGACATTCTTTCTTAACGTCAACACATTGTCTCCTCGTGTGAAAGTTTGTGACGTCACCGGATGCAGGTGTCTTCCGATTCCGTCACGTGGCTAAATTAAAGCAAGCATACGATATCTGTGATATCGATAATTTATTCAGTTCATATCTAAACTTCACCAGAATTGGTCGTCTGGACCAACACAGTTTCCTCCAGTGATGGAGATGTTTAACTCTGTTGTTTTATAGAATAAAACTTAAAAACTATTAAGATGTATTCAGTTAATCCATTTAAATACATCTAAAAACAACTCATACTCAAATGTGTGCTTAAGACAGTAGCACACCAATATATATATATATATATATATATATATATATATATATATATATATATATATATATATATATATATATATATATATATATATATATATATATATATATATATATATATGTGTGTGTGTGTGTGTGTGTGCGCACATATAATATATATAATATATATATATATATATATATATATATATATATATATATATATATATATATATATATATATATATATATATATATATATGTATATATATATATATATATATATATATATATATATATATATATATATATATATATATATATACATATATATATATATATGTATATATATATATATATATATATATATATATATATATATATATATATATATATATATATATATATATATATATATGTATATATATATATATATATATATATATATATATATATATATATATATGTATATATATATATATATATATATATATATATATATATATATATATATATATATATATATATATATATGTATATATATATATATATATATATATATATATATATATATATATATATATATATATATATATATATAATATATGCGCGCGCACACACACATACATATATATATATATATATATATATATATATATATATATATATATATATATATATATATATATATATATATATATATATATATATATATATTATATATATTATATATATCATATGCGCGCACACACACATACATATATATATATATATATATATATATATATATATATATATATATATATATATATATATATATATATATATATATATATATATATACATAAATATACATATATATACATATATACATATATATAAACATAAATACACCTATACACACCTATATATATATATATATATATATATATATATATATATATATATATATATATATATATATATATATATATATATATATATATATATATATATATATATATATATATATACATTATATACATTATAAATACACATACATATATATACACATATATATATACACACATATATATATAATATATAAATATATATTTACACAGTATATATATATATATATATATATATATATATATATATATATATATACATATATATATATATATATATATATATATATATATATATATATATATGTATATATATATATATATATATATATATATATATATATATATATATATATATATATATATATATATATATACATATACACTTAATATACAGTACATTTAAACATGCCTTGCCTTCAAGATTGTTGAGCAGAGTGAACCAAAATTAAATAAAAATACAATGCCATTATAATTGTATAAACGAAAATCACCTATATCGTGAAAGGTGCATTCAACAAATCATTTCTACTTGCATTCGAGAATCATGACAACACCGGTGCTCTAGTTTAGGGCAACCAGTCCCTCAACCAAAGAGCTGCCTTCGTATATTAATTTTCTAGTATGTATGTCTCAACAGTTAAACACAAAGGAGTTCCAACCTGGCACACATGACACGTTCCATCCCCGCAGCAAAAGACAGGTGATATTAAGCACATCTTTTCCTCCTCTTCCATGTTGATTGGCTCAGATATTTGGGACACCCCTACCGCCCCTTCCATGTTGATTGGCTCAGATTTAAGGGACACCCTTGTCTCCTCTTCCATGCTGATCGGCTCAGATATTTGGGACACCCCTACCGCCTCTTCCATGTTGATCGGTTCAGATTCTTCCACCGACATTTTGTTCACTCGCACTAAAAAAAGATTACTTCAGCTATTACAAGTCAACTTCCTTAGTGGCCTTACGTGCTTTCCTTCCGAGATAGTTGGATCGAATAAGCCTTCTTCCATGGTTCCGCCCCGGGACATCGTCTGTGCTGTACGGGGAACCAAAGACGGGAAACAAGTCAATTACCAGTTTTGGTATTCAATGGTCGTTATTTTAAGATATGCCTATTCTTTAACAGCCGTCGTTTAACTAAACGAGAAAATGAAGAGGAACAACGAAAAGAAGGAAAATATAAATATGAATGTATTTCATAACCAAATGAAAGCTGAAATATGGGAGAATTGCAGAAAAAGCGGCAGTGATTACAATCAGATAAAGAAGTCCACGAGTCAGGACAGGATTTATTTACCAGAAGAGTGTGAAATGTTAATGAGCCTTACAAAATCTCAGTAGGTGAATGTGATGAAGTCATCAACATGGCCGCCATGAATCATAACTTCCAACAAATTTATTCTAGTAGGGGGCTTTTTTGAATGCTGCTGGTAATAAAATGCAGAAAATAATTTTTTCATATAGGTTTTTACTCAGCTTTAATGATTTTTTTTTTCTAAAAAATTCACTCAGACATAGAAAATCGATATTCTCTTTAGCTAAATGTCACGTTCATCGTTGATTTACTCAGAGAAAAATAAATGTATATGAAATAAATATCACATACGAAAAAGGGTGCCCTATTCTATAAGGATTCAAAATATGTCTAACATGATAGGACTCATCTATGAAATATTCGTTATAGCAGATTTTTAGAACAGGATCATTTCATGGATTACAAATAAGCTTTAATTAAAATTCCTATACTGGTCATGCTCGGTGATGATAAAATTTCTTTAAAACTGCTGTATGGGATCACAGTATAGGCTATATACATTCATTTCCCTTTTGCTGCACACACCGTATAGGCTGGCCTATTCTTTACGGATGCTCCTCTGTCCTCATACACCTGACAACACTGAGATTACCAAACAATTCTTCTTCGTCCAATGTAATTGCAATGTAATTGTTCAGTGGCTACTTTCCTCTTGGTAAGGGTAGAAGAGACTCTTTAGCTATGGTAAACAGCCCTTCTAAGAGAAGGACATTCTAAAATCAAACCACTGTTCTCTGGTCTTGGGCAGTTCCATATCCTCTGTACCATGGTCTTGCACTGTTTTGGGTTAGAGTTCTCTTGCTTGAGGGTACTCTTGGGCACATTATCTATCTTATTTCTCTTCCTCCTGTTTTGTTAAAGTTTTTATAGTGTATATAGGAAATATTTGTTTTAATGTTGTTACTGTTCTTAAAATATTTGATTTCCTTAATTCCTTTCCTCACTGGGTTATTTTCCCTGTTGGAGCCCCTGGGCTTATAGCACCCTGCTTTGGTAATTAGTGTTGTAGCTTAGCAAGTAATAATAATAATAATAATAATAATAATAATAATAATAATAATAATAATAATAATAATAATAATAATAATAATAATAATAATAATAATAATAATACTTTCCGGTGATCGTTATTCACAAACGACGTAGAGCCACCCACAATTAAAAGGTTTTTAAGATTATATGGATATACCCTTTGCATTAAAATTGGTTAGGTTAGGTACATAAATAGGATAAGAAAATAACATTGACTTCAAAACACATTATCTGGCTTCTATTGAGAATTAAACATTTCTATTGCAATGCAAGAGATAAGAAAATGCAGATTATCTAATCACCTAGACACAAAATGTTCCCAACCGCCAATTTAGATCTTTAAAGTAACTGACTGCTATAGTCATTATCAAGCACCTGCCCCCAGTTTTTCCTATTATAAAGAGAATTGCAAAAGATGAAAAACTATTTTCGGTTATATGTGAATTTTCCTTATTATGTAAAACAACGAGGTTAACCCTAAATCATGTCCCTTGCAAGATAATAAAAGATTGACTTGGACAGATGCTTCACGCCTTCAGATAAGCAAAGTTCGAACCCTGAACAATTATCGACCTTTTCGGAATGCTCATAGAATTGGCTGTAAATTCCAAAATAGTAACGTAGCAATAAAAGATGTGTGATGGAAGGAATTGAAGGCTTTTATCAAAATTTCAGTCATTTCTGTAGTGAGACACCTAATTATACAGAAACTTGTGCCATGTGGGATAACTTGGAAAGAAATCCCGTGTACAGGACGTACGGTGAGTGAACGTAGATTCGCCCTGTTGGTGCGCCTATATACTGTACAAGACGGGGATTCTCAAGAAGGGTTTACCGCACACTCAATAGTACACCAAAGGTTTGCCATTATTTTCTGTCAGCGGGATGGATATCTCAGGTACATTTGTAGACCGTATGTACAGTACACACTGAAACTTATTTTAATTTTTTTTTTACCTTTTTTTTTTCTTTTACCAGAGTGATTTATAGAAGAGATATTAGACATAAAAGTCACTAAATTTCCGCTGGTGCCTGATTGCTTAGGTTTTACTGGGCACATAATTGGTCAAAATTCTCCAAATTACATGAAACTAGTATTCAAATATCTGCCAAAGGCATTCCATTAACTACTATATAATATCTATGAACAAATGATTTTTTCATGATAATCCACAGATCATTATTTGAGAAGCCTCGTGTAACAATCTACTCCCTCGTATTATACGCTATCGGTTTAAGATAATTGGGTTTTTAACTGTGAAATGTCTTTTTATCTTATAGGTTACAGAATATATAATTTAGAAAGCTGTTGATCTGAACTTTTCCGAAAGTCACATATGAAGGTATTTTGAAGTAGATTTGATCCTGTAACTAGCGGAAAAAGATAGCTAATCTCACAGCATTTGCACCAGCATAAAGCACTGCCGGCACTGCTACAATCTTGACGGAATTGTTAAGCACTAACCCAAGTACAAGAGTATATTTGCAGGGCCTAAAGACCTCACATGTGTTTTGTTGGCCTTAAATGGCCACACATAAACCTTTCGTTAACCGACAAATGATGAATAACTCGTCAAAATTGCTACCGTGACTGACAGTGCCAACATAACCAGCGTAAACTTAGTTTTCTAATAGGAAAAGAGTATTTTAATCCTACGTAAGACTAAAACCTCACATTGAATATTTTGGAAACTCCGAAGAATCATGCTAAGGCAAATTTGGGCTTTAAGCTGTATGAAGTCCACTTCTTTTTATTCTTTGTAAGAATTTTTTTTATTTGGAGACAGTCAATCACATACATATTCTAAGGGGCAGTGCAAAATAATCTTTATTTTCTAGAGGGTAATCATATTTTAAGGGAATATTCAAAAGTTATATTAGAGTTTAAACATTGAAATTCAACATGCTTATGCTTTGATGGGTATATCTGTAATTTAAGAGATAAATCATTACAATTTCTTTTTTCTTTTTTTTTACAGCATCAGAAATTTTCATCATCTATTATGAATGGACAGAAGAACTAAGAGTGTCATTTAAATTGCCAGCACAATATCCAGACTTTTATAAGGTAATTTATTTTTCTGTACTTTACGCATTGAATATCTGCTATAAACAAAGCAAGTGGCCCTACTTGAAATATCAAACATTTTAAAGGAAGCCACACTATATAACTGTATTTAGTAACCATTTATCAAATGGGGGTATGGACCACACATTTTTGCTTTAGCAAAGTAGCATATGCTATTTATTATATTCTAATTATGTATGTAATTATTTGTGAAAAAATTATATATATAAATTTTCATGCATCTTTTTAATTTTCAAAGAGGTTTGACAATTGATTCATTTGAATCATGGATGATGAAGAAGATATAATTCAGCTACCCAGTCAAACTAAAAGATTAAACACCACATATTGGGTTCAAGGCTTAATATGTCAAAAAAAAAAAGAAAAAAAAAGAAAAAAAAATGATAAAAAACGCCTCTGTTTAGGGACTCAATTACTGCATCAGCAAAGCTTCGTCTTGATGTTTACAACCGGGATAAGAATGATCTCGAAAACTTTAATGAAAAAAAAAAAATGTATTGTGGCATGGTCCCTGCCATCACACATGCTATTTAAAAATATGTTACACATAACATAAACACATCACAGTCCAACACAGCATCTGGAAGTGACATACCACCTGAACAAAAATCCAGTCTCTCGTTTAAATTCACAGAAATTAAATTGGGAACTTTGTCTCTTTTGTCAGAAGGTAACACATAAGAAGTGTAAGAAAACTGTAAAAATAAGTACATTTGATGCTTATGAAGCAATAATCAATGCAGCTAAATTCAAAGGTGATGAAAATATGCTAAAAACTTAGATGGTACTGATTTTATTACTGACGAGGCCGTATGCCATAGTTCCTGCATAGCCAGCTATATAAATAAAAGAAACCTTCAATTTCAAAGCATAGATGAATCTTCTGATAAGAATAAGCTATATAGTGAAGCGTATAAGGTGCTATGATAGAGGTACAACCCCACACTGAGGCTTATACCATGACACAACTATTGAATTGGTACCAAGAAATCCGAAAAGAAAGAGGGGTTGTGGGTGGCAGCAGAGAGCTACTCTAGACATAAATTAAAACGCCGTACTAAGCTTCATTTCAAGGATACTATTGTGTTTCATATGCATGATAATCTTACTAAACCTGAACTTCTTTACTTAAGTTATATTTCAATTCAGGATGTCATAAATTCTACAATTAAGTATTCATCTGCTCCATATGCTCATATGGATCCAGTGTCCACATCAAATGTGAGAGATTCAGAAAAAAAATTATTTTGTAACATACTGGTAAAATGATTCAAACAGAGATTAAAACATGTAAGGCTTTTTCCATCTGCTTCTGTCCCACACTTCATCACCGGTTAATCCCTTTGTTCGAAGGTCATCCTTGATACAGTCCATCCACCTTCGCTTAGGTCTCCTTCTCCTTCTCCTTCCCTCTACCTCAATTTCCCTTTTTTTTTTTTTTCATTTTTCTCCCTTTTTTCTATTTCATATTTACCTTCATGAAATATTGTTCAGAGAGCAAATCATAATAAAAGAAGTCAGACTTGTTTGTTCTGCATTTGTTCACCTAACAAAGAAACAGTACAAGTGAATCTTTATCAAGGAACAAAGCATACTAGAACAAGTCAGACTTCTTCCATCTGCTGAGTCCATCTTGTAGAATACCCCCTGGGTATCTAGAATAGAATGGGAACAGACGCCATCTTGTTTCTTCCCTGCTGCCATCTTCTTCTTCTTCTTCTTCTTCTTCTTCTTCTTCTTCTTCTTCTATGTACCTTCAGGGAATTGTGTTCATAGACCACATTATAATAAAAGAAGTCACACTTGTTTGTTCTGCATTTGTTCACCTGGCAAAGAAACAGTACAAGTGAATCTTTATCAAGGAACAAAGCATACTAGAACAAGCCAGACTTCTTCCATCTGCTGAGTCCATCTTGTAGAATACCCCCTGGGTATCTAGAATAGACTGGGAACAGACGCCATCTTGTTTCTTCCCTGCTGCCATCTTCTTCTTCTTCTTCTTCTTCTTCTTCTTCTTCTTCTTCTTCTATGTATCTTCAGGGAATTGTGTTCATAGAGCACATTATAATAAAAGAAGTCAGACTTGTTTGTTCTGCATTTGTTCACCTGACAAAGAAACGGTACAAGTGAATCTTCATCAAGGAACAAAGCATACTGGAACAAGTCAGACTTCTTCCATCTGCTGAGTCCATCTTGTAGAATATCCTATAGGTATCTAGAATAGATTGGGGACAGCTGCCATCCTGTTTTTTCCCTGCGGCCATCTTCTTCTTCTTCTTCTTCTTCTTCTTCTTCTTCTTCTTCTATGTACCTTCAGGGAATCTTGTTCATAGAGCACAGCATAATAAAAGAAGTCACACTTGTTTGTTCTGCATTTGTTCACCTGACAAAGAAACAGTACAGGTGAATCTTTATCAAGGAACAAAGCATACTAGAACAAGTCAGACTTCTTCCATCTGCTGAGTCCATCTTGCAGAATATCATTTAGGTTTCTAGAATAGACTGGGCACAGACGCCATCCTGTTTTTTCCCTGCAGCCATCTTCTCTTTTTGGATATTTTAGTTTTTATATATAATTTCTTCTTTGGTATATAGTGTTTTTCTATCTACCTTCAGGTAGTATTGTTCAGAGGGCACAGCATAATAAAAGAAGTCAGACTTGTTTGTTCTGCATTTGTTCACCTGACAAAGAAACAGTACAGTTGAATCTTTATCAAGGAACAAAGCATACTAGAACAAGTCAGACTTCTTCCATCTGCTGAGTCCATCTTGTAGAATATCCTTTAGGTATCTAGAATAGATTGGGAACAGCCGCCATCTTGTTTTTTTCTGGTGCCATATTCTTTTGGGGGATTTTTTAGTTTTTATTTATAGTTTTTTACATATATTTTCTATTTCTATGTACATTCAGGGAATCTTGTTCATAGAGCACAGCATGATAAAAGAAGACAGACTTGTTTTTTCTGCATTTGTTCACCTGACTAAGAAACAGTACAAGAACAAGTCAGACTTCTTGCATCTGCTGAGTCCATTTTGTAGAATACCCCTTAGGTATCTAGAATAGACTGGGAACCGACGCCATCTTGTTTTTTCTGGTGCCATATTCTTTTTTTTTTGGGGGGGGGGATTTTTTAGTTTTAATATATATATTTTTTTATATATATTTTTTATTTCTATGTACCTTCAGGGAATCTTGTTCATAGAGCACAGCATAATAAAAGAAGTCAGACTTGTTTGTTCTACATTTGTTCACCTGATAAAGAAACAGTACAGGTGAATCTTTATCAAGGAACAAAGCATACTAGAACAAGCCAGACTTCTTCCATCTGCTGAGTCCATCTTGCAGAATATCCTTCAGGTATCTAGAATAGATTGGGAACAGCCGCCATCCTGTTTTTTCCCTGCTGCCATCATCTTCTTCTTCTTCTTTTTCTTCTTCTTCTTCTTCTTCTTCTTCTTCTATGTACCTTCAGGGAATCTTGTTCATAGAGCACAGCATAATAAAAGAAGTCAGACTTGTTTGTTCTACATTTGTTCACCTGATAAAGAAACAGTACAGGTGAATCTTTATCAAGGAACAAAGCATATCAGAACAAGTCAGACTTCTACCATCTGCTGAGTCCATCTTGCAGAATATACTTTAGGTATCTAGAATAGATTGGGAACAGCCGCCATCCTTGTTTTTTCCCTGCTGCCATCTTCTTCTTCTTCTTCTTCTTCTTCTTCTTCTTCTTCTATATACCTTCAGGGAATCTTGTTCATGGAGCACAGCATAATAAAAGGAGTCAGACTTGTTTGTTCTACATTTGTTTACTTGATAAGGAAACAGTACAAGTGAATCTTTATCAAGGAACAAAGCATACTAGAACAAGTCAGACTTGTTCCATCTGCTGAGTCCATCTTGTAGAATATCCTTTAGGTATCTAGAATAGATTGGGAACAGCCGCCATCCTGTTTTTTCCTTGCCTTCTTCTTCTTCTTCTTCTTCTTCTTCTTCTTCTATGTACCTTCAGGGAATCTTGTTCATGGAGCACAGCATAATAAAAGAAGTCACACTTGTTTGTTCTACATTTGTTCACTTGATAAAGAAACACTACAAGTGAATCTTTATCAAGGAACAAAGCATACTAGAACAAGTCAGACTTCTTCCATCTGCTGAGTCCATTTTGTAGAACATCCTTTAGGTATCTAGAATAGATATGGAACAGCCGCCATCCTGTTTTTTTCCCTGCTGCCATCATCTTCTTCTTCTTCTTCTTCTTCTTCTTCTTCTTCTATGTACCTTCAGGGAATCCTGTTCATGGAGCACAGCATAATAAAAGAAGTCAGACTTGTTTGTTCTACATTTGTTCACTTGATAAAGAAACAGTACAAGTGAATTTTTATCAAGGAACAAAGCATATTAGAACAAGTCAGACTTCTACCATCTGCTGAGTCCATCTTGTGGAATATCCTTTAGGTATCTAGAATAGATATGGAACAGCCACCATCCATTTTTTTCCCTGCTGCCATCTTTTTTTGGATATTTTAGTTTTTATATATAATTTCTTCTTTGGTATATAGTCTTTTTCTATCTACCTTCAGGGAATACAGTTCAGAGGGCACAGCATAATAAAAGAAGTCAGACTTGTTTGTTCTACATTTGTTCACCTGATGAAGAAACAGTACAGGTGAATCTTTATCAAGGAACAAAGTATACTAGAACAAGTCAGACTTCTTCCATCTGCTGAGTCCATCTTGCAGAATATCCTTTAAGTATCTAGAATAGATTGGGAACAGCCGCCATCCTGTTTTTTCCCTGCTGCTATTTTCTTCTTCTTCTTCTTCTTCTTCTTCTTCTTCTTCTTCTTCTTCTTCTTCTTCTTCTTCTATGTACCTTCAGGGAAATTTGTTCATAGAGCACAGCATAATAAAAGAAGTCACACTTGTTTGTTCTACATTTGTTCACCTGATAAAGAAACAGTATAGGTGAATCTTTATCAAGGAACAAAGCATACTAGAACAAGTCAAACTTCTTCCATCTGCTGAGTCCATCTTGCAGAATATTTTTTAGGTATCTAGAATAGATTGGGAACAGCCACCATCCTGTTTTTTCCCTGCTGCCATCTTCTTCTTCTTCTTCATCTTCTTCTTCTTTTTCTTCTTCTTCTTCTTCTTCTTTTTCTTCTTCTATGTAGCCTACCTTCAGGGAATCTTGTTCATAGAGCACAGCATAATAAAAAAAGTCAGACTTGTTTGTTCTGCATTTGTTCACCTGATAAAGAAACAGTACAGGTGAATGTTTATCAATTAACGAAGCATACCAGAACAAGTCAGACTTCTTCCATTTGCTGAGTCCATCTTGCAGAATATCCTTCAGGTATCTAGAGTAGATTAGGAACAGCCCCCATCCTGTTTTTTCCCTGCTGCCATCTTCTTCTTCTTCATCTTCTTCTTCTTTTTTTTCTTCTTCTTCTTCTTCTTCTTCTTCTTCTTCTTCTTCTTCTTCTTCTTCTTCTATGTTCCTTCAGGGAATCTTGTTCATAGAGCACAGCATAATAAAAGAAGTCAGACTTGTTTGTTCTACATTTGTTCACCTGATAAAGAAACAAAACAGGGGAATCTTTATCAAGGAACAAAGCATACTAGAACAAGTCAAACTTCTTCCATCTGCTGAGTCCATCTTGCAGAATATTCTTTAGGTATCTAGAATAGATATGGAACCGCCGCCATCCTGTTTTTTCCCTGCTGCCATCTTCTTCTTCTTCTTCTTCTACTTCTTCTTCTATGTACCTTCAGGGAATCTTGTTCATGGAGCACAGCATAATAAAAGAAGTCAGACTTGTTTGTTCTGCATTTGTTCACCTGATAAAGAAACAGTACAGGTGAATCTTTATCAAGGAACAAAACATACTAGAACAAGTCAGACTTCTTCCATCTGCTGAGTCCATCTTGCAGAATATTCTTTAGGTATCTAGAATAGATTGGGAACAGATGCCATCCTGTTTTTTCCCTACTGCCATCTTCTTATTGTTGTTCTTCTTCATCTTCTTCTATGTACCTTCAGGGAATCTTGTTCATAAAACACAGCATAATAAAAGAAGTCAGACTTGTTTGTTCTACATTTGCTCACCTGATAAAAAAACAGTACAAGTGAATATTTATCAAGGAACAAAGCATACCAGAACAAGTCAGACTTATTCCATCTGCTGAGTCCATCTTGCAGAATATCCTATAGGTATCTAGAATAGATTGGGAACAGCCGCCATCCTGTTTTTTCCCTGCTGACATCTTCTTCTTCTTCTTCTTCTTCTTCCCCTTCTTCTTCTTCTTCTTCTTCTTCTTCTTCTATGTACCTTCAGGGAATCTTGTTCATAGAGCACAGCATAATAAAAGAAGTCAGACTTGTTTGTTCTACATTTGTTCACCTGATAAAGAAACAGTACAAGTGAATCTTTATCAAGGATCAAAGCATACCAGAACAAGTCAGACTTCTTCCATCTGCTGAGTCCATCTTGTAGAATATCCTTTAGGTATCTAGAATAGACTGGGAACAGCCGCCATCCTGGTTTTTCCCTGCTGCCATCTTCTTCTTCTTCTTCTTCTTCTTCTTCTATGTACCTTCAGGGAATCTTGTTCATAGAGCACAGCATAATATAAGAAGTCAGACTTGTTTGTTCTATATTTGTTAACCGGATAAAGAAACAGTACAAGTGAATCTTTATCAAGGATCAAAGCATACCAGAACAAGTCAGACTTCTTCCATCTGCTGAGTCCATCTTGTAGAATATCCTTTAGGTATCTAGAATAGATTGGGAACAGCCGCCATCCTGTTTTTTCCCTGCTGCCATCATCTTCTTCTTCTTCTTCTCCTTCTTCTTTTTCTATATACATTCAGGGAATCTTGTTCATAGAGCACAGCATAATAAAAGAAGTCAGACTTGTTTGTTCTACATTTGTTCACCTGATAAAGAAACAGTACATGTGAATCTTTATCAAGTAACAAAGCCTACTAGAACAAGTCAGACTTCTTCCCTCTGCTGAGTCCATCTTGCAGAATATCCTTTAGGTATCTAGAATAGATTGGGAACAGCCGCTATCCTGTTTTTTCCCTGCTGCCATCGTCTTCTTCTTCTTCTTCTCCTTCTTCTTTTTCTATGTACATTCAGGGAATCTTGTTCATAGAGCACAGCATAATAAAAGAAGTCAGACTTGTTTGTTCTACATTTGTTCACCTTATAAAGAAACAGTACATGTGAATCTTTATCAAGGAACAAAGCATACTAGAACAAGTCAGACTTCTTCCATCTGCTGAGTCTATCTTGTAGAATATCCTTTAGATATCTAGAATAGACTGGGAACAGACGCCATCTTGTTTTTTCCCTGCTGCCATCTTCTCTTTTTGGATATTTTAGTTTTTATATATAATTTTTTCTTTGGTATATAGTCTCTTTCTATCTACCTCCAGGGAATATTGTTCACAAGGCACAGCATATTAAAAGAAGTCAGACTTGTTTGTTCTGCATTTTTTCACCTGATAAAGAAACAGTACAGGTGAATCTTTATCAAGGAATAAAGCATACTAGAACAAGTCAGACTTCTTCCATCTGCTGAGTCCATCTTGCAGAATATCCTTTAGGTATCTAGAATAGATTGGGAACAGCCGCCATCCTGTTTTTTCCCTGCTGCCATCTTCTTCTTCTTATTCTTCTTCTTCATCTTCTTCTTCTTCCATGTGCCTTCAGGGAATATTGTTCATAGAGCACAGCATAATAAAAGAAGTCAGACTTGTTTGTTCTACATTTGTTCACCTGATGAAGAAACAGTACAAGTGAATCTTTATCAAGGAACAAAGCATACTAGAACAAGTCAGACTTCTTCCATCTGCTGAGTCCATCTTGTAGAATATCCTATAGGTATCTAGAATAGATTGGGAACAGCCGCCATCCTGTTTTTTCCATGCTGACATCTTCTTCTTCTTCTTCTTCTTCTTCTTCTTCTTCTACTTCTTCTTCTATGTACCTTCAGGGAATCTTGTTCATAGAGCACAGCATAATGAAAGAAGTCAGACTTGTTTGTTCTAAATTTGTTCACCTGATAAAGAAACAGTACAAGTGAATCTTTATCAAGGAACAAAGCATACTAGAACAAGTCAGACTTCTTCCATCTGCTGAGTCCATCTTGCAGAATATCCTTTAGGTATCTAGAATAGATTGGGAACAGCCGCCATTCAGTTTTTTCCCTGCTGCCATCTTCTTCTTCTTCTTCTTCTTCTTCTTCTTCTTATTCTTCTTCTTCTTCTTCTTCTTCTATGTACCTTCAGGGAATCTTGTTCATAGAGCACAGCATAATGAAAGAAGTCAGACTTGTTTGTTCTAAATTTGTTCACCTGATAAAGAAACAGTACAAGTGAATCTTTATCAAGGAACAAAGCATACTAGAACAAGTCAGACTTCTTCCATCTGAAGAGTCCATCATGCAGAATATCCTTTAAGTATCTAGAATAGATTGGGAACCGCCGCCATCCTGTTTTTTCCCTGCTGCCATCTTCTTCTTTTTCTTCTTCTTCTTCTTCTTCTTCTTCTATGTACCTTCAAGGAATCTTGTTCATAGAGCACAGCATAATAAAAGAAGTCAGACATGTTTGTTCTACATTTGTTCACCTGATAAAGAAACAGTACAAGTGAATCTTTATTAAGGAACAAAGCATACTAGAACAAGTCAGACTTCTTCCATCTGCTGAGTCCATCTTGCAGAATATCATTTAGGTTTCTAGAATAGATTGGGAACAGCCGTCATCCTGGTTTTTCCCTGCTGCCATCTTCTTCTTCTTCTTCTTCTTCTTCTTTTTCTTCTATGTACCTTCAGGGAATCTTGTTCATAGAGCACAGCATAATAAAAGAAGTCAGACTTGTTTGTTCTACATTTGTTCACCTGATAAGGAAACAGTACAGGTGAATCTTTATCAAGGAACAAAGCATACTAGAATTAGTCAGACTTCTTCCATCTGCTGAGTCCATCTTGCAGAATATCCTTTAGGTATCTAGAATAGATTGGGAACAGCCGCCATTCTGTTTTTTCCCTGCTGCATCTTCTTCTTCTTCTTCTTCTTCTTCTTCTTCTATGTACCTTCAGGGAATCCTGTTCATAGAGCACAACATAATAAAAGAAGTCAGACTTGTTTGTTCCACAGTTGTTCACCTGATAAAGAAATAGTACAAGTGAATCTTTATCAAGAAACAAAGCATACTAGCACAAGTCAGACTTCTCCCATCTGCTGAGTCCATCTTGTAGAATATCCTTTAGGTATCTAGAATAGATTGGGAACAGCCGCCATCCCGTTTTTTCCCTGCTGACATTTTCTTCTTCTTCTTCTTATTCTTCTTCTTCTTCTTCTTCTTCTTCTTCTTCTATGTACCTTCAGGGAATCTTGTTCATAGAGCACAGCATAATAAAAGAAGTCAGACTTGTTTGTTCTACATTTGTTCACCTGATAAAGAAACAGTACAAGTGAATTTTTATCGAGGAACAAAGCATACCAGAACAAGTCAGACTTCTTCCATCTGCTGAGTCCATCTTGTAGAATATCCTTTAGGTATCTAGAATAGACTGGGAACAGCCACCATCCTGGTTTTTCCCTGCTGCCATCTTCTTCTTCTTCTTCTTCTTCTTCTTCTTCTTCTTCTTCTTCTATGTACCTTCAGGGAATCTTGTTCATAGAGCACAGCATAATATAAGAAGTCAGACTTGTTTGTTCTACATTTGTTCACCGGATAAAGAAACAGTACAAGTGAATCTTTATCAAGGAACAAAGCGTACTAGAACAAGTCAGACTTCTTCCATCTGCTGAGTCCATCTTGTAGAATATCCTTTAGGTATCTGGAATATATTGGGAACAGCCGCCATCCTGTTTTTTCCCGGCTGCCATCTTCTTCTTCTTCTTTTTCTTCTTCTTCTTCTTCTATGTACCTTCAGGAAATCTTGTTCATAGAGCACAGCATAATAAATGAAGTCAGACTTGTTTGTTCTACATTTGTTCACCTGATAAAGAAACAGTACAAGTGAATCTTTATCAAGGAACAAAGCATACTAGAACAAGTCAGACTTCTTCCCTCTGCTGAGTCCATCTTGCAGAATATCCTTTAGGTATCTAGAATAGATTGGGAACAGCCGCCATCCTGTTTTTTCCCTGCTTCCATCGTCTTCTTCTTCTTCTTCTCCTTCTTGTTTTTCTATGTACATTCAGGGAATCTTGTTCATAGAGCACAGCATAATAAAAGAAGTCAGACTTGTTTGTTCTGCATTTGTTCACCTGATAAAGAAACAGTACATGTGAATCTTTATCAAGGAACAAAGCATACTAGAACAAGTCAGACTTCTTGCATCTGCTGAGTCTATCTTGTAGAATATCCTTTAGATATCTAGAATAGACTGGGAACAGACGCCATCTTGTTTTTTCCCTGCTGCCATCTTCTCTTTTTGGATATTTTAGTTTTTATATATAATTTTTTCTTTGGTATATAGTCTTTTTCAATCTACCTTCAGGGAATATTGTTCACAGGGCATAACATATTAAAAGAAGTCAGACTTGTTTGTTCTGCATTTGTTCACCTGATAAAGAAACAGTACAGGTGAATCTTTATCAAGGAATAAAGCATACTAGAACAAGTCAGACTTCTTCCATCTGCTGAGTCCATCTTGCAGAATATCCTTTAGGTATCTAGAATAGATTGGGAACAGCCGCCATCCTGTTTTTTCCCTGCTGCCATCTTCTTCTTCTTCTTCTTCTTCCATGTACCTTCAGGGAATATTGTTCATAGAGCACAGCATAATAAAAGAAGTCAGACTTGTTTGTTCTGCATTTGTTCACCTGACAAAGAAACAGTACAAGTGAATCTTTATCAAGGAACAAAGCATACTAGAACAAGTCAGACTTCTTCCATCTGCTGAGTCCATCTTGTAGAATATCCTATAGGTATCTAGAATAGATTGGGAACAGCCGCCATCCTGTTTTTTTCCTGCTGCCATCTTCTTCTTCTTCTTCTTCTTCTTCTTCTTCTTCTTCTTCTTCTTCTTCTTCTTCTACTTCTTCTTCTATGTACCTTCAGGGAATCTCGTTCATAGAGCACAGCATAATAAATGAAGTCAGACTTGTTTGTTCTACATTTGTTCACCTGATAAAGAAACAGTACAAGTGAATCTTTATCAAGGAACAAAGCATACTAGAACAAGTCAGACTTCTTCCATCTGCTGAGTCCATCTTGCAGAATATCCTTTAGGTATCTAGAATAGATTGGGAACAGCCGCCATTCAGTTTTTTCCCTGCTTCCATCTTCTTCTTCTTCTTCTTCTTCTTCTTCTTCTTCTTCTTCTTCTTCTTCTTCTTCTTCTATGTACCTTCAGGGAATCTTGTTCATAGAGCACAGCATAATAAAAGAAGTCAGAATTGTTTGTTCTACATTTTTTCACCTGATAAAGAAACAGTACAAGTGAATCTTTATCAAGGAACAAAGCATACTAGAACAAGTCAGACTTCTTCCATCTGCTGAGTCCATCTTGTGGAATATCCTATAGGTATCTAGAATAGATTGGGAACAGCCGCCATCCTTTTTTTTCCCTGCTGCATCTTCTTCTTTTTCTTCTTCTTCTTCTTCTTCTCTTGGAATTTTTTATTTTTTTTTTATGTTTTTTTTTTTTTATATATTTTTTGGGGATTTTTTTAGTATCTATATTTCTTTTGGATTTTTGTTTTCCAAGTTTTTCCATTCACTTTTTAGTCGTCGCTATTGACTTCCTCTTTCAACTGATTCATCAAATCTGCCAATTCCATAACTACCTCATGAGTATCACCAATCTGTCCAGTCTTTGCCAAAAGTGTCTGCTTTAGACTTTTCATTTCCTTTTTCAGACTATGCACTTCACTTTCTGTCTCTTTTCTTATTCTTCTTTCCTCTATTAGCTCTTTATCAAGCCTTTTGCTCTCTTCCTCTCTCCTTAGAAGTTCTCTCTTTTGAAGTTTCACTATATCATCAATTTCCCTCCTAAGATCACCTTTTTGTTTCGCTCCCATTACATTTACCCTCCTAATTTCTGCATAATCATCACCTTTAGTAGCAGAATCTCCATCTGTTCTTAGGCTATTTGCTTCTTGGTATTCTTTAAGTTCCTTTTCAATGTTGTCACTTTTCCAGACGTTTTCATTTTGTTCTGATAATTCCTTTTCTATTATTTGTGTTATCCTTGCCAAAGACATGTTCTTGGCATTCCTATTAAGATTTTCTCTAAAGTCTTGAGATTGTCCACGAAGTTGGCCTTCTTCCTTTATGTTTTTTCGTATGATATTTTCAAAATATTCGATACGCCTCTTCACGATGCCTTCTTCTATTTCCTCCAAGTTAACCTTGTGTTTCTTTCCTGTTTTCTCCTCTTTCAAAGCCTCTTGTCTTACTTCAACAGGCACATACACTTTGTCTATATTTTCGTGGGAGATTTCATCCTGTGCAATTTTTCTAATCCTTCTTAAGGCCACTTCTTTTGCTTCCCTCCTAAGATGCTTTCTCTCGTCCTGAGGTTTTCCTTCAAGATCACCTTTTTGTTTCTCTCCAATTACATTTACCCTCCTAATTTCTGCATAATCATCACCTTTAGTAGCAGAATCTCCATCTGTTCTTAGGCTATTTGCTTTTTGGTATTGTTTAAGTTCCTTTTCAATGTTGTCACTTTTCCAGACATTTTCATTTTGTTCTGACAATTCCTTTTCTATTATTTGTGTTATCCTTGCCAAAGACATGTTCTTGGCATTCCTATTAAGATTTTCTCTAAAGTCTTGAGACTGTCCACGAAGTTGGCCTTCTTCCTTTATGTTTTTTCGTATGATATTTTCAAAATATTCGATACGCCTCTTCACGATGCCTTCTTCTATTTCCTCCAAGTTAACCTTGTGTTTCTTTCCTGTTTTCTCCTCTTTCAAAGCCTCTTGTCTTACTTCAACAGGCACATACACTTTGTCTATATTTTCGTGGGAGATTTCATCCTGTGCAATTTTTCTAATCCTTCTTAAGGCCACTTCTTTTGCTTCCCTCCTAAGATGCTTTCTCTCGTCCTGAGGTTTTCCTTCAAGATCACCTTTTTGTTTCTCTCCAATTACATTTACCCTCTTAATTTCTGCATAATCATCACCTTCAGTAGCAGAATCTCCATCTGTTCTTAGGCTATTTGCTTTTTGGTATTCTTTAAGTTCCTTTTCAATATTGTCACTTTTCCAGACATTTTCATTTTGTTCTGACAATTCCTTTTCTATTATTTGTGTTATCCTTGCCAAAGACATGTTCTTGGCATTCCTATTAAGATTTTCTCTAAAGTCTTGAGATTGTCCACGAAGTTGGCCTTCTTCCTTTATGTTTTTTCGTATGATATTTTCAAAATATTCGATACGCCTCTTCACGATGCCTTCTTCTATTTCCTCCAAGTTAACCTTGTGTTTCTTTCCTGTTTTCTCCTCTTTCAAAGCCTCTTGTCTTACTTCAACAGGCACATACACTTTGTCTATATTTTCGTGGGAGATTTCATCCTGTGCAATTTTTCTAATCCTTCTTAAGGCCACTTCTTTTGCTTCCCTCCTAAGATGCTTTCTCTCGTCCTGAGGTTTTCCTTCAAGATCACCTTTTTGTTTCTCTCCAATTACAGTTACCCTCCTAATTTCTGCATAATCATCACCTTTAGTAGCAGAATCTCCATCTGTTCTTAGGCTATTTGCTTTTTGGTATTCTTTAAGTTCCTTTTCAATGTTGTCACTTTTCCAGACATTTTCATTCTGTTCTGACAATTCCTTTTCTATTATTTGTGTTATCCTTGCCAAAGACATGTTCTTGGCATTCCTATTAAGATTTTCTCTAAAGTCTTGAGATTGTCCACGAAGTTGGCCTTCTTCCTTTAAGTTTTTTCGTATGATATTTTCAAAATATTCGATACGCCTCTTCACGATGCCTTCTTCTATTTCCTCCAAGTTAACCTTGTGTTTCTTTCCTGTTTTCTCCTCTTTCAAAGCCTCTTGCCTTTCTTCAACAGGCACATAAACTTTGTCTATATTTTCGTGGGAGATCTCATCCTGTGCAATTTTTCTAATCCTTCTTAAGGCCACTTCTTTTGCTTCCCTCCTAAGATGCTTTCTCTCGTCCTGAGGTTTTCCTTCAAGATCACCTTTTTGTTTATCTTCGAAACCCTGTGTGCTGAGCTTATCTTCTTCTCTCTGTAGTTGAGACTCCCTTAGTCTACTCACTTCCTTCCTCGGAGAATCGTTTTCTTCCTGGACTTCCTGAAATTTCCTCTCCGGGGATAGTTTATTGTTCCTCAGTTCATCGTTCTTGCGTTTGTCTTGGTCAGCTTTCTTCCTGAAAGACGCCAGCTCTTGGTCCCCCTGAAGAAGGTCGTCATCTAGATTTGACATTTGGTCATTTATCTCCCCGAGCTTTTGTTGGTAAGCATAAACCTCCTTTACGAGGTCATTTTGCTGATAATCCTTTCTTCCCTCCTCTTCATCATCATTGCTATTTGAGGTGGAATTTTCCAGTGACGATATTTCTTTCTGATCTGCCACGCACTCCACCCACTCTTCCATTTCGCTGATGGAGCAATTGTCAAATTCCTTGTTTAACGGGATGAGCAGAGTGTCCATGGAGCAACCACTTTCGTTTCCATAGCAACCTGCAAACCAGTCTAGAAGTTTCCTGAAGGGGGATCTCACCGTAAGCACCCCATTAGAAACTAAAAACCCGATGGTGAGAGCCATGCTTAGGGCATCTGTCTGTGGGGTGCCTCCCTCCCCCGTAAGGATCTTAGACGCGAAACACTTACAGTATTTGGTGTTCGTACCCGAACTCTGGCTGGTCTGAACTATGGGTCTTTGGAAAGGGTTGGCACCGATCTCCCTCATGAGATCAAAGTCCATCACACTTACCTTTGGAGCTCGTCCTACGGTAGCTAAATCGATCATAACGTTTTCCGGGTGGACGTAATTGTAGCAGTAACCTTCGGCATGGAAATCCTGCAGGATTCCAACCAGTGCTATCAAGACACGAAGTACCTGCTCCTTGGTCGGTCGCTCGATCCTTGCCCAGTCCCACAGGGTCATTTGGTGACGTGACACGATG
>NC_090757.1:69964059-69976559 GCF_036898095.1 Palaemon carinicauda
GTTTCTCAGGTGATAGTTACACACTTTCACTGTGTTCACAATTTGGTCCCTCCTTGACAAATTACAATCTATCAGTACACCCAAATTTTTCACACCAGGCACAATCCCAACTTCAGCATCACCAATTTCTATACTTTGAATTAACTGGTAATTCTTCAAAGCCACCTTTGTGCCAAAGAACATACATTCAGTTTTATCATCATTTAATTTGAGCCTTTTCCTCTGCATCCATGTTTTTATTTCAGTCATTATCTCATCAATTTTCTTCTCTGTATCTTGTGTTGTTGAAATTGAGAGGTAAAACTGAGTATCATCTGCATATAGTTTAAAGCCCACTTTTTGTTTTTTCAAGATGTGTGATAGCTCGATAGTATATATGTTAAACAAGATAGGGCCCAGAACACTACCCTGTGGTACACCCTTCATAAGAATTCTCTCGTTGGATCAGTTTCCAGAAACTTCTACAATAGTCTTCCTGTTCACTAAGTAACTTCGCAAAAATTTCAGTGCTTCCTCAGTCACTCCAATAGACTTTAAGTCGTCAAGTAAGTACTCGTGCACAACAGTGTCAAAAGCAGTACTAAGATCTAACATAATCAAAATTCCACACTTTCCCTCATCAAGAAGACCTATCATATCATTCATTATTGAGCATAAGGTAGTATCTGTAGAATGATTAGCTCTCTAGGCCGATTGATTTTCCGGGAATACCTCTAACTCATCAATATGCGCCCATAATTGCTCACTTATGACTTTTTCAATAAGCTTTGACATGTAGGATAAATTTGAAATGGGCCTATATGAATTTACCTCGTTTACATCACCTTTTCCTTTGTAAATTGGTTTGATCAACGCAGTTTTTTCACAGCTAGGAAAACAGGATTGTGATATACTTAGGTTAATTATGTTCAAGTAAATATTATATACAACTTGTTTGTTTGGAGCTTCACTTATTGAACTGTTTGGGAAAGGGTCGTTTCCACAATATGTATTCTTCATCTCTCTCATAACTTTTAACAAGTCGCTCATATTTATATTTATTCCCTTAAATTTTGTTAACTTCTTTCCCTCCTTCACTGGCATAGCTGACTGTCCTTCCAAGTGATTTTGGGGGAAACCTCTATAGATTTTATCAATGTTTTCATTGAAGAATATAGCAAAGCTCTCTGCACAAACATTGTCAGGCAAGACATATTTTTTCTTTAATCCCATCAAATCATCAAGGTTTTTGTGAAAGTCCTTCATCTTATTGTTTTTTTTACATTCGCCGTTGTAGAATTTCCTTTTTTTTTTTTCTAACAGGATGTTATAGTCATTTCTGGCCTTATTATATAGATTTCTGGCTTGTAAGGATTTGGCTCCATCTTACGTCTGTGTCTTTTTGCCTTTAATAGCTCACTATTATACCATCTGACATTTTCGCATACAACTATTTATTTGTTCTTTATGGGACACATGGTATCGTACATTTTTCCAAAATTGTCGTTGTATTTCTTGGTATAATACCCAACACATTCTCTGTCTACCATATGTTCACATTGTGTGTTCACACAAGACATTTGCGCTACACTAGCTTCAATAAAATTCTCAGCATCAAAATTTTCCCGTTCCCTATTTGTGATCCATTTTTTCAATACTCTGGCGCAATTTATATTAACATCAAAGGTGATGAGGTTATGTGTTTTTGAGATCTCAAAGTCTGGTTCCACTTCAAGGTTTTTTATTAGATCTGAGTCTTTTCCACATATGACCAAGTCGAGTGTATGACCACCTAATGACGTTGATACCAAAACACTGTTTATTAAATTAAACATCTCAAATACTTCCTTGAGTTCTTGAGCCTTATTATCATTTTCATCATCTACCCAACAATTAAAGTCACCACCAATTAATGTATTTTTAATATTGTCCACCACACCCACAAGAATACTAAATTCTTTAATGAATTTCCTCATATAACTCCCTGGTGGTCTATATAATGATATTATTTTCAATACCTTATTGTTTGTTGTGAGTTTTAAACAGATATATTCAAACGTTTCAAATACTATTTCATTCATGATAGAAACCCTAGAGAAGGTTTTCGACACAAAGACACCCACTCCTCCACCAGTTTTGTCCTTTCTTGGTACGTGGTAGAAATCGTGAGTACACGGCGTCATCTCCTGATTCTTTGAGTTATCACTAATATTTCCCTGCAACCAAGTTTCCGTTAATAAGCATAAATCTAATTCCATTTCGTTAATAAGATTTCTAATCTTTATGGTTTTATTCCCCACCGATTGAATATTTATCAGACCACACTTAACCAATCGGCTAGACTCCATGATCGGTTCCATTTTTTATCCTGGTAAGCTCCTCCTTGTATACTTTACAGTTATCATTATATGTCTTATTATTTGTTATCATTGTAATTCCTCACTGTGCAGTTATGACACTTTAACGTATTCACAGTACAATCCGTGGTTCGATGATCCTGGCTACACTTGGCACATACCTGAGTCTTGCTACAATTTTCGGCAGTATGACCAGATTCCTGGCATTTATAACACTGAAATACATTGTAGGAATCATAAATTTTGCAGCATCCTCCAAGCGTGGTATATACTCTGTCATCCCTTTTACGTAAGACTTTCCTGATAGTTTGACTACACTTTATAATGACATGTAATTTACCGCTTTGTCTTGATTTAAACTTCCTGATCAATTTAAAGTCCTCTTCATTTTCACATATATCATTCAACCATTCATTCTTGTCCATTATACTGGCAATTATATCATCTTCATTTTCATCAATATTGCAGACCTTGATCTTCGGTTAAAGTAGATCCTTTTTATCTACTTCTACCTTAATGTCATTCTTGACCTCTTCTAAGTCATTTTTAGCCTTTTCTAACCCAGCATTATCCGCAAAATTAACTGCCAAGTGGCCTTGTTTAGAGGTTTTGACCTGTTCGACATTCGTGGTTATCTTCTTCATGATAGTTTTCTTGATCTCTGGCAATTATATCATCTTCATTTTCATCAATATTGCAGACCTTGATCTTCGGTTAAAGTAGATCCTTTTTATCTACTTCTACCTTAATGTCATTCTTGACCTCTTCTAAGTCATTTTTAGCCTTTTCTAACCCAGCATTATCCGCAAAATTAACTGCCAAGTGGCCTTGTTTAGAGGTTTTGACCTGTTCGACATTCGTGGTTATCTTCTTCATGATAGTTTTCTTGATCTCTGAAGCCTTCGTATTTTCCTCCGTAGTTTTTATAACCAAAGTGTTTCTTGATTTCAACTTACTTGCATATGTGGTCTTGGTCACATTCTCTTGTTCGTATTCCATAAGTTTCTCTTTCAGCTCAACAATTTCTTAACGCATATCAGTGTATTGAGCAGTTATCATATCCATAAAACCAGACATCTGTTGTTGTACATTTACCTTCATCTCTTCTATATTGATGCTTAGTCTCATCATGTCTTCCCATGATTGCCTGGCCCATGAACCATTGGGATTTGCAGTCTCGACACATCTTGGACATTTATAAATTATGTTCCTGCTTTGTAAAAGAGTACTTGTACCATCCCTTAAATTAGAGCAAGCTTCTTCATTATGGTACCATCTTCGGCATTCATTGCATTGTATCCCATCAGCGACATAGGACTCACAGTGCCCACACATGCCATGATTGCCTAAGTCATCACATTCTCCATTAGCTGCTGCCATTATATTTTCCTCTTTTCCTTGGAGTACCGTGTCGATTTCAGTCACAAATAGATCGAAATCCTTCACGGGATTAAATTTTTCTTTTCGTTTTCTAGAGAAAGGCATATTGAGTCATTTCTCAATGACTTTTCAAGTAGCCCCGCCCCAACACAAAAATGCTGGGTCAGGCCTTTCGCTACAGACCTCACATACAAGGAAACCACTGATTTTTAACACTATATTTCACTAATATCAATACTAGCAAACACCTACAAAGAGATTTTTCATAGTATAAACAACGAGATACACGATGATTCCGTTTAAAGCCAGTTTCGATACAGAGCATTAAAACACACGTCCACACCTAAAGAAAAGAAAATCCTAATAAAATTTAAAATATCGTGTTATTTACATTATTATTCATTTATTAATAATTTAAAATGATATTTTAATATAATTTAAATTAATGACAACTTTTTAATATTCAAGTTTGGCCGGATTTAGTTTACAAGGTAACTTACATCTCTGTTGTAAAAACAGGATGCTATAAGACCAAAGTCCCAAACAAGAAAAATTAGCCCAGTGAGGAAACGAAATAAGAACGTAAGCAAACTACAAAAGAGGTAGTGAACAACTAAAATAAAACACTTTAGGAACAGTAAAAACATATAAATAGATCTTTCATATATAAACTATAAACAGAGGCTAAAGGTAGAGGGTTGGACTCTTAATACCCCATATGTAATCCAGTTCAAATGAATACTTAACAAAAGAGGCGGCAATAGAGCGACCTCCTCGAAAGAATTGATTGAACCACCTGCATGAAAACACAGAAGCAAGAAGCAATTTCATATTTTTATCGAAGTCTATCATCTAGAAAATTATTTTGTACAAGGTTGCTTTTAGGTTATAACAGAGGGACGAGATGAATGCCATTACTTTTATTGAACAGATAATGAGTTTATATGTAAGCAGTTCCGAGCAAGAATTTCACAAAAATTAAAACAGGCTAATGCATAGAAAGGCAAACTTAAACAGGTACTGTTATTGGTCCAGGGGTAGAGAGAGATATACAAAAAAAGGAAATAGCGTTACAGTCTACGAGCATGTGAAATATATGCGGTACATGGCTTTCCCCTAGAAAAGACATACATGCGTCCTTTTCTTGACAGGTGTCGTGCAGGCAGGTCATTAGGCAATCAACAGAGACCCAGTCTTCTTTGCCATGAATTTCAACTAAAAAAGCTGTCGGTATGCGAAGGATCACGAGGAAAGGGCCAGTGTCAGAGGGCGTTAGCAGAGGCTTGCTAGTGTCGTTGCATATGAAAATATGCGATGCTTTATGCAAATCTGTCAGTATGTGTTGCTATGCTGGGGGCTTGTAAGTCTGATGGCATGGAGGAAATTTTCCCACAAAAGGACGAAGGCGCTAGATATTATTGGAGGAGGATGAAGACAAAAAAAAAATCAGCAAGGACGACCATCGGGTTGCTATGCACCATTTGAGCTGCCAAGACACCCAGGGCGTCTTTAGTAGTGGTACTTAGTCTCA
Source organism: Palaemon carinicauda (assembly GCF_036898095.1). NCBI lineage: Eukaryota > Metazoa > Arthropoda > Malacostraca > Decapoda > Palaemonidae > Palaemon > Palaemon carinicauda. Next base: position 69,969,307 of record NC_090757.1, read on the forward strand.
GGAGAACCCAGGAAGCTTAATAAACCAGTTTGAGTCATTGGGACATCAAAACTGCTTTGAGGGTGAAATGAAAACGTTCAAATACGCAGTTGGCTGCAGGGTTGTAATTGGTGGTAGGTGATGTAGGGTGATGCACAAGACATAGGCTTATGACATCCACAATTAAGAGGGGAAAGTGATACCCCTGTCAGAAGTAACATGCTCAGGGATATCAAATCTCGTTATCCACCCTGTGCGTAAGGCGAATGTACATGAGCCAATCACTCAAGTTTGCAAGGGAAGGGTTTAAGGACAATTAAGTGGAGCAATCAATGACTGTAAACAGGTAACAATACCCTAGTGATGTGGGTAAGGGATCGACTACGTGGACGGGAATGTGGGCAAAATGACACTGAGGTTGAGGGAAGGTGCCCACCCATGGAATCAGTGTGTCGATGCACTGTTCAAGTTTGGCATGAAGTACAGGCGAGGACCCAATCCATAGTATCCTTAGTAATGCTGTGCAAAATGAACTTCATCTTCAGTAGCTGTGTAATACATCAGTATGATGTATGAGAAAGAATATAAAAAAATCAAACACCTGTCAGCGCATGGGTGCAGGTAACCATGGTCGTGGTCTACCAGTACTGATGTCACAAAATAGAATGGCTTTGGAGTTATCGAAGGCAACACCTTCCATATGGGGGAGATGTGCAGAATGTCCTGCAAGCTCTGTACTCTGGTTCTTTTTGTTGGGCTTCTGCCCAGACGTTGTAATCCAATCCCGGTTAAATGACAGCCAACGTGCTTCTTGACATGGCATTGACAATGGAATTCATTTTCCCAGGGATCTGTAGACAGTTTCAACAGTATTCAGACATGATGGAAAGATGTCGTCATTGGTGGGCGGACTAGGCATTGAACTGTTGAGTGAAGATTTGCACCAGAGGCATGTGGTCCATTTTAATGATGAAGAGCGCATCTTCTAAGAAAAGGTGGAAGTGATAGACAGCCATATGCACCACTATCAATTCACAGTCGAAAGTAGAGTAGCCGGATTCTGCCCTGGAAAGTTTTCTACTGAAGAAGACCAAAGGGCAAGGCGAGCTGTTGACCAACTGCTCGAATACAAGAGTGGTTGATAGGGGATTCTTTGCGTTGTAGAAGGCTGCTTCTTCATGGGAACCCCACTTCAGAACTTTTGGCTTGCCCTTGAGGGAAGCATAGAGGGGGTAGATGGCTGGAAAGAAACAGTGATAATGTCTGATCATGCCCAAGAATTGTTGCATTGTTTGACAGTTGAGGAGGTAAGGAAGTTTGGAAAGCATGCTACCTTCTCGGGGAGAAGGTGGACTCCTTCAAGAATGATGTGGTGCCCTAGGTACATCACTTTGTTGGCGTCAAAGGTTCACTTGTCGAATTGGACAACAAGGCCAGTCTGTTGTAGGCAGATGAGAATAATGTGTAGGGGATTGAGGTTTTCCTCTTTGGAGGAAGAGAACAAATGTGTGTCATCCACGTAAAATATGCAGAAGGGGAGGTCCACTAAGATGCCCTCCATAAGGCGTTGAAAAGTAGTCCCAACATTATGAATGCCAAAACATTAGTAATTGAAGGTGTAGGTAGCTAATTGGGTGATAATGGCACTTTTGGGGATGTCTTCTGAGTTCATGGGTACTTGATAATACCACTTCAATATGTTCAGCGTGGAGAAACTTTTCACTTGGTCAAAGTAGGTGGTAATGTTGGCAATGTTTAGAAGGGGGTAGTGATCTGGGTCCATCTGCATGTTCAGATGCCTGTAATCCCCACAAGGGTCCAGAGTGCCATCATTCTTCAGGATGATGTGTAATGACAATGACCATGAGCTTGAGGCCTTTTGGCAAAGGCCCATTTCTTCTATGTCGGCAAACATTTGTTTCATGGCTGCCAAACACTTCGGTGCCAGATGCCTGACTCTGGAAAACATTGTTGGTCCCATCATCTTGTTATGGTAAAAAATACCGTGTTTGGCGGAGTTCTGGAAGGCAGACTTCCGTGTACGACGTAGGGAGGTCAGTGTAGGCATCAGTAGGTGTGCTGATGTGAAGAGCGAGGTCGAAGGGGGCGGAGTGAAGAGGTGTAGACTAGTGAGAGTCTACCTTGATTAACTTTCGGTAAGAAACATCAACCAGGAGGAGGAAATGGTGGAAGAAATCTTCATCGAGGATTGGCAATGTGACGTCAGCAACGAAAAACTTCCATTGATATTTCGGGCTCCAAAACGATAATGTGAGGTTCTCGTACCCATGTGTGGGGATAACAGATCCATTGGCAGCTACCAGGCAGATGTCAGCAAGCTTAGAATGATCCCACCGTGTTCGGGAGAGTGGCCTTGGTAAAAGGGAACGGCAAGCCCCAGTGTCTACCAAAAAATCGCAAACCCATAACCATTATGTAAAAAGAAAAGATTCGTGATAAGGTAGGCCACCGCCACAAGCAATGGCCAAATTATACATTTTTTGGCCACTGACAATTATTCGCATATCTTTTCACAGCAGCAGTAAATCTGGAGCGGTAGTAACATAACTGCAACCGATGGGCATCAGTAAATGGCAGGACAGGTCGTTATTAGGGGTGTGAGCGACGGGTAGTAGCATATGTTGGTGGTTGACGGCTTTGTCACCACTCCGGCACATCACAAGGTGGGCGTCTGTGTCATACCACATTCCAACCTACCACATTCACGTCAGCTTCAGTTGATGTTCAATAATCGTCCTTTTCGTCAGGAGTGGAAGCATTGATAGAGGTCTTGAAGGTGGTTAAGTGGCTGTCTATAAGGGCTTCAACTTTATTTATCATGGCCTTCATGAGCAAAATATCCACATCATGGATGACAGGACGCGCATTCTCGCATAGGCATCATACCCAAAGGGCACAAAGCAGTTTCTCCTTCAGAGGAGAGCCATTTGCAGGAGGTTGCAGGCGAGCGATACTGGTCATTTCATTGAGAGTGAGCAAAGCCTTATGGTCCCCAAACGGTTACTGAGAGAGCTAGAAAAGCTTGGCTATACGGGCAGCTGGCGAAGGTGAATACTGCTCCAGGAGTTATATTTTGACGTCATCGCACGCTATCCAGGTGTTTCCTTGATTACAAAAAAATTAGAGATATCCGGGAAAGTGTCCTCGGTGATCAAAGCGAGGACATAGTCTGCTTCGGTGCTTGAGCGAGTCACATCCTTGATTTGAAAGTGAACCTTAGCACACAGAAACCAAGTGAATGCCTTTATACTGGCGAAGGGTGGTAGTTTCGTGAGTGTGGCGTGCATAGAAGAGTAATAGTCCATGGGCCAGAAAGGGAAACCCTCCCCCCCCCCTAGGGAACTTTCACAACCCCCCTAGTTTTCTTCCTTAGGGTGTCCTTTATGCATATCCGGGTGTTTTCAAACATATAAATTTGGCAAAAATGCAAAATTATCACTTTTTGTACAAACCGCACGCCAAATTTTCACATTCTCAGCCACACTTACTTTGTGTCGCTTTATTGGCTCTAACTTCCTTAATATCCAAACTAAGTAAACATTTTTGGTACCAACATCATGCTAAGACCAAGTGCTACAAAATGGTATATAATTATGTCCATAATTAATGATTATTACGTATTCCAGGGCCATTATTGTACCCCCTACCCTTAATTTTTGTTCAAAAATGGGCACCTGTAACTAGTTGCTACTGATACTGATGAAATTGTTGAGGCATTTGGCTACATTTCTGTATCTGATTTTGTTCATAATCTTATTTAGAATATTGCATATCAGTTTCGTTCACTAGTTTCCCAAAACATATGAATTAAGTGATAATAATCAATTCATTGTAAAATGGCCACATATTTTTATCGAAACCTACTTTGTAGGGAACGCTTTGTAATATCTTCTGTAAATCGTGACATATCTGCATTATTTTGGTGCCGATCAAATTTTTGGAGCATATACAACTAAGCTTGATGATGTAAAGTTAATCTGTTACTAATATCCATTATCTAAATTGCTGATACATATCCCCCACCCCTTAACAGGCCAAGTTTCAATTGACGGAACTTTGTTCTACCCTCATCTTCCCTATCATCTCTACTTTCTGGTACCAAATAGCAACAAAACAATTTATCTTTTTGATATATTACACAAAAGAGTATTTTGCTAACATTTAAAGAATGAGATGCTTTGAAAAGAGTTATACTGCTTGGACATTATTCACTGTAAAGTGGCCACCACATACTTATATCATGAATATGCATTCACAAACATAGTAAATATGACTAAAACTATGAATGTAGGATACTACCTGTTGCAGTGTGTCTGACTTTCATATCTAACAGGTATCATTCACTGAGACAACCAAGAAAATCATTGATTAACAGTAAAATAAGATAAATGTAACCAAAATAAATGTCATTTATAACTCAAACTGATAACTAATACCAACAAGTAAATGGTGAAGAGCTTGGAAGTCTAAATCAATGTTTGAAATCAACGAAGTTATGTTCATATAAATATCATTATATGTGGAGTATGATGTCTTAGTTGGTGTCTCTTTGTCACTGGCAACAGACTACAGAAAAAACTAGCTTGACAATTTACACATTGCGTTCACGGTTCTTCATCATAAATGATGTCAGCTACGTTGTTAATGTCAATATCCTCTGTATCCAAATCATCATCGCTGTCGGCTTCTCTGTCTGGCATGATATCAATGAGTTCCCGTGGCAGTATATCACCTTTGACCCAGTCAATCTGCAGCTGTCCTGAGTCATCAAGTTTCCAGCCTTTGCCTACTGGATTTGGTATGTCTGGATATGTCACACTGGACGTATTCCAAACATATGCTTGGTAAGATATGCATGTGCAATGATGACCTGCATGGTGGTAGCAAGCTCAGATCAATACCATCACAACTGAACAAAGTTTGGCCTTTCTTGGCTTGGAATATTTGTCTAAACATATCATAGCGCAGCTTGTTTATGTCTTTGTAGTTGGCCTTACCATACATACAGCAGACAAACTGTTCAAGTTCACTGAATGTTTCTTCAGAAAGTTCAGCAGTGGTTGCTAGAGAGATTAATGCTGAATGGTATTCAGGATGGGCATCAAGTGTCTTCTTTGGTGTAAGTTTACCTCAGCGAACGAAGGCACTTGTTGTATCGCATCCTGTGAATGCATGAAAAGAGTACATGAGTTTACAGTAATCTGTACCATGTTTGCTAATAACAGCTCTCACATCAATTAGTCTTCTCTTATTTGAAACGCCAGTATCAAATAACACAGACGGATTGGTATCTTGAGAAAACTTCAACAGCAATAGGAAGACATGAGTATCTGGTGAACGGACTACAATCACCTTTTCTGTACCAAATGATTTGGCAGCATGGATGCAATGCAGAATGATCCGAGTATCTGCTTCCTCCTGTGAAGAAAATAGGTCTTGGACTTGCATGGTCTGAACAGTTAATCCATCCTCACTTGTAAGGAGAGTGCATTCTTCCTTATACACAAAATATATGTGTCTGTTGTGTGATCTAGGGGCATATTTTTCTGTTTGCCATTCACACAACAAAAGTTTGATCAGTTGTTCTTTGTTTGAGTCATTACTCATGAAAGATTTCCAGTCACGAGGTACTTTTGTACTTGCACCTTTGATAAAAAATGTTTGTGATTCACCACGACGCGATCGCTCATAGCTCTTTATGGAATTCTCCTTGTATGTGTCTGTAACAAAGTATACTCTTGGTACCTTTGGCAACTGCTCAAACACCTTGCTTGCAAGTTCCTCAAAGGTAGTAGGCAGGCCAATCAGAGCTTGCAAAATTGCATTACCATCTATGATGTACACTGTTTCTTCTACCTTTGGTGCATCAGGAGCTGCAACACCAGTCTCCAGTACATGTAACAATTTTGCTTTGTCTGTCTTCACAGGATGACCATCGGCAGTTGAAAGTGCACAGGGTATTGGTGCTAATGGGTAGCTTAGTGTCTTCTCCAGGCTGATGCTGTGCTCCTCAGAAAGCATCACCAGCTGTCCAAAGAGGTTTCTTTCAGCTTTAATCTGAATTTGTTTGTTAGTCGCACTTGTAACCTTCTTGACTAGGCTTAAAGAGGCAAATGTGCTCAGTTTGTTTCTTGGGATGGGTTGGTGGAAACTAACTAACTTGCTCTGTAGTCTTTGTGTTATGAACTCACTGAATGCCTTTTCTCCAACTGCATCAGCACTCAACAAGTCAGCTTCAATTTTTGAAGTTGCTGGTGCTCCAGAAGACAAACAGAATAATTTATCCTTGACATCAATCTGAAAAGGGTTCATAAATCCCTTAATTGCTTCAAGAAGAGACTGGACGTCTGACTCTGATTTAGCAATTTGTGACTTTCTGATTTCCTTGTGTGTATCAAGCTCTGTGGAACTCATGTCTGCCATTTCATATGTCGCTTCCATAAATGTAGCTCTGGCATGGCGGGTGATGCACCACCTGTTGTAGGCTGCAGGGTTCCTACTAAAGCCGATGATTCCACAACGTGATTTTGCATGCCTATTGATGGTCTCTTCAATTGTGAGGTCCACTGGATTCCGTGTAGATGGAACATCTGATCGGGAAACGCTGAAACCATTTTTCCGCAACAATTCCTCAGCACCAGGGTGGGTGTGTGACAAGTTCATCAATGAGAAAAGGTACACAGGAACACACCGTGCATAGTTATGATGGTTGTAGGCCAAAAATGCTGGCCACATGTCCCATAATGAGGCTATGTGTAGATCAAGATCATTCAACTTTGTTGCCCTAGCAAATCACAAGAGCAACGCCACTTTGTCCATATAGTTTAGCCATAAACAAGCTGTTTTGCCAAGTTCCCCATGTCTCACTTGATCTTTGAAAATACAGTACTGCTGATACAGCTCTTTAAAGCAATCACTTGCACGGAGGTCATTCAAACCAGATTGAGAAGGTGACTGAATGAGGGTCTTAAGTTGTTCATGTAAGCTGGCATTTAATGAACTTCCATTTGCACTCTCGGCATAAAAGGCATCAAGCAGGAGCCGTTCTAGGGACTCGTACATCAATTTGTGAACTCTCATTGCACGGTTATAATGTTTGCCCCTCAACATTTGATCAATCGATCCACTTGCACATACACCAGCCTCAATGATGATGTCCTCAATGCCTGTGCCGGACATCATCTTCCCGATGACTCCAAGGTATGAGCAGATTGTATGAAATACCTCAATCCTTACAAGAACACCACTGTATT
>NC_090757.1:69986559-69991559 GCF_036898095.1 Palaemon carinicauda
GTTGTCTGCTAAAGAAGGTGATGAATGCAAGAGTTGATGGGAGAAGTAAAAGAGGAAGGCCAAGGTTTGGGTGGATGGATGGTGTGAAGAAAGCTCTGGGTGATAGGAGGATAGATGTGAGAGAGGCACGAGAGCGTGCTAGAAATAGGAATGAATGGCGAGCGATTGTGACGCAGTTCCAGTAGGCCCTGCTGCTTCTTCCGGTGCCTTAGAATGCTTAGATGACCGCGGAGGTGGCAGCAGTAGGGGAGTCAGCATTATGAAGCTTCATCTGTGGTGGAAATGTGGGAGGTTGGGCTGTGGCACCCTAGCAGTACCAGCTGAACTCGGTTGAGTCCCTGGTTAGGCTGAAAGAACAGAGAGAGTAGAGGTCCCCTTTTTGTTTTGTTTCATTGTTGGTGTCGGCTACCCCCCAAAATTGGGGGAAGTGCCTTGGTATATGGATGGATGGATATATATATATATATATATATATATATATATATATATATATATATATATATATATATATATATATATATATATATATATATATATATACATATATTCTTGAATATATATATATATATATATATATATATATATATATATATATATATATATATATATATATATATATATATATATATATATATATATATGCATATGCGTATGTGTGTTTGTATAAATGGAGCAAATTTATATATATATATATATATATATATATATATATATATATATATATATATATATATATATATATATATATATATATATAGGTATATATATATATATATATATATATATATATATATATATATATATATATATATATAGATAGATAGATATATATATATATATATATATATATATATATATATATATATATATATATATATATATATATATATATATATATATATATATATATATATATATCACTATCACTCGTGATTTCAATCAATGTAAATATCACATACAATGGCATTTAATACTAAATTCCATCTTGGGAATATTTATCCACTGGAATTCCTTTAAGGTAACAGCTTCTGTCCTGGCAGAGATTCGAACCCCTGCCTATTCAGCCGGAACTCATGCCTGTGAGGACTCTAGCAACTGAACTATCAAGATTTTCAATAAGAAGGGGTACGTAAAGAGCATGTGTTATGCATTTAGAAAATCGGAAAATGCTGATGGTAGGCCAGTGATGGGTGTGGAAGAGGGACAGAGAGAATCTATCTCAACAAGGTCCACTGACCAATGACTACATGGCTGTTTTGATAAGTATTTGTCCTTCGGTAGTGTCTCTTCCGCAAATTCGTCCGAGAAAAGACGAGTACGTATTTTTCCTGATTCTGGAGCAGCTCAGTCTTTGATCCTTAGGGAGGCATTGCCGTGTAATTTTGTTCCTGAAAGTGAGGAATTCGTGGTATGGTCTGGTTTTCCTGTTACGGTAAAGTCTCCTGCTATTGAAAATTTTAATTTAATTTTCCCTTCCTTTGCAGGGAATATAAAATTGGCAATTGTTGATAAATTTCCGGTTAAAAATGTTGATGTTGTGATAGGGAATGATGTTGCTCTTTAGAATAATACCTATCCCATATTGATAAATCCTGATAGTGAGGTAGCAGCAGTTACTCGTTCTAGTGCTAGAATTGCTGACGCTTCAGAGTCAACGATTGATCTAGATTTAGGTAGTTTAGAACGTAGTGATAGCGTAGTTATAGATCTGGGGATTTTCAAGGACAAACAGAATTGGACTACTGAAGAGCTTATCAAAGCTCAGAAAAAGGTTTTTCGGGATCTCCCCATTGAGTCAGGTGATGTATCTGATATAACTTGTCCCAAATTTAGGATAATAAATAATATTTTATATAGGTTGAGTAGGCCTACGGAGGCTGATAATATTGATTATGAAATTTTAAAACAGATAATGGTTCCATTTGTTTACAGGAATGAGTTGATATCATTGGCGCATGAAAGTGGTTTGGCCGGACATTTTGGCATTCATAAGACTTCCGGCAAGTTGTTAACAAATTATTATTGGCCGAAGTTGAAGGCGGATGTAAAGAAATTTGTCAATAGCTGTGATGTTTGTCAGAAGGTCGATAAACCCAATCAGCTTATTCCAAAAGCGCCTTTATGTCTTATTCCAGTGGTTTCCGAACCTTTCAAGTAGGTCATTATAGATGTTGTTGGACCCTTACCAAGGACTCGTAGTGGTAATAAATATATTTTGACTATCATGGATAGAATGTCTCGATATCCCGAGGCAATACCACTACGTACTATAAAAAGTTTTAAAATTATAAATGTACTAATTGACTTTTTCATCAGGCTTGGGATGCCTAAAATAATTCAATCGGATTGTGGTTCTAATTTTGTTAGCAGGTATTTCAGAGATAAAATGGCAGAGTTAAATATAAAACATGTGACCTCTTCTCCATATCATCCAGAAAGTCAGGGAGCTCTGGAGAGATTTCATAAAACCCTGAAATCTCTGGTAAAGAAGTATTGTTTGATCAATTGTTCTGAATGGGATAAGGAATTACCTTATTTGTTGTTCGCTTTTCGTTCTGTCCTAAGTCAGCATTTAGGTTTTTCGCCTTTCAGCCTTGTGTTTGGCCATTGTGTTCGAGGTCCTCTTGATGTTGTTCGAGAGTCCTGGGAGGGAGATGTCCCTGGCATCAATTTATTAGATTATATGTCTAATTTAGGCGATAAGTTAACCAGGGCTTGGGAATTTGATGGTGAAAATTTATTGTGTAGCCAAAAATGAATGAAGTATATTTTTGACGGAAGGTCTAAAGCACTCGAATTTGCGGTAGGCAACAGGTTTCGGTTTTGTTACCCATTCCTAGAAATCCATTGAAAGCTTCTTTTTCAGGTCGTTGGAAAATTTTGAAAAAAAATGAGTGAAGTTAATTATTTAGTAGAGACTCCCGAGTGAAGGAAACCTTTTCAGCTTTGTCACGTAAATATGTTGAAGGCGTATATGGAATGGGAGAAAGTCATTCCCGTGGCAATCATAAGGAATGCTGTAGTTTCCGAGAACGATAACCATTTTTCTTTTTCAGAGGGTGAAAGTATTGATGATAATTGTTTTAATGGAAGTGAATGGCATTCGGATAATAAGAATTCTTTGAATTTTTTTTTTTCTGGAATGGTTTCTCATTTAAGTAATGAAGAGCAAAGGTCTTTAAAGAAATTGGTATTTAATTATAAGTAATTATTCACGGATGTACCAGGAAGGACTTCTGTCCTTGAGCATGACGTGGACGTAGGTAGTGCAACTCCTGTGAAACGACCTCCTTACAGGTTGAATCCCTTCATAAATGAGGTTGTAGCGAAGGAAGTTGATTATATGCTAAAACATGACTTAATTGAACCTAGTCAAAGTCCTTGGTCATCACTTGTTGTATTGGTAAAGAAACCCGACGGTGATCTCAGGTTATGTTTTGATTACTGTAAATTTAATGAATTGTCTAAGTCTGATTGTTATCCATTACCTCAAATTGAGGATTATATTGATCGTATGGGTAAGGCCAAATTCATTGGTAAATTCGATTAGTGAAAGGTTATTAGCAGGTTCCTTTTTCGAAGCTGGCAAGGCCCTGTCTGCTTTCGTAACACTACAGGGACTGTTTCAATGTAAAGTGATGCCGTTTGGTATGAAGAACGCGGCTGTCACCTTTCAGAGATTAACGAATACTTTAGTATATGTTTTAGAAGGGGGTGTTTATATTGATGATATTGCTATTTATAGTGATGATTGGGAAACACATTTGAAACGTATTAGGGCACTGTTTGAGGTTTTGTAATTAATTTAAAGAAACATGACTTCGCAAAAGCGAGGATTGTATATTTGGGTCATGAAGTGGGTAATGGGATAGTTGCTCCTGAGCAAGAAAATATCGAATGTATTAAAAAAATGTTAGTCCCTAAGTGCAGGTGAGTACTATCGAAGGTTTGTTATACATTTTTTTGACATCGCCGATCCTTTGACTAATATCTTAAGAAAGAAGGTAGCTTTTGTCTGGAATGATGAAACACAAAGGGCATTTGATAATTTGAAAAGAGTACTAATTAATTTCCTTGTCTTGATGGCTACTGATTTTGAATTTCCTTTCTCTCTTGCCACGGATGCAAGTGACGGTGAAGGAGCGTTGTTGTTGCAGAATGACGAGCAGGGAGTTTCTCATTCTGTTGCATTCTTTTAAAAAAAGTTGTCCACTGCCCAACGTAGGTATTCCACTGTGGAGAAAAAGACTCTTGCTTTAGTATTTGCTATTAACCATTTTCAGGTTTATCTCTCCTCCTCAGATACACTTATTAAGGTCTTGACGGATCATAATCCCCTGACCTTCATCAGCAGATACAAGAATAAAAATCAACGATTGATGAGGTGGAGTCTCATGCTGCAAGGGTGGAATTTAGAATTTTCCCACATCCCAGGAGAAGATAATATTGTTGCCGATTTTCTCTCTGGCAGCGTTGAATGGTGGTTATTGGCAGAGGGCTATGCCGTTATTAAAGGTAGTATCTGTATCGTTCTAATTATGGTGTGTGCTGTTGAAGTTGGCACGTAGTGAGTAGAAACAAATATATATTTAAGATTTATTAATCATGGTTTCTTTACAGAGGACGATAATATTTTAGGTGTAGTATACGGGATATTTAAGGTTTAAAGGTGAGGGTGATCACTGGTACTTGCTAATGGTTCATTAATTAGGTGATCTAAGGTTTTGAGGTGTCAGGTACGAAAAGGTTTATAATAAGCTAAGAAAAGAGATAGGCACTAATCCAGTTATTCTGTGTTTTCAGGATAATAATTACGCTTCATTGATTTTGTGTGTTTGTTTGCGCAGGGGAGTCTTGTGGTGGTCTTCTCTGTGTCGTTCGATGTGTGTGTATATGTATTGAACACTATGGTGATAAGTGTGATATAACACTGAAATGGATAGTGGTTTTTGAGCCCAACATTTATTGATAGTAAGTGAAGTGTATCCCTGAAATTGAAC
>NC_090757.1:69996559-70011559 GCF_036898095.1 Palaemon carinicauda
TGACATCGGAATTCATTGACACCAATATTATTTTTTATAAATTAAGAATAAACGTGTATTAAATTTAAAACCATAAATCAAAGATAAACTCATAAAATTTCAATAGATTTCAGAAGACCTGCTTTGGAAATAAATCTAAAAGTAACACTGGCATAGTATAACACATCCTGTCCAAAAATCTTAGCAAGGATAAAACTATCATCCTCACCCCAAGCCATAAACAGATAAATATTTCTCAAGGAGCCATAAGTGGGGCATTCGGTCAACAAATGTATCACTGTCAAAGGTACCCAACAGTCATCGCAATATGGCTGGTATTGGCCAGTTATCAGAAACTTGTGTGTTAAACGAGTGTGACCAGTGCGGTGACAACAAAGAGTAGTCTCCCACATTCGGGGCATTATGCTATACCTCTGGGGAGATATAATTTTTGTTATTTCTCTCATCTTATCATCAACTAAACCATCCCAATTCTTTTGCCAATTAATATAAATACAGTTCTTGATGCTAGGTGAAAAATCATCACAGAAAATGGGATACCTTTTTGGTAGCAACTATGCTGCTGCATCCTTTGCCAGTAAATCTGCCTTCTAATTTCCAGTCATACCTACGCATTCTGGAACCCAACAAAATCAAACTATCATGCCTCTCAGTCCAATAATATAAATTCACTATAAAATCATTAAAAGTAAAGTATTACTGGCATTAAAATCTGCCTTCTAATTTCCAGTCCCACCTACGCATTCTGGAACCCAACAAAAACAAACTATTATGCCTCTCAGTCCAACAATCTAAATTCACTATAAAATCATCAAAACTAAAGTGTTACTGGCATTAAAATCTTCTAAGGAATTTAGGACAATTCTTGCATCACTAAAAATGGTAAAATTTCCCTCCTCTTCTAACTCTATTTTCTCCATAGTGGTTAGTAGGCCATATAGTTTAGCAGTAAATATAGAAGATACCAGAGGAAGGGCATCTCTACAATTAAAATAGCTATTATATACTCCAATTGATATATTGATTGATTAATTTGAAGTTTTCTGGCATCCTGGCATTAAAGGTCATTGACACCGATATCGTTTATTATGAATAAAGATTAAAAGAATATTCAATTAAAACTAGAGAAGTAAATATGCTATAAAAGTTGATTAGCACTAAGAAGACCTGAATTTGATATAAATCTAAAAATGTCATTAGAAGTAAATATGTTATAAAAGTTAAATACCATTAAGAAGACCTGCTCCTGATGTCAATTTAAAAATGCCACTAGTATTGTATGACCCATCATGTCCTAGGATCTTGGTCAGAATGAACCTGCCATTTTCACCTCGAGCCTCAAACAGATATTGATTTTTTAAGTTATTATAATTGGGGCATTCGATCAATAAATGCCTCACCGTTAAAGGTACCAAACAGTTGTACCAGGCGTGTGTCGCACGATCGTACATAGTTCATTATATGTATTTATTATGCTTGTATCTTCGCTCTTCCCTTGCACTAAAAACAACCTAAACAAACATGCCTGTTTTTCTCACCGGTAACGGTGTTGGTTTTGAACATGAAATTTCCTGTTGCATTGAGCTTTTGTATATAAAGGAGAGTGTTCTATAATAAACTCACTCAGCTGCTTTCATCCTGTCTTTGAGTCACAACCTTCTCTCGCCCCGTCACATTGGTGACCTCAGAAGTCGACTCGCTCCTCCCGCCTTCCACCCCTCTCGCCCCTCCTTCGTTGTTACTGTAGCGGACGCTACAGAAATTAATGCTGCGGCTCCCCCATTGGAACCTTCATCATTCGCCAGCGGAGAGGCGTTTGCTTGGTTTCAGCGCGCAGAAGTCCAGTTTCGCATCAAGGACGTGACTCGCTCAACCACCAAAGCAGGTTATGTAATCGCGGCGAGTCCCGAGGACACGCCCTTAAAACATACCTTCTGCAGCAGTACTCGCCGTCGCCAGACGCCCGTATAGAAAAGCTTTTTCAGCTCTCGTAACCACCATTGGGGGACCTAAGGGCTTCGCTCGCCCTCAGGGAAATGACCAGTATCGCTCGCCTGCAACCTGCCGCAGATGGCTCTCTTCATGAGGTGAACCTACTCCGTGCCCTTTGGATATGCCGTTTACCCGGATCTATACGCGCTGCCATACCCGATGTCGATAGTTTACCCATAAAGGACTTGATGACCAAAGCCGACGCCCTTATGGACAGCCATTCCAAGACCTCCACCAACGCCTCCACCCCTAAGGAAGAGGACGCCTATTCAACGTCAACCGAAGCTGACATGAATGCTGTAGGACATACACGCTTACCCCGTGACGTGCCGAAGCGGCAACAAAGCCACCCACCACCCACCAATCGCTCGTGCCCGAACCAATAACTTCTACAGCCACTTACTACCTCCCATCTGCCACAGTTTTGCTACTACGACTTCAGATTCGGGAAACCCCGAATAAATGTGCCAAGGATTGTCAGTGGCCAAAAAACGTGTAAGTAGGCCGTCACTCATGGCGGTGGCCTCCCGTGTTTCTAATCTTATCTTTTTACATGATGCAGGAATGGTCGTGAGATTTTTGGTAGACACAGGTGCTTGTCGTTCTCTTTTGCCATGGGAACTCTTCAGGACACGACGTAGTCTGTCTACGTCTGCCGACGTCTACTTGGTAGCTGCCAACAGATCTGCAATACCCACTTACGGTTACGAGAACCTAACATTATCGTTCGGAAACGGTAAATTTAATTGGAAGTTTCTCGTTGCTGATGTCACATTGCCAATCCTCGGCGCGGATTTCCTCTCTGATTTCCACCTTCTGGTCGATGTCGCCCAACGACGATTGGTCAACACAGACTCGTACTTGTTGACACCTCTTCAACCCGCCCCCTTCAACCTCACACTCCACATCAGCGCACCCACGGATGCCTACACCCACCTCCTCACGACGTACCAGGATGTTTTCCGTCCAGAACTTCACCAAACGCCCACGGCTCCTGCCAAGCACTGTATTTATCACCATATCAAGAAAACGGAAACCCCAGACGTCTGGACTGGGAACCATAGGCAGCCACCAAACAGACGTTTGCCGAAATGGAGGAAATGGGCCTTTGCCAAAAGGCCTCCAGCCCATGGTTGTCACCCTTACACATCGTTCTGAAGAAAGACGGCTTCCTCTGTCCGTGTGGGGATTACAGACACTTGAACATGCAAACAGAACCGGATCACAAGCCCCTATCAAACATTGCCGACGTGACCTCCTACCTGCACAAAGCGAAGGTTTTCTCTACCCTCGACCTCCTGAAGGGGTATTATCAGGTACCTATGAACCCAGATGACATCCCCAAGACCGCCATCACCACTCCATTTGGTACTTACACCTTCAATTACTCCTGTTTTGGCCTTCGTAATGCTGAGGCCATGTTTCAACGTCTCATGGATGGCATCTTATTGGACCTCCCCTTCTGTGTATGTTATGTGGACGACATACTTGTGTTCTCGTCCTCAAAAGATGAACACCTCTGTCACCTGCGCATCGTGCTCGACCGCCTGTAACAAAACAGCCTTGTAGTCCAATACGAGAAGTGTACCTTTGGCACCAACGAAGTGTCGTTCGTAGAGCACCGCATCACTCCTGAAGGAGTCCATCCCCTCCCTGAGAAGGTAGCAGTCGTTCAGGACTTCCCCGCCCCCTCGACCATCGAAGCTCTGCAGGAATTCTTGGGCATTATCGACTATTATCACAGTTTTCTGCCAGCCATTGCCGCCACTCTTGCTCCCCTCTACGCCTCCCTCAAGGGCAAGCCAAAGAACCTGAAGTGGGGTCCCATTCAAGAAGCGGCCTTCTGCAATGCAAAGAATGCCCCATCAACCGCTGTGGCTCTCACTTTTCCTATCCCACATGCCCCTCTCCTTCTCTTCACCGATGCCAGCGCCGTCGCTATTGGTGCAGTACTCAAGCAGGTGGTCAACAGCTCGCCCAGCCCATTGGCCTTCTTCATCAGAAAACTGCCCAAGGCAGAATCGGGTTATTCTACCTTCGATCGCGAATTGTTGGCGGTGCACTTGGCTGTCCGTCCCTTTCCCCATTTCTTAAAAGGTACACCCTTCGTCATTTGCACAGACCACATGCCTCTGGTGCACGTCTTCACTCAACAGTCTGATGCCTTTTCCGCCCGTCAACGCTGACATCTCTCCGCTGTAGCTGAATACAATTGCACCCTTCAATACGTCCCTGGGAAAATGAATCCCGTTGCCGATGCCCTGTCAAGAAACACGTTGACTGCCATTCAACTTGAATTGGATTACAACGCCCTGGCTGAAGCCCAATGACAGGATCCAGAGTATCAAGCATTTAGGACATCCTGCACGTCCCTCCGTTGGGAAGACTTCCCCCTCGAAGACTCCAACACCACCTTCCTCTTTGACGTTAGTACTGGTAGACCGTGACCTTGGATTCCTGCTACCATTCGCCGGCAGGTCTTTGATTTCATTCATGGCCTTTCACATTCCTCGTGACGTTCTACTGCACAGCTGCTGAAGATGAAGTTCATTTGGCACGACATTTCTAAGGATGCTAAGGATTGGGTTCATGCCTGTACTTCTTGCCAAACTTCCAAAGTACATCGACACACGGATTCAGGAGTGGGCACCTTTCCTCAACCTCACCGTCGTTTTGCACACATTCACGTTGACGTTGTAGGCCCCTTACCCACATCACAAGGACATCGTTATCTGTTTACCGTCATCGACCGCTCTACTCGTTGGCCTGAAGCCATTCCCATGGAAACTGCAATGTCCGCCTCATGTATATCTGCCTTACTCTCTGGAAGGATTGCAAGATTTGGTATCCCTGGGCAAGTGGGCATATTACTTCTGACAGAGGTACCACTTTCACCTTTCAATTGTGGACATCATTAGAGAATCTCCTGGGCATCACCCTACATCAGACAACGGCCTACAACCCCACTGCCAATGGAATGTTTGAACGTTTTCATCGCACCCTCAAAGCAGCTTTGATGTCCCGCTGCAAGGATTGCAACTGGTTTACTCAGCTTCCATAGGTCCTCCTGGGACTAAGGTCCACTCCTTAAGACGCCCTCAAGGTCTCGGCAGCTGAAATGGTGTATGGCGACCCTTTGGTCGTCCCTGCAAAATTTTTTCTTTCTACAACCTCCTCCGATGATCTTCAGTGCACATGTCACGTCGTGGGAAAATTTAATCCATGCCGCCAGACTTACAAGCCCCCAGCGAAGCATCATATACCGATATACTTGCACTCTGCAATGCACGTCTTCATGCCCAACGACACTAGCAAGCCACCGCTAACGCCCCCTTACACGGGCCGTTTCCTTGTGATCCAACGCAGTCCGAAAGCATTCCTACTAAACATTCAGGGCAAAGAAGACTGGGACTCCATTGATCGTCTAAAACCTGCTTATCTCCTGCTAGATGACCCGCCTACAGATCGCCTCTCTAGATCAGGGCGTATGTCACACGATCGTACATAGATCCTTTTGTGTATATATTATGCTTGTATATTCGCTCTTCCCTCGCACTAAAAACAACCTGAATAAACATGCTGGTTTTTCTCACCGTTAACGGTGTCGGTTTTAAACATGAAATTTTCTGTTGCATTGAGCTTTTATATACAAAGGATAGTGTTCTATGATAAACTCACTCGGTTGCTTTCATCCTGTCTTTGAGTCACAACCTTCTCTCAGCCCGTCACACAGTCATTGCAATATGGTTGGTGTTGGTCCTTCAGAAGAAACTTGTGTGACAATCGTGTGTGACCAATGCAGAGACGACAAAGAGACATCTCTCACTTTTGGGGCATCATGTTATATATGACATTTGTTACCTTTCTCCTCTTATTGTAATCTACACCATCCTGGTGCTGTTTCCAGTTATTACAAAACAATTTCATGACGTTTTGTAGAAAATCAATAAAGGGAATAGGATACCTTCTTGGTAGCAACTCGGATGCAGTATTCTTCGCTAGTAAATCTGCCTTCTCATTCCCAGACACTCCTACATGTGCTGGAACCCAACAAAATTGAACCATTATACCTCTCCAGCCAATAATAAAAAGCCATTCAAAAATCTTTAAAACTAGAGGGTTATTAGAATTAAAAACTTCCATAGCTTGAAGGATGATCCTTGCATCACTAAAAATGGTAGAATTACCCTCCTTCTCCAACGCTATTTTCTCAATAGCAGTTCGTATGCCATACAGTTCGGCAGTAAATATGGAAGCTGTTAGAGGAAGTGCACCTCTACAATTAAAATCATTACTATGTACTCCAAATCCAACACCAGCATCAGATTTGGAGCCATCAGTATATATAAAAGTTGATCCCTTAGGTTCTGCAAAATGTTCCATAAAAAGAGACCTGGACTCTAAGTCAGTCATATTCTTCTTAACTCCAATAATATATACACTAAAAGACATCTCTGGTAATTTCCCTGGAGGCGTTGATGATACCTTAAATGGAAGCACCTTACTTCTAATTATATTTAGACCGCTTAATAATTGTTTCACCCGAAAGCCATAAGGTTGAGGAGATTTAGGGTACAACTTAAAGTATGATGTGAGTCTTACAAGGCTTGCAGTCTGAATGGCTAAGGAGTTAAGGAGTCTTTGCAACCTAAACCAGTATCGAACAATAGAAGACTTTCGGTAAAGGTCTAGAGGTAATTCTTTAGCATCGACAAGGAGACTTGTAATAGGGGAAGTTCTAAACACTCCTGTGGACAATCTAATACCAGCATGATGTATTGAATCTAACATCTTTAATCGGCTTGAGGTTGCTGAAGAGTATATTTCATCTTCATAATTAATTTTGTAAAAAATCAAGACCTTGTATAATTTTTTGAAATAGTATTGCGGTCTGCCCCCCCCCCCCCCCCACCCCCTGGTGTATGGGACTATACTTTTAAAGGATTCAGAGCCTCAAGACATTTAGCTTTTAACGCTTTTAAGTGAGACACCCTCGTAAGCCTACAATCTAATATCAAACCTAAAAATTTAGCTTCACTTACACATGGGATACGTTGACCTTAGGCCTAAATGTATATATCCGCGTCTGGATGTACTCCCTGGATACGACAGAAATGGACAATAGTAGTTTTACTTGTCGAAAACTTAAATCCATTCATATCGGCCCACTGGATAATTTTGTCAATAGAGTTGTATTTTTCTTTCAACCATTGTCATTCTAACACCAGCAATTGATATTGAGAGAACATCCCTGGTAAGGACTGAGGAAAACCCATTAATTGCTATTGCAAACAGTGTTATACTCAGCACACTACCCTGAGGAGCTCCTTCTTCCCAACATTTACTCTCTGATAGAGATTCCCCCACTCTCACTTGAAAAACTGTGAGAAAGAAATTACTGAATAATTAGTG
This sequence comes from Palaemon carinicauda, assembly GCF_036898095.1. Classification (NCBI taxonomy): domain Eukaryota; kingdom Metazoa; phylum Arthropoda; class Malacostraca; order Decapoda; family Palaemonidae; genus Palaemon; species Palaemon carinicauda. The sequence goes on from NC_090757.1 coordinate 70,003,964, forward strand.
ATAGTTCTCCTTTTAATCCTAATTCATTATTTGTTTTAAGTATACCATATCTCCATGTGGTATCATATGCCTTTTCAAGGTCAAAAAGACTGTCACATGGTGCTGTTTGGAAGCAAACGCTTCACACATAGAGGACTCAAGTTGTATCAACACATCAGTCGTTGAGTGCATTTTTCTGAATCCACAATAAATCGTTGATAAAATACCCTTCTTTCCAAGGTACCAAATCTGTCTTGCATTGACCATCTTCTCCATGATTTTACATAAAAAAGATGCCAATGCAATACGTCTGTAGTTTGCTGCTAAAAACTTGTCCTTACTGGGTTTCAAAAATGCTAAAATAATGGCTAGTTCCCAAACACTTGGATAGCTATGGTAATGCTATACTCTATTAATAATGATTAAAATAAATAACTTTGTATTAAAATATATATGTTTAATCATTGCATATGGAATTTCATCCAGTCCAGGGGGTGTATTGTTACAATTAGTAAGAGCATAATCAAATTATCTTTCAGTAAAAGAGTTATATGACTCTTCCCTTCCTGTAACAAAATTTAAAAATTTTCTTTTCCTCTTTTTTTATTTTCCTCCACAGAGCAGATGATGGTATTCTACTGTTAATGGAGGAAACAAAAGACACCCATGACTGGCGCCTAGCTTCCTTCATGGCACGACGGAACTGTGCTCTACATTTCTTGTATATAATCAAATTGACCTCAGTGTGGTGTCTGCGCAATCGAGTTTAAGACCTTATTGTGGCTCTGTGCAGGACAGTTAGTTCTGAAGACCACCAGGGGACTTATCGTCATTTGAATAGCCCTGTTCTTTTGGGAGTTGAGTTAACTCCTGCTGTATGAAGTCTATGGCATCATCAATATTTTCAAACTGTTCTGCCTTTCCTTCAATTTCACTTAGCTCACAAAATCTATCCAAGGCCACCTTATCAAGATTCCATCGTGAAGATCTTTATAAAGGCAGACCCTTGTTGGCGTTTATAATGATTGGTGCATGATCACTAGTATGTCAATCATCTAATGTCCTCCAATCAAAATCAAGGAGGCAGTTAGAGCTTGCAATTGAAAGGTCAATGCATGACAAGGTTCCTGTCTGAACATGGAAGTGTTTAGGCTCTCCTGTATTAAGGAGTCCGACATCCTCGTTTTCCACAATTAATGATATAATATTGCCCCTGGTGTTTCCTAAAACATCACCCCACAAAGGATGTCTACCATTAAAATCTCTAAGTAAGAGAAAATGTTGAGGGAGCTGTTGAATCACCTCTACTAAATCATCATACGATATGATATCATTTGGAGACATGTAAAGTGAACAGATTGTATATTTTTCCCTTATATCAATCTGTACAACCACTGCCTGCAGAGGTGTACAGACAGATAAAAGTATTTGGGGAACATCTCCATGAACGTATATGAGACTTCCACCATGGCTCCCTACTCCGTGATCATAAGTTGTCCTATAGCTAACATATTTGCGAGGACAAGGGGTATTAGCATCAAGCTTGCTCTCCTGTAGACATACAATTATGGGGGAATGTTCGTGAATTGAGAGCTTAAGTTCATCATCATATTTGGCCCTCAAACCCTGACAATATCATCTCAAAATGGATGAAAAAATATGTATTATTTTCTGGAACACATCTTTGATGAGGTCTTCCCATTGACAGTTCTTGATTTGACAATATTTTCTGTACGCTTCTTAAGTGTGGGTCTTGATAAGTTAGTTTTTATATTAGCCATTTCAGTTTTCTTCTTGCGTAATTCTTGTGGGGGATGGTGGACTTCAACTTGAATTTTTTATTGATTCAAGAAGTTTTCATGTTGATCTGAAATATGAACAGGCAGAACATCATATCTATTTGATGTCATAATTTTGGTGTTTTTAATGGATGGTGGTGAGAGAGATGGAGGTCTCTCTCTTTTCCTATTGACAGGTGGTGATTTGCTAGGTTTTGGCGTTTTCCCCACTACAGGTGCACCTGATAACTCCGTTTTTTGTGGAACCTCCATCAAATCAGGCAAATATATAGCCTGAGAGAGATTACTATTATCCTTTGTAGTGGGGGAAAAAGTTTTATTAGAAGTGAGGAAAGCCTTACGTGATATTCTTGTCCTATCCTCTAGAATTCTATCAGAAGATGGTGAATTTCTTTTATGGAGGAATAGAGGTAGCCAAAGTATAATCAAACAAGCCAAAGTCATCAATAAGTTCAAGCCCAAAAGGAAGAGATGGGATAATAAAAGAAATAACCAAAAGGAAAAGAGAAAGTGCAGACTGATTTCGTTGGATCAACAATTGGGCACCGAGGTTCAGTGGGAAAGCAGTTCCCACTGTTTATTGGAGCCCAGCTGCTAATCCCTAAGACCCCCTTCCTTGTCAAGGCTTTAGCATGGGGGGGGGGATATACTCCAAAGATCAACACCAGCATCAGATTTGGAGCCGTCGGTATATATAAAAGTCGATTCCTTATATTCTTCAACATGTTCCATAAAAACAGATCTGGTTTTTAGGTCGGACTATTTCTTGCTATATCAATACTGTTTATTAATTACTTTACCACATAACCATAAGGTTGAGGAGATTTTGGATGCAATGCAAATCACCTACAATACCTTACAAGGTCTGTAGTATGACACCCTAAAGAATTAGAAAGTTTCTGTAACCTAAACCAATACGGAACAATAGAATATATTTGGTAAGGGTCTAAAGGTAATTCTCCCTCGTTAACAAAGAGGCTTTGGATATGTGAAGTTGTTAAGGCTACAGTGAACATTCTGATACCAGCATAGTGTATAAAATCTAACAACTTTAATCAGCTTGGAGTGGTTGAAGAGTATAGTTCACGCCCATAACTATTGTTTGAAAAAATTAAGGCCTTGTATAATTTCAAGAGAATTGTAAGCCTAAAATCAAATATCAATCCTAAAAATCTAGTTTCACTTACACGAGATCCGTTGACCTTTCATGTATATATCCGGGTCTGGATGTACTCACCAAATGACAGAAATAGACAACAACAGTTTTGCTTGTCTAAAACCTAAATCCATTCATATTGGCCCACTGAATAATTTTGTTCATTGAGAGTTGTATTTTCCTCTCAACCACTGCTATTCTAGCTCATTGTTTAATTATTGCATAGGGAAATTACATCGGGTCCAGGGGCTGTATCAGGACTGGTAGTAAATGCGGAATCCAATTCTCTTCAGGTAAATGAAGTATTGTAAGATTTTTCCCTTACCCATGAAAATTCTAAAATTTTCTGTTGCTCACTGCCCCTACACTCGTGACAAGGAGCTGCTTCCCACATGCATGTTAAAGTGGAGAAATGTTCAGCTAGGGTCTTGTTAACCTTAGTTGTTTCAGTCACATACTGACCATTTACCATCAGCACAGATGATGGATTGTGGGTAGTTTTCCTGCTATATTTTTTACTTTCCTTTATACAGAAGATGGTGGTGTTCTACTATTGTCAGAGGAAACAAATGCTATCCAAGACTAGTGCCTTCCTTCTATCATTGCACGGCGTAACTATACTCTACATTACCTACATATTATTAAGTTCTCTGTATTGTGACTATGAAATTGAGTCAGATTTTTTTGTGGCTCTGTGGAAGGGAGTTAGTTCTGAAGACCACCAGGGGACTGGTCACCGTTTGAATAACCCTGTGGTTTTGAAAATTGAATTGACTCCTGTAGTATGAAGAGTTCCAATCAGAAAGTCAATGTCATCATCAACACTTTCAAACTGTTCTCCATTCTCTTTAATTTCGCTTAGCTCCCGAAATCTATTCCAGTCCACCTGGTTACGGTCCCATCATGGGGATCACTGTAAGGGTGGATTATTGTTTGTATTTATAATTGGAACATGATCGCTAGTGTGCCAGGTATCTAACATTCTCTATTGAAAATCGAGAAGGTAATTAGAGCTTGCAATTGAAAGGTCAATGCATGACGAGGTACCTATTTGAACATGAAAGTGTGTGAGGTCTCCTGTATAAAAGAGTCCAATATCTTCATTTCCCACAATTTATTAAATCATATAGCCCCTTGTGCTTGCTAAGATATCACCCCATAAAGGATGTCTACCATTCAAATATCTCAGTAAAAGTAAAGGTGAAGGGAGTTGTTGAATCACCTCTACTAACTTGTCTTACGAAATGTCATTTGAAGGTAAGTAAAGAGAACAAATGGTATATTTTATTCCTATATCAATTTGTACAACCGCTCCCCGCAGAGGTGTGCTAATAGACAAAGATATTTGGAGAACATCTCGACGAAATTATTGTCGTCAAGTTTGCCACCCATTAGACATTTAATTATGGAGAAGTTCTTCATATTTATCCCTCAGACCTTGACAGTTCCAAAGTAAAATTAATTAGAGACTAAAGTTTACTTTTTGGAATATTCTTATGAAGTCTTCCTATCAGAGTTTTTTCTAATTGATGGGAGTCTTGGAGACACTTTTTGAAAAAGTAGATCTAGCTAAGCTTAGTTTAATATTTTTCTTAGCATCCTTATTTTTTTGTCGAGAGGATGGTGAACCTCGACAGCAATCATTGATATATAAAATTTTTTGAAGGTTCATCATCTTTTTCAGATAAAATATTGTACCTAGTTGCAATAGGATATTTTGCATTTCTCGTTGTAGGGGAGAGGGATGGTGGACTTTTTTTTATTGACAGAAGGAAAACTATTAGGATTATGTACCTCCATCATGGCTGGTCCATCCAGTCCTGTGCAGACATGATGCCAAATCCACTCATGTCGAAAGAAAAGAGGCCAAAGATAAGAAGCCGAACATACAAGAAGTCAAACAGACATGAAGTAGCTCTCTACCATTGGATTCCTCCACTAGATCTGGCAATAATGTTGACCGAGATGTGAGCCTTGGGCCATTCATCTGAGGTGTTGCAGCCTTAACCCTGGGTAAGTTAACAGGCCCCAAATTTGGAACCAGGCGCCAGTGCAAAGTAATTTTTCCTAGGTTTCATTCTGTTGCTTTGTCTGTGGCGTCGTTCTCGAGGTGCGCTGCAGAAGACTTTTTTATGATACAACAGGGGTAGGACGCACAAGTCGGACCTTCAGATACTAGCAGAGATGTAGCTCTTCCATTTTTTTTTGGTCTCAATTTTGGTACCGCACTACTAAACTGTATTGAAATTTCAATTTCGTATGCTTTTATATTTCGCTAAATATCTCCGAGTGATATTAATGAAAGTTGAAAAGATTTTCACTGAACATTGGTGAATAATGTCGCTATGCAGTGATGTTGCCATCTTTGTTCTAGGCTGCCGGATGTTCAAGTATATTGGGGGAAAACTAGAAAAAAAAAATCCAACTTTTCAGGTTGGCAAAATGAGAAGAAATTCCCTTCTGAGAAAAGACTCGACAATATTTTGGATCTCTTAGTGATTTCTATAACATTGAGTGTGGTGATGACACGTGTTTTTATCATAAATACGGTAACATGCCCCCAGGTGGACACCATCGACCAGGGAAGTATAAGCAATTTTTCCCATTCAGCATTCTCCTATTCGACCCCATCTAGCACCTCTTCGGAAAGTGATCCTCCATTTCACCTTTCTTCTCATTTTCAAAACAAGTAGAGGATACAATTCCCTATGAAGAAGGTTAAGATGCCTGTACCATGCGACGATGGTGACGACAACGATGTAGATGACCCTCCCATGACCTTGACCCCCTTCAGAAGCCCGTCAGGGAAGGTCCCCATCTCCACCAGTGTGCCATCAATCAGTGCTACTAGAGTGTTGCCACCCCAGTGCCTTTTTCAAGTGCCACTCCAATGCCTTTTTCAAGTGCTACCCCACTGCCTTCAACAAGTGCCACACCAGTGCCTTCAACGAGTGCCATCCCAGTACCTTCATCGAGTGCCACTCCAGTGCCCATTTTCACCCCTGTCACAGAATTGGTGTTTGTCAGCCTTGGACCTTGAAAACTGGCATGAATGCTGCCATGCCATTCAACTTTATTATGCAGTTCACCAAAGTTACTTATGTATAATGTAAATATCTTCTACACATTGTTTTCTATATATTTATACTTTTATATACTTATTTTTCTAAATTGTCCAAAATAAGTATTTAAAATGATTATTTTTTAATTTACTCCTAACATAATATTGAGGAATGAATATTGTTGAATAAGAAACTTAAGGACTTGAAATGTATTTATTAATAAGGAAGTTATACGGTCTGAAAGTTGAGGTCTCATTTATGGTACCGCATTGGTAATGGCATACCCGCTTTTGAACTTCACCAATCCAGGGTTAATGGAAGGAGGTGGTGACTTTTTTATGAGAGGCACCAAATATATATTACGAGGTTTGGTAATAGCCTTAGGAGGTGATTCAGCAATAGGATGCTTTACATTACCTGAAAGTTGAGGTCTCATTTATGGTACCACATTGGTAATGGCATACCCGCTTTTGAACTTCACCAATCCAGGGTTAATGGAAGGAGGTGGTGACTTTTTTATGAGAGGCACCAAATATAAATTACGAGGTTTGGTAATAGCCTTAGGAGGTGATTCAGCAATAGGATGTTTTACGTTACCTGATCTAACTGATGTGGCAATTCTTTCTGGATATCCAACATCTTTAAATTTTAAAGGCTTGGTGTAACTCTTGGTTCTAGTTAGGAGTCGCCTAGCACATCCCTCACTGATATGTTCTGCACCTGACTTCTGAAAAGTTGCGTTTTCTATTTGATATTGAGGACATTATCTATTGGTTGGCTTGTGATCCTGGCTACAACTTTTACACCTTGCAATATAAGTGCACGATTAATGCTCATGATCCGAACAATTGTCACTGATCTTTACGTTTTTACATACCTTAGATGGATAACAAAATTTTAAAAGATTAAAGAACTGCAAAGGTTTTATTCTATAAAGGAGAAATGGTAGTCTCTCCTTTTTGATGAATGTATGAGTAGGTACATCATGTTCTTCAAAATTTAAAATAAGATTATCTAAGATTTCATCCTTTTTAACCTTATTAAGGGCTTTATTAAAAACCTTCCCTTTTCCAAAAACAAATTCAAATGTGTTTTGATATCCAAAATTAGATTTTCTTCTGTTTTTATATCATTTACCATTAAATATTCCATTTTAGATTCAACATGAATCAAGATTGACTTCTTACCATATCTAGAAATGTCTTCAGGCTCTATAGTACCCACTTTTTATTGCATCAGCTTACTAAATTTAAAGTAATTATATTCTTCTGGCTTAAAATTAGCAAGAATCCACATTGTTTAGGCTTTTTTTCTATTGTTCTTATTTTCATGTTGGCACACTCACTCTAATGGGAGTCGTGGGGATAATATACATCAAGCTTTTTAGGAGCTGCATTGCAAAGAGCTCCAGCTATCTCAAAATTATCAATCGTTATATTGGAATCACAAATTACTTTGAAAACTTCAACATGGTTATCAAAGCAATTCTATGCTTTACATTTGGCATAATTTTCTTTGAAGTTCCTCTTAGATCATCATTTTACCGTAAAGTTCGAAGGCCATCAATATTCTTTCATAATGGTAATTATGTGGCATATTA